>NC_051216.1:24295900-24658400 GCF_015220715.1 Pygocentrus nattereri
TCATTGTTCCACCACTGAATTAAGTTGAAATGGCATTCTCATCATTTCACCTACTTGTGTCATAAGCTGTGCCTTTCTGAATCACTGTTCATTGACCCTGATACTCTAAATAAAGTCTTTATTACTAGAAATGTTTACTGTTAGACTGGCTACTGCCTGACCTATCAAAGTTATAAAGTCATTTCAATATAAGAGGTTTTCTGTTTGGCATTTGACTATTTACAGTAGCAGAGCAGAGGGCAGTGAGGGGGAAAGGTTATTCTTACGAAAGGTTACCATTTCTACATCTCAAATTACAAAACCAGTCTTCTCTGTTTCTTTCTTTTCTCTTTATTTCGCTTGGTCACAGATTTGGCATGATTCCACAGAGATTCCACTGTGCCTGTTATCTTATTATCTATATAGGTTCTTAGAACAGTTCCTAGAAATACAATGCAATACAAATGTTACCGTTCTAAGAACAGTTTATGGCTTAGTGGCATGTTAGATTTGTTTCTTAGAATTGCTGCATTGAAATTTATCTAATGAGTTTTTTGTTATGTATTTGAAGTCTTTTTAATCACGAACGTACAATAAATTGGAAATCTGTATCCAAAGATCTTAAATTATGGTAATTAAAATGTAATTTGAATTAAATGCAATTAGAATTTGTTTACCTTACCCAAGTGTTACGGTAGCTATAAAAAAATAATGTATGTAATTTCATTTATCATATACCTTACATATTTTAGGGCATTTTCAGTAGTATGTCAAGCCTGTTCTTGATAGACTAAAGCACTGCATGCTGTGATGATTCTCTGACACCCTCCACATCAGCTGGTCTGATGTGTGTGTGTGTGTGTGTGTGTGTGTGTGTGTGTGTGTGTGTGTGTGTGTGTGTGTG
The DNA here is from genome assembly GCF_015220715.1 of Pygocentrus nattereri. Taxonomy (NCBI): domain Eukaryota; kingdom Metazoa; phylum Chordata; class Actinopteri; order Characiformes; family Serrasalmidae; genus Pygocentrus; species Pygocentrus nattereri. Next base: position 24,296,784 of record NC_051216.1, read on the forward strand.
TGTGTGTGTGTGTGTGTGTGTGAACTAATGGATAGTTTACCAAATTCAGATTAAGCCTAGAGAGTAAAGCGTTTCTTAAAAAGTCGATCCCTTTTGACAGGGAAATACTGCTCCACTTTTAGGTTTGGGCAGTGGCCCTTCACAGGGAGTAACAAATTTGTCCTAGACTTGGTGCAGTGAAAAAGCATCCCTGGACAATGATTAAGCTTCTGTGAAGCTTTTGATCTTGATTACCAAATTAGATATTTGGGATGTTTCAAAAAAATATTGTAAAGTGAGAGTGTTTTCAGTGTTAATGTTCAAAATATTCAGATCCAAATACTCAGATCCGGTCTGAAATGGTCTGACAGAAGTAGCTGTCTTAGCTGTTGTTTAGGCTTAGTATGAAGAAGCTAATTGTGCTATGTGTGAACGAGCATGCTGTATTCAGTAGAGTTGTTGATTACCCAAAGCAGGTTTTGAGTATATGCTTTGCTGTTGTAGCCTCCTGTGTTCGTAAGCTGTTTTCATACTGAGGAGACATAGTCTTGGCTGACGGAGTACTCAAGTAGATAATTCTGTGTAATTTAAAATCTTAGTTTAAATCAAGGTTGAGGTTTGTTATATATTTCTTTCTTCATATTTCAGAAGGCAGGCATTCAGGGTCCAATGTACTAAGCCTTTTGCATCATTGTCATGTGCTATTCTGTCTGCATGTTATTACAAAACTGGTGTACAAGCCTATAAAGCTTCTGCACGGTGTGCATGTAAACAGCATGTACTTCTCTCCCTCATACGTATGTATTTGTGGGAGGGCCATACAGAGCATAGTAGAACTGCAAGAAAGAGGGGTGGAGATGTTGGAAGTGCAACACATATATTATGCTCGATTTATTGAAGTTTCAAAGTTTCATTTTGACAGACATAGGAGGCTTTCGCACATTCGTAACTAATATTTACCATTGCAGTCGCATCATTTAAACTTTCAGGGTCAGGTGTTGGTTTCACTAAAGCAATATGTTAAGATTTTGCATTGCAGGTTCAAAATACGATGTTTGTTTTGATTGGGAACAGAAGGAGGAAGCAGCTTATGAATCATGACACGCTGGACACATCATTTTTATTTTTTGGGCAAACAATCAGTTAATGCCTTAGTAAAATTAGTAATGTGTACAAAAGCAACCTACACGCGTCTTAGCTGGAGCTGGAGCCTATCCTAACGGTCATTGGGCAGAAGACAGGATACACGCTGGACAGGTCACCAGTTCATCACAGGACTTAATACAGTGTAAATGCAACCATGTCCAGTGTTTAATGCTTGCAGAATGTTGTTTTTGTTTGGTTGTGTTCACTGTGAAGTGGCTGGCTGTCCTGTGTAGCTGTACTATAGGGACGTTCAGGGTCACAGTGAACCGGATACAACTGGCTAGAGTCTGCTTCTGCTCCCCTTATCTCACTCTCTATCTCTCTCTTTCTGCCTGCTGCATGCTCTGTAAGTAAGGATGATAACTCCTTCTAACCTCCATCTAATCAGCAGGTTTTATTGTGATATGTGCATCTGTATGCCGCAGTTTAAAGGGATAAACTAAAGCATTTACAGTACATGAATACACACTGTTTGGAGTGTGGTCAGCTTGCTGGGTTTTTTGTTTTGTTTTGATCTCCAAGTTACTAGTTGATCATTACTGATTTATAGTGCATACACTAGTCACGCAGTCCAAACCCCTGTTGGTTTTTTTTAATGTTTTGTTTTGTTTTTACGCCAGAATTCAGAGCATTGTGCTCAGAGTGCCCACTCAAAGTACACTCAACTCTTTTGTCTGAAGGTGGGAATTGCTGGAGTGTTCTAGAGCATTTAGCTACTTTGAATGCTCTACATGGTAAACGATTTGAGCATGGACCCTGTAATGTGTATATGTTGTGTGGCTATTTTTGTCATTGTATATTTTAGTTTAAATTTCAAGTTGAATTTTAATTCACACTTCATTTGCTTTATTGTTCTTTACTAATTAGAAATAGTATATTTTTGATATATTATATCAAAATAATGTATATCAAAATAGTATATTATATGATATCACACTTATCTTACTGAAAGAGAACTGTACACACTACAGCAAAAATGAAAAACATGTCTTATATTCAGAAAAGTCCATTTCTTTAGTTGAATTATGTTTCTTGGTCAGTTGTCATTTGTCAGAAGTACAGTCTTTTTATACATCAGTGCGGAAACCTTCATCCATGCCTGGAACAGTGCTTAGGGATTAAGCCCCAATTATGGTAAAGATGCGAGCGTCACAGCTTTACGTCTGATGTAATCCTGCAGTAATCAGGGATACTGGTCTCTTTGACATTGAGTGTTAAATGAGGGAGAGCAGTGGTCAGGGATATGACCCACAAGTGTTAAAGTGCTAAACGCACATGATGTTTTGACAAGTCAACAAAAGCTTTAAAGCATGTCTTGAAAATTACTGGTCTGAAAAGTCCGCTTTCTTCTGTTTCCATTTATTCCAGAAGGTGCATTTCTGTCCATTAACAAAAGTAACTACTTTGGTTACCTGCTGACTACATTTAATCTTCAGTGAAGATGTTAAGCACCTTCATGGCTTAACATTTTCACCCGTCACGGCTGTGATTGACTCTTGTTGTGTTGACTAAATACTGTATTGAGGTACCTAATACTGTCTGGTTGTATGTTTTTTTTTCCGTTGTTGTTGTTGTTGTTGTTGTTGTTGTTGTTGTTGTCGTTTTTTTTTTGTTTTTTTTTTCGTGAGTAGTGTATTGCTCACTGATTTGTGACACACCCTCTTTATTGCCATGAATGCCTATATTTTCTTTTACATTGCACTGTAGCTTGCTCAGGCTTGATTCTTGTCTGGTAATGACATTCCTCAGTGCACAAGATTAGGTCTCAAGGCCATATTGCTAAATAAGTCTTAAATCTTGGTGGATGCCAGCTGCAATAAACTGTAAATGAGCTGGAGTAAATTCATTAAGTACTTGCACTCACCATTTGGTTTATGGAGTAATTTGGCTCCACAAAGACAACAGTCCTTTGGATAAAGAAAATGTACTCTTGTGCATACTGTGATTACTTCACATTCAAATTTGTTGTGGCTGAATTATAATTAGTGCGTCAGCCACCTTTAACCACATGTCTACCTTAGACCGTACATCTAGTATACATGCCTTAATGTTCTTAAAAGTTAGAATTAAGTGTTAGTCAGTGATGGTCTTTTTTTGATGCAATATGAACAAGCTCTGACATCTGAGGCCATTTTGTTTGCATCAGAATTATAATATATAAACACTGATATATTTCCAGATGTATAACTTGAACTCTTACTTTTCTACAGACTAACTGACAAAGAATCAGACTGTTCAAGAGAACCCCTCTTTTTTTCGTCTTTTCTAATGCAGTGCCTTGGGGAGGGGGGGTGGTTGGATTGTAAACTAACTGATTTTATGAAATATCTGTAATGAAAAGCACATTAATATAATACTGTAAGGCAAACAAACACTTTTTGAAACCTGTTTGACCGGTCATTTTGAAAGCTGTTACTACACACACACACATGCGTTCATTAGCTCATGTTGTGGGCCAATGGTGACTGGAGAAACTTCAGGCTCATGATCCAAATGTGTGAGTACCAAAGTCATGTCCAAGCTTTTTACATATTAAAAGCAAGGCATTTTCCATTATTTTCGAGTAACTCTGGAATTCAGCTATAGATCCCCTGTGATCCCCCAGTAAGGGGGAATAAAATATAAGTTAATTTAATTTAGTCCTCTCTACTTCATCATCTCTCTTTCTAAGCATGACATTTATTGCCTTACTTGTCAGTCATCGCTGATATCTGATTATATCACCCTATTACCCAGGTCATGAGCAGTGTCGCTGCAATTCAGTACTTTGCTTGTCTCACAACTTTATATTAAATGGAAGCTTTTCCACTAGTTTTTGAACTAAAGCTCCTACTGTTGTGATGCATGATATTTGTGTATTGAACATTTGATCTCACTCCACAGTTGCAACCTTTTCCCAGAACACTGACTCTCTCTTACTGAAGCATTCCTCAGTCCTGCATGGCCACAGCTCTCTCCTCAGTAAACAGCACACCTCTGTTCTCCTGCCAGGCTTGCGGAAGGAGGCAGTGTGCCCGATCACCCTGTGCCTACACCCCCTTCCTGCTTTAACAAAAGGGCACAAAAGAGAGGGCCTAGAGAGGGGAGTGCAGCCATGCTCCATGTTCCTGTGCTATGAGAGATTAGTGGAAACAGGGGTCCCTCACCAAATGAACAGCTGTTATGTAACGCAGTGGCTACAGGCTGTGCATGAGGTTTCTTTATGTTCATTGTATGTCAGTTTGGACAGGGTTAAAAGGTCACCCTGAACCATGTAGATTTTTTTTAAATGACAAGTGAAGGATGGATAGCTAGGTATTACTATTGTCTGTGAGGCTGAGAGGAGGAAGGACAGATTCTTGCAGACTCCTAATAGAATCACTCAGCGACCTAGAACACTCTTTTCCACTCCTCCACCCACACCTGGCTACTTAATTATCATCTACATTGTGACCTATATGTTTTTTTTATTGGTTTAGTCATTTGAGCATGTTTAATAAAGTGCCGCTTTGGTGCGCTGGAAATCCACAGGATGCATTTCCAGTGCATTTCTGTCTGTTGCATCATCCAGGTTGTTCCTCAACTTCAAATTCATTCAGATAAATACATTCTCATTGTCTGATGCTTGTTTGATAATTGTGAAATGTTGTATTTGCTTATTGGTTAATTAATTCCATTTGAAGGCGCTGTGACCATTTCTTACAAGTTTCAACAAAACCAATCTTTTGAAGCATCTGAGGTTTGATCCAACATCTTGAGTCTCGGTGCTCTTCCTGATCACCTAGCTTTGCTATGTGTTTTTTGTGGATTGCTGACTTGATTCAGTGTGTCAGTCTGCAAACATGTGAATGTACCATACTGTACAATGCCATATTACTCTCTTCTCATTTACAATCACCTTGGACTCCCAGTCATGAATGTAACATGAGATGTAACATCTCATGTGTGGCACATTTACCATTGTGCCATAACAGGATGCTGTAAATCAGGCCTTGAAGAACAATAGGAACTGATTATACATGTATATTAATAATTAATGTGATGTGCATTATATTTAGTGGCTTATGGTGGGAACTACTGACTCCACTCTGCTGTAAAGTTCATACTCTACTTTTGATGCTATCTCAGCATTGGCTACATTGGTTACATTTTTGCAGGTTAGCCTACAGAGCAGCTGCAGTGCTGCAGTTCTGTGTTCACAGACAAGCCAGCCCAAGACTATGATGCTGTGGCAATACACAGACACTGTTAGAGTTTTGAAGGGAGGGCTTGTCAGTCGTGGGCAAACTGGATTCTGCCGGTTGGTGTTGCCCGTTAATGTTCCTCTTGGAATTAGGACAGAGCAGCAGGGAGAGGAACAGTCGTCACAGGCTGACGTGACAGATGGAGGGAGGGAGGGAGAGAGAGAGAGAGAGAGAGAGAGATCGAAATCGAAGGATCTGGGGAAAAAGGACAACTCACCCTATAGTACAATAGGACAATGACGTTTAACTGGGCTAAATATATACCAGAATTGTTTTTGGGTTTAGCGATATCTGTAATTCAAAGGATTACTTGATTTTAAATGGTCACTTTCTAAAATTCATAATAACTATTTTAAGTCAGTACTTTGTGCCACAACTGAAAGCACAGTGTGCTATTTTAATACTTTATTCACCGTGTATACTGTATAGGATAGCTAGAGATACGTTGAATTTGTATGGAGGTGATTTCAATGCTGTTTTCTGTGCTGTATCTCAGGATGCCCTAATATTCTCAGCCAATACTGATTAACAGTGTTCCCAGTGGTTACACTCAACCCTAAAACAGAAGAGCCATCTGCCTTGTCGGATGGCTAACTGCTTTCTTTTTTGTTACATGCATGTTAGTTTTATGTGGTAACACTGGGAACATAAATGTCTCTTCCACACATGCCTTGGCTCCTAATCTAGTGATTGGGCTGTTGGGAACTTTTGGTCAGCTGCTGCATTTATCCAAACTAATAAAGCGTTTTGTAGACAGAAATTCCAAAAGAAAAAGGCATGAAATGAAAGATAGAAAGCAATAAAGCTTCTAAAGGGCTGTCTCACAGTAACTGATTTATAGTTAAAGGTCTAAGCATTATATTACTGACTTTTAGACCACAATATTGTTATGAGCCATAGTGAGAGCTGTAGCTATAGAAAATTTAGAAGGTTCAAATGTGTAGACTGGCTCGGATTTTCAGAGATTTTCTTTGCTTGCTTTGATGTGGGGTGCAGACTATTAAACTTGTTCCAGACGGCTTTGAAAATGGATGAAACTACAAAGATGGGGTGCATTGAGAGTACACTTATAAGTTCATTGCTATAAATTCTTATTCTTTATGGGCAGCCCCAGATGAGGAAATTCCACATCTTGACTGTGTCGGCAAACATACAGCAAAGTCGACAAATCGCATTAGGAGTTCGAGTGGAAGTAATGTTTGCGCTTGACTGGCCGTCTGTATCAAGAACATCGTGTACAATGTAAACAACCCCCTCATGGTTCCCGCAAATCGGTCATGTCACAGCTATTGTCTCACTTGATCAGCTAACTGGAGCTTGTCTACGCCATGTTTAATGCCTGCCTGCTTCACTAGAAAGTCTTCACTGTACAACTGTATTTGAGTTTGAATTCAGAACAGTGCATGTTTATGTAGTTGTGTATTCATTATTACTGTATTCCATAGAGAAGGACACAGAAGTTGCATTCATGATACCCACATCCTACATCACAACAGTGCCTTAACTGTCACTTTATATAAAGGCTACAGTGGTTCCAGACAAAGGGAGGGAAGGCACGGGCTGGTGCTGCTACAACAGCAGCGAGACAAGAAAGCCTCTACTGTTGTAACTGCAGGCACTTTTTTCATGCGTTTTTCAGAAGAGTCCACTTCAGTGATTTGACCTGGGTCTTCTTCCTGGGCTGTTTTGTCTTTGGGCTAATCCAGCTAATGCCAGGTTACATTCCACATTACTTATACCTGCTGCCTCTGTATGCACACTGGCGCAGTTATATAACTACTAACATGTGAGTAAGCCTGTGGCCATTCACACTTCCTTAAACACTGTATATCCACGCAACATAAAGGTGTTTTCTCTTTCTCTGTTACATGATTATAGGACATTCACTTGGTATCTTTTTTTTCTGATGACCACTGAAAGTAAATTCCTTATTCGTTGTTAATATTGTTTATATTGCTTCACATCATGTTGTTCTGTACAAGTCCCAGTGTTTAGATTTGACCGATATTTCAAACCAGACGTATTTATTACACTCTAGAGGAGCATAATGTTTAGCCTGTGCTGGGCTACTGTGCTAAAATGTTTGCATTTTTGAATACTTTTACTAATACTTTTAAAAACAAATTCAAATTAATTTAAATTTAAATTAATGCTTATCCAGGTACATTTTTGTTCCAATTTCTATATTTTATAGCTATATACTTATTGGCATCATCATCGTCAAATACACTATATTGCGAGAAGTATTCGCTCGTCTGCCTTCACATACACATGGATTTGAGTGACATCCCATTTTTAATCTATAGGGTTTAATGTGATGTCAGCCCAGCCTTTGCAGCTATAACAGCTCCAACTTTTCTGGGAAGGCTTTCCACAAGGTTTAGGAGTGGGTTTATGGGAATTTTTGACCATTCTCGCAGAAGTGCATTTGTTAGGTCAGACACTGATGTTGGACAAGAAGGCCTGGCTCACAGTCTCTGCTATAATTCATCCCAAAGGTGTACTATTGGGTTGAGGTCAGGACTCTGTGCAGGCCAGTCAAGTTCTTCCACACCAAACTCGCTCATCCATGTATTTATGGACCTTGCTTTTGCGCACTGGTGTGCAGTCATGTTGGAACAGGAAGGGGTCATCCCCAAACTATTCCCACAAAGTTGGGAGCATGAAATTGTTAAATCTCTTGGTCTGCTGAGGCATTAAGATTTCCTTTGACTGGAACTAAGGGGCTGAGCCCAACTCCTGAAACACAACCCCACACCATATTCCCCCCTTCCACCAACTTTACACTTGGCACAATACAGTCAGACAAGTACCGTTCTCCTGGCAACCGTCAAGCCCAGACTCGTCCATTGGATTGCCAGACAGAGAAGCGTGATTCATCACTCCAAAGAACACATCTCCACTCATCTAGAGTCCAGTGGTGGTACTTTACACTCTGCATTCAATGCTTTGCATTGCGCTTGGTGATGTAAGGCTGGATGCAGCTGCTTGGCCATAGAAACCCATTCCATGAAGCTCACTATGCTGTTCCTGAGCTAATCTGAAGGCCACATGGAGTTTGGAGGTCTGTAGCAATTGACACTGCAGAAAGTTGGTGACCTCTGTGCACTATGCATCCCAGGATCTGCTGACTCCACTCAGTCATTTTATGTAGCCTACCACTTCATGGCTGAGTTGCTGTCGTTCCAAATCACTTCCACTTAGTTATAATACCCCTGATAGTTGACTGTGGAATATTTAGTAGTGAGGAAATTTCATGATTGGACTTGTTGCGCAGCTGACATCACGGTACCACGCTGGAATTCACCGAGCTCCTGAGAGCGACCCATTCTTTCACAAATGTTTGTAGAAGCAGTCTGCATGACTAGGTCCTTGGTTTTATACACCTGTGGCCATCGAAGTGATTGGAACACCTGAATTCAATTATATGGATGGGCGAGTGAATACTTTTGGCAATATAGGGTACAAGAAAAATAATCACAACTTTTGGTGCATCACTAGGAGACACTATCAGGTCATGCAATAACAAAGCAGTTCAAGGGTGAACAAAATAATTTTGTGTTAGTGTTAAGGGTGGAAGAATAAACACAACTGTGTATGTTTACTACATATTGAGTTTTCCTGGTGTCAGACCTGTGCAAAATGCAGTTTGTTAGTCTTAAATTGAAAACTTAAGTGTCCATGTACATAGCAATGAAAAGGAACTTTGTTGAACTTATGAACTGCATATAAGTGTCATAAACATGGTTATTGTGTTCTGGAATTTGACTTGCGTGACCTTGAATAAAAGTGTCACTCCCTTGCCCTTCTAGCATCTTTTTAGAATCCCATTTATGTAGAACTCACACTAAGCAATAGTTGTGTCCGGTGTGAATTCACATTAGAGCAGTTCTCACATGCTTCTTTTCTTGCTAATCGGGTGAAACGTGCTGAGGCCGTCCAGTTTTTTCTGTGTGTGCTGCACTGTGAGAGTAGGAGCTGGAGAATACAGGATGGAGCTCTGTTGTGCAACCTGCTGCTGTCAGCCCAATTGGCAAAATGACACCCACTCTCTCACGTAGAGTGGCAGTGTGGCTCTCATTTGTCTGTGTCACAATTCCACAAAGCAGAGGGTGCATCCTGTACCCCATAGGAGCCACACAAGGCTGTCCATATTGGATGTGCTTGCCTAAAGTAGAAATCTACAGTCACTGTGTTCATGCTGATGTGTTTGCAGCTCATAAAGAAGCGTTTAAGCACAGCTGCATCTCTGCACCATCCAGAGTCCCCACTCAGTGCTCTTTGACCAGGTACAATCCCTCCTATTGTTCAGCTCTGTATTGTTTTTTTCACTACGAGCGGCCTAAGCCTGGGGAGACGTGTGAGTGCTTCATCAGCCGTGGGTGCTCTAAGCCTGCGCTGGGCTGCAGCACTGATGAGAAGTGACAAGATAAGACCAGGCTGAAGTGCAGGGGCCTGTCTCTCCACACAGCCCCAGTTGGAGAAGGGGTGAACTGCACGCTCCCATGCAGGGAAAAGAGGAGGAGCAGAGAGAGGGCTAGGATAGGTGAGATTTGGGTGGCCACTGAGGCAGTGTGGGCGGCAGCCTCTTAAGCATCAACTTGTAAAAATACTGATCATTGGGAAGATCTTAATCTCTGCTGAAGGTTTATGTAACACTGAGTCACATGACGTGACATCACAGCCGCCTAGCTCTTGTTTTCGATCAATCACTTGCGAATCTGCCTGTAAGACGTACAAAGCCAGAGCAGTGGAGACAATCAGAAGGAGGTACATGCAACCCTCACTCAGCCTTTCAGCGTTTCTCTGCCAGTTCTCGGAGATACCAAGTGGAATATACTGGCCGATGCACTAATGTGTTTGCGTTTGTGCATTGTGGAGAGTGGTGGAATAAATTCTGTTTTTGGGGGAGCACTGATTGACACATCAATGAGAGAAACAGTTATCCAAGTGCGGGGCCGGGACGAAATGGCCATGAAGCTGTTATTCTGGGAGTTGGAACAGCATTTGAAGAGGTAAACTTCCTTACAGCTGAAAAGAGCAAATGTTTAACATTTGTTTTTAGTGCTTTAAGCAAATGCAGCTGTTTAAGCTTGTGGGTGGCAGGCTTACAGTTTTTGTCCTGTTTGAAGTGATGGAAGAATAAATGAAACAAAATTCTATAATTGAATTGCATTCACTGAACGTGGTATTGTAGTCACATATCATAACTATCACTAATCATTTTGAATGGTAGATCAATGTTTCAGACACTTTCTGTTCTTCATTTAAACCTTGTAATTAAAAAAGTAAGATTTAATTTTCCAAAGTTTTCAAGATTCACTTGCCTTGCCTTGCCTTGCCTGTACACAGTTGAGTTCATATTGAGTAAGCATCACAAGTAAACAGTTACATATTTTTCTGTGGAGACACTGGAACTCAATTTTTCCACACAACTGGTGGTCAGCAGACTCCATCATCTATGGTCTGTGACAAGTTTTGAGAGGTTCTGTACTGTTTAATACACTGTCTTTTGTTTTTTGATCATTAACTGTACTATTTTGGCTGCAGTTTGACATGTTATAGTCAGTTTGCATTGTCATCAACACAACACTGAGGGTAAAATGCTTATTAAGATTGGGTTGCTTGAGTCATGGTCTGTTTTGACATTTGTCTGTGTAGGAGCACTGTGGTTGCTCCTAAAACAGTAAGGTGGTTTTGGAGTTTATGTGATGGGAAGATTGAGCGTCAGCATGCAGTAAGTCGTTTGAATGACTGTAGTCTGAGAATGGTATTTACACACTGAGGTCAGGCCACGGAGAGAAGAGGTATATTTGGGCTCTGTAATTGCTTAAATCCCATTCCAGTCACAGAACCCCGGAAGAGCTTGTCGAGCCATGAGCTGCTTGGATTTTGTCCTCATTTGATGTGCTGTTACATTTAATTGGGATAAGTGGTCTATATTTACTCCACACCAAAACAGACTACAGTATATAGTACACATCCTTGGTAATCCTGAACTCCAGTGATGCTGTGGAAAGTAAAATATTTCAGGAGGTTGTATTCTATGCAGTTTGTATGTTGATGGCTTATGAATACCACCTAAGGTGCAGCTGAAATTACTAAATGTTATTTACTTACAGCTAAGATGTTTTTAAGTCTGGACCTATTGGAGTGGGCCGTATATCTTCCATTCTCATACTACTTTCTTGGTACAGAGAATGCATTTCTGTAAATAACACTCCTTTTTGCTCATAAGTGCTGACATGCAGGTCCCTGTGACTCATGCTTTTTTTTTTTTTTATCAGACAGTTTACGGGTTGGTTAGAAGTTATTCAGTAGTTTCATAAGACAGACTTCTAACTTGTGAGAGAGTATGGTGGGTTTTGTTGCTCAGTGTGGCTAATAAGCAGCAGCATTAATATGAAAAGCGGATCTGACTGATGCCTTTCATCAAACCTGAAGAGGTTTAATATACTACATTTGCTTCTAAAGGCATTAGAACTACTGAATAAGTTTTAAATATTCAATGCTATGAACTTCATGTTTCTGTGGCAACTAAATCTTACTTCTAATGCTCATTGCTGTCATGGTGTAACGAGCAAGCAGCTACTAGCAAAAGTTTGTCAACCATTAGATTGATGAGAACCTGTGCATAGAAGTGCGTACACACAGATGTAGATAATTAATGGAACCAACATAATTGTCATAGTTGTGTACCTTTTTTGGGCAGAACGTCTGAGACTATAGATAGTTTTGCATTGTGAAGATCAGATGTAGTATGCGTCTCTCGTTCAGTCACACTGTAATTCAGGTCTGATCTTTATAAGGGGTCTAATCAGATCATCTTGGATCAAATTCAACTGTCCCAAATCCTGTACATACTCCTGTGTCAGGAGAAAGGGTGCTTCACAGGTGGTGTTTTGCCATACCATCAAAGGAGCAATGTGGTCCTTAAGGTCCAACACTGAAATAGCTTTTAAACATACATTACATTCCCTTTTTCATGCTAAAGAATATATTTTATAGTACAAAAGTAAAAACAAGCCTGGAACCAAGAAGGCACAACTTACAAAAAATGTGACTGGAACAGAATGTGGTGCAATTATGTTCCCTAAAGAAAGTGAACAAAGGCACAACTAATTTATAAACATAGCTCCTGTCCTGGAATATTTCATAAATACCCTAATTTTCTAATACAGCAAGCACAAATCAAAGACTTCAGCAGTAAATGCAACAAAATTGCAGAGTGCTTTACTAAGAGTATTATAGTTCTGCAAATATGATCAGCTTTCACAAAACAAGTTAATGCTCAGAGGATTTTTGTTTGCTGTGTAATTACATTATTGCCCGTTTGTGCCATGAATGCATCTAGATCATTTTGACATGTCATGTGACATGGCATAAAATTCTGGCTAACTTTCAAGGGACACTTTCCAAGGGAACATTTAATTAAGTGCATCCTGCCAACTTGAAGTTCCTCCTGGATATAATTTGATTTCTTGGCATTCTGGTCAAAGGTGTGTGTGTGTGTGTGTGTGTGTGTGTGCGTGTGCGTGTGCGTGTGCGTGTGCGTGTGCGTGTGCGTGTGCGTGTGCGTGTGCGTGTGCGTGTGCGTGTGCGTGTGTGTGTGTGTGTGTGTGTGTGTGTGTGTGTGTGTGTGTGTGTGTGTGTGTGTGTGTGAGTGAGAGAGAGAGAGACCAACCAATAACTGACTTCTGTCTGTGTGGGCTGATGTGATTGCTTATAAGTCTGTTGTTTCTCAAAAGAACTTCTCATATTTGCCCTAATAAATGAACACACCATCTTCTAATACTAATAAGGGTGTCCTTGCTACTTTATTTTGGCCTCTTCTTGGCTTCAGGCTTATTAGGTCTTCAGGGTGTGTGCACGTTTGAATACTGTAAAGCACATCACTGGAAAGCGAGGGCTCACATCACATTGGTTCACTAATTTGCTTCTCAAATTCACTAATGGTACACTTTTCAATAATACTTTAGAAAGTGTGCGTGTGATGGTTTTGCATCATAAATAACAGCGGTCATTTTGTAGCCTGCTGCTGTTCCACTCACAGCCAACAGGTGGCGGCATGTTCATGATAAACGTGAAAGCATGTGTGCGCTTGCAGGTTGGGCTTCAAGTTACAGAAAAATGATCTATGTATTTTTATGAAAGTCTTCATTATTTATGAGGCTATACCTTAAGGCTTGAAATATTAAAATAAGTTGTATGTCCCACTTAAGATTGAGTGTTCAGTTTTGTATGTTACTCTCACAGAGTGAAATGCATTGTTCCTCCTCTAACCGGAATCTCCTTATTAGGAAGCAGCGTTCTGAATATATTATGCGTGTTGCGTCGACTGAGCTTGAAGTGGGGGCGTTACCGCATAAATTAGTCAAATCTGCTTCTCCCTCCACCAATAGGGTGCAGAGCAGCGCTGTTTTTCTTGGATAAATTATGCAAATAACCCAGGCTGCAGATTTTCACCAGAGCAGGGATGAGCTGACCTTGGAGATTCTTTGTGCAGCCGTGGTGGATGTATGGTCTCCTGAAACGCAGGGCTTTCTTTACGAAGGTCCCCTTTTCACGCCGCTTGACCGCTGAAACCTGCGGTAAAGCTATGTAACACTCGCTCAATGCGAAGAGCTCTTATTTTTTCGCCTCCGCGTCGGTATATATGGATGAAATAGCATGAATTCTCAGTGCTACTCGGTGGCAATGGATCTTGGTGTATGTCAGCTGAGAAATTTTTCAATATCGTTTTTATCATCGTTGCTGGGAACCGAAACTTCATCCGTGAGGCTCGACAATAGGTAAAATAATAAACGTGTGTTTTAAGAGGGAATGCCTTCAGCTTTAGGTGGTGTAGCAAGAGATGCGCTGCACTGCATTCACTGCATGCAGCCTTCAGTGATCTGTCCGCTTGGTCTTAAGGTTAAAATAATACAACAGCGTGTTTAATTACTTTAATCGAAGCCTGGTAGTTTTGTTTTAATCGAGTTTCCTTGTCCATTTCCATGCTAAATCAGTGTAGGCTAGACTGCTTGTCCTTGTACTCGATGCCTTTCCTCTTGATGCTAGTTACGTATATAACCTATGTTAAAAATGTGCAAATACAGTTTTTCAACTTGCTCTCTTTCTACAGTTGTCCTGTTAGCATCTAGAGAAAGAGAAAATCTTTGTCTTAAATGTGTAGCATTTGTACACAGTGGCCTGCTGTGTTTTGGCCTTCAGTTTTTACTCTGGGATTAATCATTTGCTTTGTTGGATTTGGTTTTCAGTTCTTCGGGTGCCAGTGTTGTGGCCATAGACAACAAAATCGAACAAGCAATGGTAAGTGTGCTTTCCTTGCTTACTACACCTAATAAAGCAGCTTTATCAGCTACATATAGTGGTACATCTTGATTGGTAACACGGTCTTCGTTCGTTTTAACGTCCGCGGTAACTGAATGAATTACATAAGCAGCATTGGCACAGCAGATCGGAGGTCAGGCAGACATCGTCTTCTGCTCACTGCGCTTTGTCGCTGCGCTGTCGTTTCTAATATCTTAATCGGTCTCATCCAAACATGTTGTGCTGTAACTGAATACTAGCGTAAGAAGTGATGGAGTTCCGATATTTTCTCGGCAACTCCTTGAATACAGTTTAACTCCACACATTTCAGGAATATAAAGACCACTCTTCTCGATCGCACGCGTGTGGTGGATAAAGGTTGAGAGCTAGCGGCTAGATTTCCAGGTAGATCCTGCTCGGCGGATAGTAACCAGTGAAACGTGTGGGAAAACGGAGAATAGTTGTGTCTGAATGTGTCTGAATGTGTGGACTCTGCTCACGCCACTCTGTGCTTCGTTACTGTTGCTAGGCAAAGCTCGAAGCTTTTACACCCAGTTAAAAATATCTCGGGCTCTGATTGGCCGGGCCCAGAGTGGGCCGGCCATTTTGTTATGTCGATGACGCTGTGCTGTAGTGAAGCTCAGTGGAGGTGGGCAGGTGAGCAGGTGCCCCCTCTCTGACTTCATTGAGCACTCGGTCAGATTCACCCGGTTTCTCACACACCGCGATAGATTTATCAGTATGTTGTAATAATTACAACAATAATAATTAATTATAATTACAGCGTTTCCAGTCAACACTATGCCGCACGCAGAGGAGTAGCTAGAATAGTGATGTTTTTATATATACATTTGTGTGTGTGTGTGTGTGTGTGTGTGTGTGTGTGTGATTTCACCATTTCTCTACATTTTCTAAGGTGCTTATCACACACACACTTGCACACACAAAATGTTATGTAATTAAAACTTGACCTGATGACATTTTATACAAAGTGATTTTGGACCATTTTCTTGATGCATCAGTAAAAACACCAAAAATTGAGGTACAAGGTTTTGAAACATTGAAATGTATTTGATATGCATTGCTGTCATTCATATCTCTGATTGTGCTCAACTCTGTATCGTCCAACATTTATATTTTTGCCTTCAGGATCTAGTGAAGAGTCACTTGATGTATGCGGTTCGGGAGGAGGTGGAGGTCTTGAAAGAACAGATCAAAGAACTAATAGAAAGAAACTCTCAACTGGAGCAGGAAAACAACTTGCTGAAGAACCTAGCCAGTCCAGAGCAGCTTGCACAGTTCCAGGCACAGGTTCAAAGTGGCTCACCACCATCATCCACACAGGGGGCACAGCAGCCAGCCGTGGCCCAGCTCTCTGCACAGAACTCTGGACCCTCAGCATAGCACACAAGAGTTCCCTGTGATGGGGAATGAGTGGTTAACCGAACTGAAACAGACTGACGTTAAAGATCAAGAATGACTCACTCACAGGAGGATTCTTTCAGAAAAATTTGCACATATTTAAAGTCTCAAAACTTGACAAAGGCTACAATGAGACACTGTACACACTTACTGACGGTCCAGTAGGTTGTTAACTTGTGGGATTTTGCCAAACTCCATGGACTGTGACTGTCAGTTGGGAGGAAAAATCATGATGGACAAATCTCAAAAGAATCACTGTGCCTGTGTCTAAAGGATTTTAAGTGATGTCGTTTTTCAGTGGTAACTCTGGCTTTGTAAGAGTGTTTCCATGCCTCGCTTACTTTTGTAGTGGAAATGCTGACCACAGTCTTATTTTTTTAGGCTGCAAAAAGCAAGCACTTTAATGATGACAAATGTGACAAGTCTTTGAAGAACAGCTAATCAGTGCGGCATCGTGTATGGGGAAGGAGAATGAGATTTTGACCCCAATATTTGCATTAGTGTCATCATTATATATGGGTGAATGAAGGGAGTAAAGTTGCCTAAGAGGAGATAATAATTTACAGTATTTAAGGCTGAATTCTCTCTTTCTCTCTATTGCGGCTTCACAGCTGCTTTACCAGTGCAGTGGCACTCGCAGAAATCAGAGGAAAAGGCAATGAGATGAGTTGAATGAGTGAAAGGGGGAAGGCTCTTGTATATTCTTGTATATTTAGTGTAAGTAATATGTAAAATAGTGATATTGCAAGAAACACTAAGAGACACTATTTAGGTTGTACAAACTAAAGATGAGGTTGTTGGTTTGCCTGAGACATTTGACCACCTTTTTTATGCTGTTATACATGAATGGACGTAATAGTCTAAGAATATTTACATGAAAAAAAGACAACTACTCAACTTCTTGGCTGTGTTAATACCTACTGTAAACCACTGTTCACTTGAAGTTATTTGAAGTATATTGCACCCATGTGATTTCTGTTTCCATTTTTGACAGTGAAGTAATCTGGAGATCAAACCTTTTAACTTACAGTTATTCTGAATATCATTACAATCTGATATGCATTATTATTGCAATATATGTATAAGTTGTATGCTTAGGAGGTAAGGTGTAAAATAGTTCAATTGCACTTCACAACTTTCAATAAAATGTTCAAGGAACAATGACTGATTATAAGGCTTATGCTATGCTGTGGGTTTCTTCAGAATCTTTAAGAACTGTAAGCAAAAACAACAGATTTGACACCACCACGGTTATCGAAGTTGATCATGTAAACTTCTATCCTGTTAGGTTACTTATTGTTGGTACTGGTTCATGACTTCAGTTGCAAAGCAAGAGCTTCATAAAACTTTCATAAAGCTTTGGTCCTCCTTTGAACTATTGAAGCTGCCCAGAAGGCGGCTCTTGCTTGATCTATCCAGTCAATTCTGAATAACGGACAGTTTTGCTGTTTGGTGGCACGTTGCAATGTCTTTTGTTTCATTTAGCTAATATTGTATTTCTGCAGCCTCTGCATGAAGTCATCTCTTCTTTTAAATCAAAACCCTGAGGGTTTCTATATTTGCAGAAGCAGAAGTGATACCAGACACTTCCCAAATGTATAATATTTATTTGAAAAAGTTCTCACACAACACGGACAAATATAGAAACAGATTGTGGCACATAGTTAATGATCACAAAAGCACGCTATCTATTGCAGAAACAAACATGACCCATGATGAGACATAAGGGGCAATGTCAGCCACAATGGTTCAGTAGAAAAGCACTTGTTCCTGTGGTCCAGGTACATTGTAAACAAGTGATTGACGATGTTGTGTACTGTATACAGGACTTGGCTCCTTAGCATACAGCTCACATTCAGAATCCTAAAGCCTCCAGGTTTCCCACAGACTGTGCATCACAGCCTTGGCTCCCATGGCCGTGTAAGGTAGAGGACGCAGACCGTGCTCATATGCCCATCCGGATGCTCTGAATGATCTGAAAAATGGCTGAGAAGAAACAAGAAAGGTAAGGAGTAACTCGCATCCAGGAGAGCTCCAACTGAATTACAGTATTATTTTGTCTCTATCACAACATGCATGATGCCCTAACTGGGACATTTAAACAGCATATAAGTCTATTAATAAGGGTGTTAAATTATACCTGAACCACAAACAACAAATACGAAGAGTGCCAAAAGCCATGGCCCCACTGGATATTTCTCCTCTTGTGGTCGCTACAAGGTAATCAGAAAACAAGAAAATGGCCTTCAGCACAACAGAAGTAGTACTGAACCCTCGATTTCTGCATGTCTGGATTGGGTTCTTTTCCCTTAGGATCTGAAAATGGAACGCAATCTATCAAATAGTGATTATTTCATTTGAGAATTCTGACTCAAACTGTCACATTCGTGTTAAACTCTCAGACTTTAGGCAGGCGTATGCTACACATTGAGAGACACCATATTTCCAAAAGTATTCACAGGCATATGAACTTGAGTGACATCCCATTCTTAATCCATAGGGTTTAATATGATGTTGGCCCACCCTTTGCAGCAATCACAGCTTCTGCACAACAGGACTCTGTGCAGGCCAGTCAAGTTCTTCCACACCAAATTCACGCATCCATGCCGTTATGGGCCTTACTTTGTGCACTGGTTCACTGTCATGTTGGAACAGGTAGGGGACATCCCTGAATTGTTCCCACAAAGTTTGGAGCATGAAATTGTCCAAAATCTCTTGGTCTGCTGAAGCATTAAGAGTACCTTTCACTGGAACTAAGGGGCCAAGCCCATCTCCTGAAACACAACCCCACACCATAATCCCCCCTCCACCAAACTTTACACTTGGCACAGTGCAGTCAGGCAATTACTGTTCTTCTGGCAACCGCCAAACCCAGACTTGTCCATCAGATTGCCAGACGGAGAAGCGTGATTCGTCACTCTAGAGAACACATCACTGCTCTAGAGTCCATTGGCGGAATTTTACACCAATGCATTCGACACAGCTGCTTAGCCACGGAAACCCATTCCATGAAGCTCTCTATGCTGTTCTTGAGGTAATCTGAAGGCCACATGAAGTTTGGAGGTTTGTAGCAATTGACTGCAGAAAGTTGGTGACTGCGCACTATATGCTTCAGCATCCGCTGGCCCCACTCTGTCATTTTACGTGGCTTACCAGTTCGAGGCCAAGTTGCTGTTGTTCCCAATCACTTTGTTATAATACCACTGACAGTTGACTGTGGAATATTTAGTAGTGAGGAAGTTTCACGCGTCCTATCACAGTACCACGCTGGAGTTCACTGAGCTCCTGAGAGCGACCCATTCTTTCACTAATGTTCGTAGAAGCAGTCTGCATGCCTAGGTGCTTGGTTTTATACACCTGTGGCCATCGAAGTGATTGGAACACCCGAATTCAATTATTTGGATGGGTGACTGAATACTTTTGGCAAAATAGTGTATCTATATATTTTTAAAACAAAATTCAGATGCCTCCTGAGTCTTGTACACCTTACATCTTAAATTGTATCAGTTCCCCAAATTGAAATGCACTTTTCAACAATTCAGGTTTTAAAAGCTGTAGCTGATTCACACATGGACCAGTATTCCTAAAGCTTCTCTGAGTGGGAATGCTGACATAGGACCTGTTACTGTCATTCTAAATATGAGAGGACTCTGATTCTAAATCAGAAAAGCTGTATGAACATGGGCCCTGACGCTTGTTGCCATGTGTCCACTGGCTCCAACTAACCAGTATGTAGCTACTGCTTTCTAGTGACTTTGACCTCTGCAGTGTCCTTGGATTCGATGATTCAGTGTTGCATCATGCAGAATATCAGATCATTTGTCTGTGGAACAGTGGACATGACACTGCTACAACATCTGTCCATTGAACAGTGAATGGGCAAAAGTCTGAACTCCCACTGTCAAATTATATATTTTGTAGAAATATTCAATAATATTTAGTTTGTTTATTTTAACATACAGGGGGAAAAAACAGAACATAAGTACCATAATTTTTTGCACAAGCTTTTTATCCCCAAACCGTTCCAAAATTCAGAAAATTCAAACATGGATTGTGCATTAAAATGGGAAGCAGTGCGTTGTCTGAAGAGGATGTGAAATAACATTCATTTAGAAAATCAACAAAACATTTCAAACTAAAATTTATTTAAATAAAACATTTATACATACATCCTGTCTTATAGGATCATCAGACAGTTAACTATAAAGATGACAAAGTTAAATAGTCGATGTTTTGAAATAACCTGTTATGACTGGCTACTCTCCAGCATCTTATTCACTTACTCAAACACACAGAGGAGCCCAAAGACTGAGCTGCAATACGCTGGCAGCACTGAGGTATTACTTGCTTTATTGCTCCCCGTGAAGAAAAATGGGATGCACCATGAATAACATAAAAAGCTTTTTGAAATGACATCAGTAAAACGTTTAGACGCACCAACTCAAAGAACATCAAAATATTTTCCACATTTTACAATAACAGTCTATAATATCAAAACTATAATTCCATGAAGAATTATCTGGGATTCAAACATCAACCTCACGTTTGCATTTGTCTTAGAAACTAATTAACTGTGTTGTACGGGTGGTGTACATAAACAGAGGAAGCCTTAGCTCAGGCCACAACACAAAGGAAAGGACCCCTTAAAATACAGCACCATCTTACAAGCAAACATTACTCAGCACTTCACAGACACCACAAAAATACCGCCAAAGACAAAGACTGGTACTTGAACGGTGCAAACATTGCTGGTTATTGTTCAGATTTAGAAAATAGCTGTGAGACAAAGGACTGTTTGGACCTGGACTTCTTGTAATTAGGTACCCTGAACTCACAGCCTGAGGGCAGGCAGCTGGAGACTGAATGTAAACGGGCGATATCTGTGTAACAAGATTCTGTCCGTGCCTATGTATGTATCCTCTTTAATAACATGGCTGTGACACATTGGACATCCATGGTGAAAATCGTGAAAATCCTCATTGAAAATTACATTTCTCTCTTAAGGAGAAAGACTGATTGTGACAGGGTGGAGCATGGAGTCCAGGTGAGTGTTGGCTGGCAATGGAGGAACTGAGGCAAGCAACATACAGTGTGTTCAGTTCCCTCTCTTGCTGTTAGCTTTACAGTAAGGCAGCAGTGCCACTTGCACTTACACCATGAATTGTGTCTTTTAAGAAGTAAAAACTATGTGTCCTGTTTTGATTCTGGGCTAAGGTCTATGGTAACCATGCAAATTCAACAACACCTGCCACACGGATGAAACAACACTGTTCACCTGCACTGTGTCTTAATGGACAACATATTTAATTTCAACAAGTCTCTGACTATGTACACCTCTTACTAGTGGCCATACTGTACTGTCAGCTCTGACTGTAATTTACAAACAGTTATGTAGGCCTAATATCGCGGAACGTGGCCATAGTTA
Source organism: Pygocentrus nattereri (assembly GCF_015220715.1). Taxonomy (NCBI): domain Eukaryota; kingdom Metazoa; phylum Chordata; class Actinopteri; order Characiformes; family Serrasalmidae; genus Pygocentrus; species Pygocentrus nattereri. The sequence continues at coordinate 24,318,291 of NC_051216.1, forward strand.
TTGCCACATATGAGAGGGCGTGGCCATTGGCTTGGACCGCAGTTTACAAAAGCCTTAATATACAAAGGCATTTATTTCACAAGCCCCTCAGCCACCCTAAAGATTTAGTATCAGTACTACGTTGACAGCTGAACGGAGGCCTTTACCAAAAAGCACATAAGGTTTATGCGAAACGACTGCATAATTTAACCATTCTCTGGCCACATCATCTGGAACAGAGTAACCTACCACTAGGACTAATAACCTGATGTAGACGTCAATAATCTGATGAAGACTATGGTGGACTCCTAATGGCTCCTCAAACGACTAACAGACCGTATGGTTATTAAAACTTTACATCTGGAAAATCGAAACAGGCTTTGTAGTCACGGACAGCGACTAATAATAAGCTCGGTTTAACGCCCGCGAGATAAACGACCGATGACAGACATATATATGCCAAACAGCTAACGTTAACTAACGTTATCGCTTTCACAAACAGACATTTGAGCACGATATTGTGCTCACTACCACCATTATCACAGAGCGCATTCAAATCTACGTCTTACCAGCGTCTTAGCAACGTTGCCCCTCTGAGTGATGTTTTTGCTGTGCTTCTCGTTGGCCATCCGAATCCTTTGTTTGGCTACCATCTTCCGTTCCGATTAGGCGGATCAATAGCTCGACACCGTAAAAACCACACCGTATAGCTTTATGTGTGGAGATGCTTAACCTCTATTTCTAGCACCTGCTCCCCGAAAAGCCAGATAGAAGAGGGAAGAGCGCCTCCATAAAAAACGAGAGAAGGGGCGAGCAGGACACTAACTGAAGCTCTCCTTCATTTCTCGGTTCTAGCCTTCCTAGCCTTCTGCTCATTAGCCTGGCTGACCAGTTCTGTTCTTATGGAAATTCGTAAAAGCGGGCTGTTCTGAACCAGTGGACTTTCACTCTCGGAACGGAGACACGTCTGCTGTATGAATCACCAGGTCCCTAACTTAGTTAGCAAGTCCGGCATTGTCCTGCAATATTTTACCACAGAGGTGACGTTATTACTTTAATGTGCCGTTGCTCTTGTGGATAAGCAGTGGCGTGCCTGTGGCAGAAGTTTCCCCATGTGTTGGGAAAACGATTTATGTTCGATTATCTTGCCTCCGTGATCGGTATACGTCATGGCGAAAGGAGATTTCCACTTGTTGTGAAGGAGTGAAAGAAATCAGTTGAGAATTGAGTTTCTGCAACAGAGCCGTGAAGAGATAAGAACGGTTGCTTAGCAACTGCACTGAGGCTGTGAGCAGCATCTGGCTTTACAGTGCAGTAAGCTAATTCATTGGCCAAAGGAATTCATATTACAGCATCACCAAAGAGAAGAACTGCACTTCATCACCTACATAATCAAGTACAATGCTCTCACACTTAGAGGAAAGCAGCTATAAAACAGCTAACATGGTGTAATTTTCAATTAATCACACTCACAAACCACTAGCCTGTCCCAGCTAACCAATTAGCTTTGCTGTTTAAAGCTTTAAATTGTGGTTAATCACAGTTACTCTCCTGCTAAGCTATGCCTCCCTGAGCATTAGCATTAGTTTCCCTAAAGGACTTGTAGTTTAGACTTAAACTACTGTAGTGTAGACTTAAACTGTCTCAGGCAGTGTATTTGTACCCATTTCTTTAGTGAGGTAGCTAGCTAGCTTTTTAGAGGCATCTTTAGGCAACTTCAGACGTTTCCTATCACCATATGTCAACAATTCTGATTCAATAAGTTTCTCTACAGAGCATTTTACATCCAATACTCTTAATGACTTTGTTTACATATTGATGGTTTAGTCATTTTGAAAATGTGGAGTACCCCAGTAAGCAGAAATACTAAAGAGAGTGTGCATTGCAGCAGCAAGCCTGTACTGCCAGGTCTAGAGCTACTTGCAGGTGGAATTCTCATTACAGTGTAACCAAACAGAAGGATTGTACATGATTACACATGATAGACTTTGTTATCCTTTACACACACATGTCTGTCTATAATGAGGTCCCTGCACTCAGAGAACTGCAGCTTCAAAGGCAGATCCCCTTTATGTCTAATGCTAGTGCATTAAGTTAGAGGCTTATTTACTGTCTCATAATACTGACTGGTTGTCCCTTTCTCCTTTTTATGTAGCAGCCAACATAGCAGCACTAGACTGTGACACTAATTATAAAGTCAGATATTTTCCTCTTCTTTTCACCACTGAGTTTTTAGCTTGGTTTTCGTGTTTATTTGGCTCAAGATACGGCACATGGTTTGAATTCTAGGTCGCGTTACTTCACACAGAAAAACAAAATCAGCAAGAAAACAGATGCATCAGACAAGGAGAGGAGTAGACAGCCTGATGTCTTCTGTCAGCAAGTAAAAGTCACTCAGTAGTTGGTATCTCACCCACTGTTTGAGCCACAAATTCTGTTTTTCTCTTACTGTCACATTTCTTTTTCACACATCTCATATGTCCACAAGCATTATTTTTCCCACGGATTGCAGAAGCTCACTGTAAACAGGTGGGCATCCACATCCTTCTTCTGCTTTTGCTCCTCTCCTCCCTCTCATCTGCCCTCAACACAATGGCCTTCTGTCTTAAGTCCCTGAACAAAACACAGGCATCAAAACAAGATCATTGCCCTTTTGTTTGTACTTTCCCAGGAATATTCCCCATTAAGTTTCAACAAAAGACTCTCCGTTCTCTTGAGAACATTTCATTTTCTCTTCATTCATTGTGCTCGTGAAAAGTGAAAAATTGTCTCTGGCTAAGAGTTTGCCTCTGGCAGGCTCCTGTAGCACGATCCAGTCGCCTGACTGAAAGCACGCCACTGTAGCCAGGTGGCAAATACCCATTGAATATTCAAGAAAGTTGTTTTTGAGCTGAAAGTAGAGGAAGTGTCTGACCTAGATTGAGATCTGTTTACCCTCAAATTACCCCCTAATTATGCTCTTAATCTCTGAGAGGGACGTCTGTGTCCTCAGCAAGTAATGGTCAGGTAGGGAAAACATGCTAATCCAAGCAAGCAAAAAAGTGGTATTGCACCTTTGAAACTTAAGGTCTATCGAAAAACTGACATCATGAATAGATGGATGTGAAGCAGATGGAAAAGTCAAAGTGCAAAAAACAGCATACCTGCTGTACTTACTCACAAATACACACCCATCAACAAAAACAGGTAGGCCACTGCGAGCATCATGCTGAAACAAACAGCATTTGATCACTTCACAAACGAAAAGCAGCTAGCATTGGAAGATGGCTTGCATTTAATGTTTTCATCTTTTCAGCTGATTTCAGTAGTTTATATTAAACTGAATGATGATAGTGCTAATTAAAATCATGCAAAGTAGGTCCTTTAACCAAACTTACTTCAGATTCATACAAAAAATGTAAAAAAAAATGACCTTAGCAGTTTTCTGAAAATGTCATGGCCTAGCAGAGTCAAGGGAGTGATTGGTGTGAAGAGAATTATTTGGAGAGTCCCCCATTCCCATATCCTTCATCTTTTATGCAAATTTGATTGCAGGAAATTTATATAATTTCAAGAGTAATCAAAAATTCATTGCCAAATAACCTAATCATTCATCTTTTTATTTAATCAGCTAATTGTATGGCAGCAATGCAGTGCATAAAATCACACAGATACGGAAACACCTCTTTGATGAGAGAGGTCAACAGAGCGTGACAAGACTGCTTTGAGCTGACAGTAAGGCTACTGTTACTCATATAACCACTCTGTACAATTGTGGTGAACAAAAAAGCACCTCAGAATGCACAACATGTCAAACTTTAAGGAGGATGGGCTACAATAGCAGAAGACGAGTTTCACTTCTGTCAGCCAAAACAGAAAACTGAAGATAAGGTGTGCACAGGTTCACCAAAACTGGACAGTGGAAGACTGAAAAAAACATAGCCTGGTCTGATCAATTTTCATTTCTGCTGAGGCACTCAGATGGTAGTGTCAGAATTGGGCAAAAACAACAGCCTTGTGTCAACAGTCTAGGTTGGTGAAGGAGGTGTAATGTTAATGGAGGGAAAGAGAAACATTTCAACCATGCAATAAGTCATTCCTAAGCCAGAAAAGGTTATGAACATGCCGCCTCGTGTCTGAGACATTGTTTAATGATTGTTTTGAGATATGACTGTGGCCTAAAACATGTTTTTTAAATCCACTCATGGTGGAGAGATACATGCAGAGTTGTAAGGCAAAATAGTACCCACAGTCCTTGGTTCCTTTTCTACAGTTAACCATTTTACATCAAAATACTCTGAATTACTTTAACATGTATCCTTTTTTCTTTCTTTTTTTTTAAAGAGGAAATTCCTTTTAAGCAAGTCATTCCTAATCCAGGTGTATCACCATGACAAGATGAAGATACAAAGAATACAAACAGCAACAACTGAATGAACCAATGTCTGGTTAAGTTAGCAAACAAAGGTGAAGTGGTCCGTTCTTGTTTGGGCCTGGCCCATCCTCCTTCACTCCACTGGAGTTGAAATAGCTTGCCACCCTTTTCATTTACATCAACCAGTGCCAGGAGAAGTAGAAAAGTAGTCAACATGTATTTCTGAGGGCAGGAGCAGATTGTGTGAGCCATGTTCCTCCCTCAAACCAGCCAAATTAAGCACAAGCATACGTACAACACAGCCAGCTGGGATTTGGACATGTGAAGCTTCAGCAGATATTTAGGTCATGATGGAAAAGTGGGCTAAGTGCTTCCGCTGGGCTCTGGTGTACCTCCTCACTCTTTCTCTCTCTGGAGGCTAGTGGAGGTGCTTTGTTAGCCCACCACTGTTTCAGCACGAGCTTTGTGGGGGGATACCGTACACTGTTCCCAACTGAACAAGCTGAAGCTCAGAGATCTTTCACAGCTCTGTTCCCAGTACCATCTGGCTCTTTTGTCACTGCACGGCCGTCTGGGAGCTATTGTGTCACCTCTGTCTCTCTGGGACAGTCAAATTACAGGTAGCCTGTCTGAGAGGGCTAAGACAGGGGCTGATTTCTTTGTAGAATGCTGATTGGCCTGGATAATAAGTAAACTAAGAAGTAAATAGGCAAGTCTGCACAGCATGGTTTGCTAACCAAGATCAAGATATTGCTATTGAGTTGTGATTTATAAAAAAAGAGACATTCATGAATTTAAATAGAATAAGATCAGGGCATAAAAACATCTTTAAATGGACAGTATTACTGGTACTGACTAGGTGTGTGTGATATTACTGCTGGACAGTATTGATAAAAAGCAAAATCAACTCTATTCCCAACTCTATCATGTTATTGCAGTATTCAATGGTATTTAACTTTGCATTAAAGTGAACATGAATCAGAAACAACAAAATAGTTCCAAATGATATATGTTATTACAGAGGGTCTCTATAGTTGTTTTGCTCAATGATAAACAGGGTTGGTGGAAGGGTGAGGTGAAATATGATATTATTGGTTAATATTTTTTCCTGCCCAGTAGTGCACGGTGATGATACTCAGAAGATGTACCACTGCCAAGTTTAGTAAGCATGGCTAATGTAATAAAGCATCTAGAACAACTGAGGCACTAAATTTAACTCCATTTGAGAGAACTCATTTTGAAAAAAAAAATGTTAAGTGGATAGAATTCATGTTTCAATCAGACAAAGATTAGTTTTGGTGAGTATCCCCGAAGGGGTTTATAATTTGATTCTATATGCTGCCAGTCTAGTAAGTTTATTACTGTCATATGTATTACAATTATTCTGATTGTTACAATCTTTGAGCTAAAATTCTATATTTATTGCCATGTCATTGTGCTAGAATATCATTGTCTTATTTTTGGAGGTTTAATATATTTAGTGATATTTGTTTACTGCTGCTACTGTTGGTTCTGGTACGATTCAGCAGGTCTGGTGCTGTTCATGCTTAATGCCAGTAAAATGCGCTGTCCAGCTGTTTGGACCTGGCTTGTAACATACAATTACTACTGTTTAGTAAGCAGAGTATTCTCCACAAGGGAGAACTACTTTTGCTGTAGTGGCTTTTGTGTGCATCATTTAGAACAGAGGATTTGCATGAATATGAGGAACATTTGTTTCATCAGCTGTCTTATGGATGACTACTACTGTAGCTGCAAGAGTGCTGTGAAAGAATGGAAGTTAGCTTCAGTGACAGCATGAATAGGGCAAGGCAGTAGAGTCTGGTATGAGACTGGGCCGCTGTGTCAGAGCTATGAATGAACTGCTCTCCAGTTGGCAAAACCACACCATGCAAATGCCAGGCACAGGAACCAACAAAATAAAACAGTCAATTTTCAGGTTGACGTTAATGAAGTCAATAAAGCCGTATTCCTTCTTAATGTTACTTTATGCTAGGAGAATATCATAGCCTGTTTAAATTGGACTGTCTTCTTCTATTCTGCTTATGTTAAAGTTATACAAAGGGAACCTTACACAGTTACATAGAAATCAAATTTCCAAAAAGTAAACTTATTTTGTTTTAATGTACTCCTTAGGCCCTAAGGACCCCTATATAGGGTTCAAGAATGTTCACACTGTTCTTTCATATCAAAGGACATACATTCCACTTTCCAGTTTTTGTTTCTTATCAGTACTGCTAAATGTACAATTCTGTATTGTGTGGCACCAATAACTGTATATAGACAATATATCACCTAGCACTTGTAGATACATAGTCTATTCCAGTAAAAATAAGAGCACTAGAGCTCCTATAGCATATTTTGTATTTAAATGCTTTTCTCTGAAAGCTTGCTTAGGTTGTTATGATCTCTAGTTGTTAAGACTGTCTCAACATCTTTGAGGGTTTTTGTTTTGCAGCTGTAATGGAGCAGCAGAATTTATCTCAGGTTGTCGAGTGCTGTCTTTGGTTTTTCTAGACGTTTGGATTGGGAGTCATTCTTGTCCCACAAGGCCAGAAAGAGACAGAGCTGGAGACTGGAGGAGGACAGCAGAAGGCGCGTGTTAAAATGATTCCAGTACAGCATGTGTCATGACTGTAGGGTAAAGCTTATTGTGAAGAAGAGAATAAAAATATAACCCTTCAAACCGCGTGGGAGGAAGATGCAAACATTTGAAATCGACTCGAGCTGGAAAAGTTTTGTCTGCTGGGAGCTCGCAAGTATATGGTGCTCTATTTGTAGAACTTAGTGATTTATTCAATAGTTACTTTTCACTTGTAAAGTAAGTTCCAGTATCAACAGCCCTTTACTTAGAATAGTGGAAAATTGGAGTGTCGGATAAACATTTCTCTTTGGCTATGAGCTCTGGTGTATTTAGTCAGGAAGGGAAGCTCTTAAAGGAGTCATCTTTACTGAAAAAGAGTCATTATGAAAGCATTGCTCTTTTGAGAGTTCTCCTCTCTAAGAGTTGTTTTGACCAGAGACAGATGTGCTGAGAGGTGAGAAATACATTTGTACTCATCATTTGGTGTGCAGTCAGACTGGGGACTGAGCTTTTAAAGGTCTCTGTAAAACATAAAATGGCACAGGAAATAAATAATTTCCTTTCAGGTGAGGAGACAGGCCATGAGACCATCTGCTGTTGGCTGTAGTGAATAAGTGACCTAACGCAAACACCTCCTTGCAGTGGGATCGGCACATATTCAGTACAACTAGGCCACAGATCCCTCCACAGGGCTGTCATAGAGCTTGTGCCAATTCATATGGCTGTGAGTTCTCAGGTGCTATTTAAGAATTTGGGGAAATGTCACAGGGAGTTCTGCACAGCATCATTAGTGACTTTGCATGCGTAAATGTTTGTTTAAATACCCAGGTAGATGTTTTATTGCTTTAGTAGGTCAGGCTGTCTCAGAGACAGGCAAGATGAGAGAGAGTTAGCGAGAAAGAGAGCGGGCCACAAACTGCTCAAAGGTCATGCATTATTGATTGACTCTGCTGGCTGTAGATTGAGGAAGGAGAGCCAGAGACACCTGAGTTCTCACGCAAGTATGCAGTCACACCCAGCTTGGGAAGCTGCTGAGTTGGTAAAGAAAAGTACAATGCCCAGAAATACTAAATACTTTAGATATCATACTGACTCATGTAAATGGAAAATACTTTTTGAAAGGTGTATACTAAAAGGTTTTGTTTTGTAATTTATTCTGATAAAGTTCAACTGAAGCACTAGGATTAGACTAGGACTTAGTTTACAGTTTACACAACTGAGTAAGACATCTACAGTAGCCAGCGCTGCATAGTCTTGTCTGTCTTAATGTCTATCGCATCTACTGATTGTCGACTCATTGACTACTATAACAATGTAAAGGTTCTACATCCTACCTGAGTTTTTTCTTAGAACCTTATGTGTAAACCAACCTTTATTAAAACTGTATCTTTTGAGGTCCTCCTTGTGTTTTTTGTACTAAAAACAGTAATAAATAATTTAAAATGATCATTTTCCAACCTCTTTTTATCCCTTAGTATTGAAAAGGCTGTTATTGTCGTTTTGCCTTTAAGGCCGATATATGTAAATGAGCCCTGTACTTTTTGCTGCCCTGTTTACTAAGTAGTCCATGCTGAATCCCTGTAATGTCAACATGAAGCAAAGCCAGTCTGTTGAAGTCAGTTACAGGGTAACCAGTGTAAATCTTCACTGCAATTAGTATTTAACACCAGAAGAAAAAGCAGGTAGTGTGGAACACAACATGTGGAGCAGAGATGTTTGGAGGGCAGACCCTCAGCTCTATAGCAACTACACAACATACACTGCTTGGGCGTGTTTACCTGGGCAGTAAGTGAGGGAGTGTCACCTTTCACCCGTTATTTGTGTCCGTGGAGATCCTGATCCCAAACACACCCGCCCAGTCAAGTAAATAGGTGTAGGTGTTTTGGTAGATAATTGGCACAGGGAGCAGATGAATGAACGAATGTAAGAGCGTTTCTTTTGGGAGAGATGTGCTGGACTGTGGCCAGCTCATAGTAGGGAGGGATAGAGCACAGAGAAAAGGAGGCAGTGCTGCATCAGTGTGGTGCTTTGCCATGTTACTCGGCCGCCATTGTTTCTGTCCAGTGTGCGATTAGTCCTGCCATTTTCTTCTTTGTCAAATACTTCTAGTTGTTCGGTAAGCTGGTCACCAGCCATATTGTTCATGCCGCTGCATCACACAAAACCATTTGAGCGGCCGTGCTGTTTAAGCGAGTGAAACTTTAGAGGAACAAAGCGACGAAGTACAAAAGGGACACAAAGCGATTGGGCCTGACCCCTGAAAACCCCAGAGAATGCAGGAACTATGGGCTATTGCCCACCATAGCTCACCATGAGGTATCTAAAATCAGCAAGATGACGGATTTCTCAAAGATGTATGTGTACTGCATGTGCTTTGAGTGTGAGAGTTTGCATATGTGATGCACCACATTCAAGTATTTCATCATGTGCCCTGATAAGGTATGAACTGAAGATTTTATATATGGAGGCATTGTTTGGTCATTTTAAAACAGATCAACAAACAATATAGCAATAGACCTGTGCAAACAGGCTCTTAAAAAGAATGATGTCTAAGAGGCCATAGAAGAAGCACATTTGGATCCCTTTAAAGAATCAATGGATGATTCTTAGGAATACATTTTTCATTTTTAATTTCTACTGCACTGTATGATATCATTTCTGGTCAAAATGGCTGTTATGTACAAATTATTTATTTTTCAAGAGATGTTTCTGAGGAGATTAGATAAATGAAGAAGGAAGAAAAAAGTCAAAGGAAAATACATGAGACTCCTAACAGCAATGTAAGACCTGGTAGCCACCAAAACTGTCACTATCAGATAAATAGCTTTCATCTTTGAGAGAGAAGAGAAAGGAAAGCTCCACTCTTACTTCAGATCTGAAAAAATCCACAGGAGTTTCTGTCCATCTTTCATTGTCAGAAGACAATTCTATGAGTCTGAACGTGTATAGCTGTCAAGAAGCTGTTACAGAGAAAATTAATTTGCAAAACGAAACAATTTGCAAACGAAACAAAGATAAATTGACCTCCCCAGAGTCCAGACCTCAACATCACTGAATGTGTTTAGGATTACTTGGATTGTGAAAAGCCGAAAATACAACCAAATTCTAAACACACTAAACACTAAATACAGAAAACACATTCAATAGTAAAATATATAAATTATATATATTGTTGATGCTTCTGTATAATTGTTTAAAAATATATTTTACATTTTTCCTGACATTGAAAAATGAATATGGCTATTTTGACTGGAAATTAAATAATTGAAGGGTGGTCTCTGACTTTTGCACAGTACTGTATTGTATCCCTGTATTTAGTAAGACAACAAAAAACTCTACAGATACAGTATTGAAAGATTCTTTAGGGAGCCAAATGCAGTTGTTCTGTGGCATCACTCCAAAGAACCCTTTGGCACTTTTATTTTTAAGAATGTATATTGCAGTAGTGGAGGTTCTAAGAGAAATTTGCTGATACTGTAAATGAATGGTATATAGTGTTGTTCTGTCCATGGTAAAACATTCTACAGTCAGACGTCTTTATCTTGAGAAAGAAGCCTTGAGGAACAGAAGTCATAGCAATGCAAGAAATAAGCAAATGATAAACAAATGAGATGCATCTCTCTCTTCCAGACAGACGGATGTGCAGGGCTGTGTTGGGAGGCTGATTTAAATCACTTCATAAATATTCAGGAGCAAAACATGGTACCTCCCCTCCAACCCCTTTCCCCATAACATCAGTAACATCATTATTTTTGCACCCTGATCCAGTCACACTTCAGCAGATTGTTTTGACTCTGTAAGCCTAAGTGTTTTTTGCATCAGGCTGCTATAGAGCAGCGCATGCTCCAAGTAACAGATGACAGACACAGCAATTAGTCCAAAGGGTGTGGTGCATGAAAATTCCACAAAACCAGGCGGGTTACAATGAACTGTTTCATGAAAAATATCAATATTTACATACTTGGGTTTCCCTCAGGGAGGTGTACCACAATCAAAGGACGTTTGTCCCTCTTATTTGGATAAATAGCAGAGAAAATCGCTTCCTTTCAGTGGCCAGAATCTGTTAAATAGACGGGTGCTTTTCAAAGGAAGCCTTGGTGTGTCTCAGAGCCAAGGTCAACACAAAACATCCAAGTCAGGTTTCCAGTGGCTGCGCTGGTCCTTTAAAAAATGCTAGAAGTGTGAGCTGGGTCACCAACCTATCTTCCTGAGCCAACATCCATCTGCTGATGCTGCCAGCCTGGGCCTCATTCTTGACCAGGCCGCAGAAACTAGGTCGCGCACTGACAAGCCAAACGGATCCAGAGCCCTCCAACCCACTTCAAACAGGGCCTCACATGAGGGCCAAAGAAGCCCTCTGTCTTGCTTGTCAAGCACGAAGCTTTCTTAGTCCCATCTTCAGTCTTTTCTAGAGCAAAAATTGAGATTAATAAATTCAGCTTGACCTGTATTAAATTGAAAAAAGTATTAAATTGAGTAAAAGTAAATTGAAAAGCAGTAGCGGTTAATATTGTTATAGGATAGTCCTCCTCACTGAATTCTTTATTCTTGTCTCATCTCCGGCATGGGATTACCGACTCTTGTTCATTAAGAGCCATGCAGCTTTAATGATTCCAGTCCAGAGTGGCTCCCAGTCCAGTAAAGTTTCGTCAGGAGCTGAGCTTTCAAAACAGCCGCAGTGACCTTATCTTTCCAGGAAGAGGTCGGCCCTGTGACATCAGCAGCCAATGAGGGACTGTGTTTGTCCACAGGTACATAGCAGACACGGGTACTCATATTCTCCACGAACAACTCCTCTGTGGGTGTATGAGTTGGATAATGGGGCCCAGTGGTGATGAAAAATGGTGGCGAAGTCTAAAGATAAACAACACATTATAAATAGACTGCTGTAGACTGGGCCATAGCAGATACAGGCTGCACTACTGATATAACACACAGTGTGTTTTGAAGGCTTTGAGTAACCAAATCAGGTGCATTATATTTGGGTTGGAATAACCTCAGAGTCCAGGCTTTATACAACCCCAATTCCAATTAAATTAGCACATTGTGTAAAACATAAATAAAAACAGAATACAATGATTTGCAAATCCTTTTCAACCTATATTAAATTGAATACACTACAAAGACAAGATATTTAATGTTCAAACAGATAAATTTTATTGTTTTTTGCAAATATTCACTCATTTTGAATTTGATGCCTGCAACACGTTCCAAAGAAGTTGGGACAGGGGCATGTTTACCACTGTGTTACATCACCTTTCCTTTTAACAACACTCAATAAGCGTTTGGGAACTGAGGACACTAATTGTTGAAGCTTTGTAGGTGGAATTCTTTCCCATTCTTGCTTGATGTACAACTTCAGTTGCTCAACAGTCCAGGGTCTCCGTTGTCGTATTTTGTGCTTCATAATGCGCCACACATTTTCAATGGGAGACAGGTCTGGACTGCAGGCAGGCCAGTCTAGTACCCGCACTCTTTTACTACGAAGCCACACTGTTGTAACACGTGCAGAATGTGGCTTGGCATTGTCTTGCTGAAATAAGCAGGGACGTCCCTGAAAAAGACGCTGCTTGGATGGCAGCATATGTTGCTCCAAAACCCGTATGTACCTTTCAGCATTAATGGTGCCTTCACAGATGTGCAAGTGACACATGCCATGGGCACTAACACACCCCCAGACCATCAGAGATGCTGGCTTTTGAACTTTGCGCTGATAACAATCCGGACAGTGCTTTTCCTCTTTGGCCCAGAGGACACGACGTCCGTGATTTCCAAAAACAATTTGAAATGTGGACTCGTCAGACCACAGGACACTTTTCCACTTTGCGTCAGTCCATCTCAGATGAGCTTGGGCCCAGAGAAGCCGGCAGTGTTTCTGGGTGTTGTTGATATATGACTTTCACTTTGCATGGCAGAGTTTTAACTTCCACTTGTAGATGGAGCGACGAACTGAGTTCACTGACAATGGTTTTCTGAAGGTGTTCCTGAGCCCATGTGGTAATATCCATTACAGAATGATGTCAGTTTTTAATGCAGTGCCGCCTGAGGGATCGAAGGTCACGGGCATTCAGTGATTGTTTTCTGCCTTGCCGCTTACTTGCAGAGATTTCTCCAGATTCTCTGAATCTTTTGTTGATATTATGGACTATAGATGATGAAATCCCTAAATTCCTTGCACTTGCATGTTGAGAAATGTTGTTCTTAAACTGTTGGACTATTTGCTCACGCAGTTGTTCACAAAGTGGTGAACCTCGCCGCGTCCTTGCTTGTGAACGATTGAGCCTTTCAGGGATGCTCCCTTTATACCCAATCATGACACTCACCTGCTTCCAATTAACCTGTTCACCTGTGGAATGTTCCAAACAGGTGTTTTTTGAGCATTCCTCAACTTTCCCAGTCTTTTGTTGCCCTTGTCCCAACTTCTTTGGAATGTGTAGCAGGCATCAAATTCAAAATGAGTGAATATTTGCAAAAAAACAATAAAGTTTATCTGTTTGAACATTATATCTCTCTTTGTAGTGTATTCAATTGAATAGGTTGAAACGGAGTTGTAAATCATCGTATTCTGTTTTTATTTATGTTTTACACAAGTCCCGACTTCATTGAAATTGGGGTTGTAGAATCACTGGGATTATATGTATAAAATCAGCCTTTCTTCTTGATGGATGTCTCTTTTTTCTGCTGGTAAATCACAGCCAGAATGGTTGTGTTACAGTCAAAAATTATAGTGAGGTTTTCCACATATTTCTTGCTTTTTTCTGCTATCACCTTTCCAGCTCCACTCCAACTCCAGTTTGTTGAACTTGAATTACTAGTGTTGATTTAACTTATGTTTGTCTGATTTACAAGTGGCCACTGTAGTACCCAAGTAGTTTAAAACTACACTCAGCAACAGAACATATGATAACATGTCTAACAGCCAACAATGAAAACACTAAGTAATTAAAAAACGTATAGACTGTAAGTGTCAACCTCAAGGGAAGGATAGGTGGAAAGACAAAGATGGTAAGCAAAACACAGAGGAGAGACACACCCAGCATGCAAACAGATGGATGGAGCCAGAAGCCAATAAAACCTTGTCTCTCCAGCTGCTAATAGCAACAGACTATACAAAATTTATGTACATTGATTCTCAAAAACTTAAAAATCCCATTTCAATACATGAAATCATTAAAAAGGTTCCCATAACACAAAACAGTTAGGCAATGTGGCATATATTCTACTTTAAGGACATCAGACCTAAGTCTAAGTCATCTCATGATATCAGGTGGAAATGTAAATATGGAAAAACACAGCTCATGCTCTTTTACTAGACTTAATGCTTGGGATAATTCTGTTCTTTCAATGTTCATGTTTTAAGAATATTTAAAAAAATTATCAATGAAATAAAAATACATTTGATTTCTTTTCTCAACATGTGCGAAAGCCATTCTAAATTTTTTGAGTGTGCTGCTAAAGCTAATGCCACTCACTATAGTGCTCTATTCACTTCCAAAGTTAAAATTTCTTGTCACCAAAGTTGCAGAACTCAATACATCTAGCATCAGGAATGAGACTAAGAGTTAGAACCTCTTGGTGTAGTGCATGCTTGTGAATTGAGGGAGTGTACAGGCCTACGGAATGAGCCTTTGTCTCACCACAGAGTCTCATGTCCAGAAATTACTTCACTGGACATTCCCCCAGCATCTGCATCCCTCCTGTGTCTATTCTAAGACTGTCACCAGTGATGTAATGTTTGAGGTTGTCATTCCTCATGCGGGTGCAAGTGAGATGCCAGTCGGAGGGGAACATTGTGACAAGTGAGATTCACACAGGCATGTGAGGGCCACTGTAGCCTGCAGCTCACACAGTGTCCCGATGACTCAGCACAGGAATGCAAAGAACATCAACTTCAGTTTACAGCTGGCAGGTATCCACTAGACAGCCAGCATTCCTTTATGGAGCTGTGCTGTTGGTTTAAGGTTAGTGGGGCAAAAAAGCTACGCCAGCTCTTTCTGTGCATCAGTGGTTCAGCAGGAACAAAAATGCACGTGCTGCATTCCTCCCAGTGGAAGTCTTACGCCAAGCAGAAGAGTGCTCAGCAGATCCAGATTTTCAGCAGTTCACCTGTATCCAATTCAAAGCAAACTTGTTTTCCACCATAACATTCAGTGGACCGTAGAGATAGGACAAATAATACTCATGTGATAAGTCTGCTGTCTTTTTGCTCTTGTTGTTCAGCACGTATTCCCCAGGTGAAGGATTATCAGACAAACACCTCTCCTCATTTTGAGGCCTCTGAGACTCCCTGACTCCACAGATATTGTACTGCGCTTGACACGGTTTCAGTTTTATCTTCAATAGCCACACTGTCGCATGAGCATGTAGCATGTAAAGATGTTGCCGTGTAAGGATGGAGTCATCCAATCATGTAATGTCACAGCACAGCCAAGACTCTCTCCAAAACACGGTGGTGACACCTGACTCGGGCCTGAAGGTCTGAGGCCTGTGGATTAGGTTTGTTTTGCCTCTAGTGTGCTCCGTCCCACCTTACACCGCTCTCTTATGTGTCATCTGATGCTGTCATCGATCTGACAGAGAAACAAGCACTTGGCGTGGGAAGCCATGATATTTCAATCGACACAATTTCACCTTCCAGACCACATTCCTACTCACAATGCTCTATTGTTTTGAATGTAGCACAAATCCTCAATAGTGGTAAAAGGGAACCAACCTGTAACATTTCTGAAAACAGGGAAAGTCAATATCAGCGAGGCTTTGTTGATGCTGTCTAGCAGGTGATGTAAAGCTGTACCATGTGGGCTGTGTCAGTGACTGTGATCTTTTAGCTAATGAGAAAGGATAGAGTGAATTTTCCTGGTACTGCAAGTGACGCCAATAACAATTTTCTCTTCTGGGAATATCTGAGAGTCATTAAGAGTTTCTTTACCTCTACGACAGAAGTAACTCAGCCTAGATCATTACAACTACCCCCTTATAAATAAAGGTGCTAAAAAGGGTTCTTGGGAGTGATGCCACAGAAGAACCACTAAAGAAACATTAAAAGAATGTTTCTTTAGTGTTTTTGTTTTTGTTATTTTGTTAGTTAAAAGAACATACTACCACTTCAAGGTAACACACATACTGCCTTTTGCCATTGGACTTACAAAAATGAACAAACAAGCATGTGTTCATAACCAGGGAAAAAAAATTCTTAACGACAAATGTAATCAAATACCCCAAATAACTGTCTTTAGTACTTCATTGTTGACAATTACAGCTTCAAGGGGTAGTTAGGTCAGCATTGTGGTTCAATGTTGGCCTATTCCTCTTGGCAAACCTCTTCAATTCCCCAAAGTTATGAGGCTCCGTTTCTTGGATTCTTCTTTAGTTATGAATAGTATTCAAGTCAGTAGATTGGCTAGGGCATGCAAGAAACTAGTCTTGAGTGATTTTGGCTGTATTTTTAGGTTTGTTGTCTTTTTGAAAAGTCCATTTTCTCCAACTTGGCTGTTGAGATTAAATTCTACTTTCATATATCTCAGTACATCACTACATTCATGTTTGCTTTGATGTCATGTAATGCCCCAGTACTGTTTGAAGATAAGCAGTCCAATATCATGATCCTCCCACCTCCATATGTCACTGTGTGTATGTTGGTCATGACATCATGTGCACAACCCTTCTTTCTCCAAACATAGCAAGGTGAATTATGGGAGTTTTATTGTTGTTTCATCTGAGCAGCGTACATTGTTCCAAATGATTCCTGATTTGTGTGAAAGATTGTTTGCAAATTTAAGACGTGCATCTCTCTGCCTCTTCTTAGTAGATGAGTTTTACAGGAGATGTAGAAACAGAGCATTTTGCATATTGCCCTTTGTAATACTGTTCCTACTGCTGCAAAAAAAGTGACTGATTGCTTCTCTCTTACCTTTCTTATCATTAGCCTGAGAGAAATCTTGTGTGCACATGTGTTTTCCAGAAACCTTCCAAAGTTGAACCAACTGTACTAATAAGCCTGTTTAAGATCTTTGCTAAGGCTCTGCTTTTTCCAATCAAGAATTGTTAAAAAAAGGTTGTCCCTGAGAACTTAAGCTTCTCCACCTTTGTCATGATTTCTGCTTGTTGTGTGACATCTTCCCAACCAATGGCTATATCTTCTATAATGAGATGTTAAAGTACCCCATTTATATTATAATATAAATGGTAATGTAATATGTAATTTGAGAATTATTGGTCAACTTAAATGATCATTTGAGTTGATCAATAATGTGAGTTTTACTGTGAAATATAATATAATATAATATAATATAATATAATATAATATAATATAATATAATATAATATAATATAAATGCAGTATTTCTCGTGAAAGCTTACTATGTTGCATCAAAAGGGAAACTAAATGACCAGCTCATCCTGAGCGGTATGAGGAAGTGTGACCCGAGGGGAATAAATCAGAGACAGATTCCAGTGCAGCCAGTCCAAACAAGCTGTTTAAACAGCACATATACACTCTCTTTTTCTCCATCTCTCTCTTTCTCTGTGTCTCCTAGGCAAGTGGCCCCCAAAGAGTGCATACTGTATTTACACATGTAGGCGCTCTGCACTTGAGTAGAATATTTGACAGGCAGACATGCGACTGACTGAGATGAGGCTCCTTACTGTTGCTGTCCAGGGGGGACGCTTAGTAATGCGGGGGAAATCAGCTCAAAGAGAAAAACACTGAGCTTTAGCATTCCTCAGGGAGCCCATGCAGGTATATGGGTCAGCTTTGCCATGCTGAAAATCCTCCTCCTCAAGCCCAGCACCAGTCAACCTGCTGAGTGTGAAGGGAAAAACAGCCCTGTGCTTGTTTACACTCATCGGCACAGCAGTCTTGCATTAAGCTGCAGCAACAGCTCGCCAGCACAGGGACCTGAACAACAAACGGCTCATTCAGCCCTGCTGCTGAGATCACCTGCACTGCCACTTCCTGCCTGAGCTCCAAGTCCGGCCAGAGGAGAAGAGTGCTTTCCAAAACAGCTGGCTGGCCCTGCCCTGCCTACTTCCTGTCAAGAAGCAGAGAACCGGTTTAGACCAGTCTTCTGGGACAGAGAGTTATCTGAAGTAGGATGAGCTTGGATACAGTGTGTGTTTATGCATGTGAGTTGCTCACATATATCCAACAAATATGCATCTCACTATCAGGAAGATAAACAACCGAGCTTCAATACAAACTTCTGCTTTTAAACTTTGTCATTCTTTCTCTTCACAGACGTGTGTTCAGCCAGGAACCCAGAGCACATTAAACAAACTACAACACTACAACAGACAATTAATACAGCTAACAATACACTGTACACTTAAAAAAAGGTTCTTAAATAAACATTTGCTAGTCATGCACTGGCCGCTGTTTTGAGTTATGTTCAAAATTAGCTAAAATTGTTTGAAACCGTCCTTATTGAAACATTTGGTTTGGAGGTGTTATTGTTGCACTGGCAGTGATAAATGCAATTTAATTTTGATAAAACAAAATCGATCTCCTGATCCCCTGAGCTGACAGTCTGTGACTGTGACTGCTCCCCAGGCACTGCGGATAGGGCTGCCCACCGCTCCGGGCAAATGTGCTCACTGCCCCCTAGTATGTGTCTTCGCTAGTGTGTTTGTAGTGTTTCACTGCATGGATGGGTTAGATTGCGGAGGTGAAATTTACCAGTTGTGGGACTAATAAGGATCTCCTAAAGCAAAATGATTTTATTTCATGTCTAAGTTAGTTAAAAGTCTGAAAAGACTGCCAACATTTACTTTAAATAGTCTGTAAATATTTGTGAATCTTTTAAAACGTAGTACTAGAAGAGCATGTGCAAAAAGTTAGGAGCTCTATTAAAATGATCTGAAACATGGCCAGTTTTATTATCGTGTATAAATTTAATATTAATTTTTTGTCTTTTCTTACCCATTGAATGATTTTTTTACCAAAAGCCTATCCAGGGACAACATTTGCTCTTACTAAGTAAATATTAAATAAATAAATAAATAAACAAAGAGGAACTGGATGTATTTGTGATAAAATATAACAGAATTGGTATCCAGTACATTTGTATCAAATATACTTCTATATCTGGCTGTACAGGCGGTTTTCCTACTGCATGGGGGAATGTACTGGCATAAACAGAGGATAATCAGAGACAACACACAGCACAACTTAAACTTATAGACTATTATAAAGCAAACGTCCCCCCAAATGTCTTTTACCTTTCAGCTTTTCAGTCACCTTTTTTTCTCAAGTTATTTTCCCCAATATTGCATTTCATTCAAATAAAAACTTGAACTCACATGTAAACTGTATTTCCGAATGTTCTTATTAGTGGATATAACTACATCAAGGCACACTCTTTGCTCACACTGTTATTTGCACACAAAAGCAATAGAAGTAGAATGAGATGCTCTGGAGCAGCCACACACAAATCTGAGATCACCTGGCCCAATGCCAAGCATTAGGTAGAAGGGTATAAAGCTTTCCAGCATTGAACTGTGGAATCATGTTCTCTGGAGTGATGAAGCGCCATCCAATCCCTTGGGGATGAAATGGAGTGACGTATATTATTTAGAACTAGACATCCAACATCAGTAGTTGAGCTCACTAGTGCTCTCCTGCCTGAATGCAATCAAATCTCCACAATGTTCCAGGATGCCAAAGTATAAAGCCTTCCCAGAAGAGTCAAGGATGAAGCAAAACAGCAGAATATCCTCAATTTCAGAAGCACTGAATGAATGAATGAATGAATGAACACTGGATGAGCAGGTGTCTGCAAACTTTTGAAAAAACTTTAGCCACTCTTTAGCCAGTGTCCACTCAAAAGCCAGAGGAATAGTAAAATTGACCAAAGGCTGCGGTCATACAAGAGATGGGGTTACCTGCTGTCAGGGCTTGTACTGTATTAGTCACATTCTAAAAATATTTTCTGCACAACACAATGTGTGTCATTTTCAAATGTATCTGATAAATACAATTACATACATTTATTTTTCTATGTGCAATATTTCACCATACATTTTTAAATAAATGTATTTTAAAATATATATTTAATGTGGCAGTATTTTGAAAAACGTTGTAGTGTTTGGAATGTATTTTGGCATGAATTGCAATGCATTTAAAGGTATTTTAAACATAAAAACAAACATGTCCAAATATTTTTTCCTATGGCTGGCCCAATGGTGTACTTTGTTTTTGACTGGTCATTGACTGGGGATTGGTGTTTGGTAGTGGGTAACAGTGCTGCTGACCACACAGCAGATACGGGTTCGATTCTCTGCTGCACTAAAAAGTGTCTTTGAGCAAGATTTCTAGCATTACACTTGCCTACCTCTGTAACATGATCAAAACTGTGCGTCACTGGATTACAGCATGTGCCAAAATGTAATGTCAAAGGAAAAAGGCTGGTATGACTCATTCTTATGTTTACTCAGCTAAATATTTAGTGTAGTGTTAACAATTGAGTGTCAGTCAGTATAACTCCTTACTTACAGAAGTTTAGTAAACAAAAAATATATCAGTAATTGGCACTAACTTTTATTTTTAGGGGCAAACTAAAAAACTAAATTGGCAGGTTTTGAGTGAAATGATCACCATCAGAGTTTTCCCTCCAGCAGGCTGGTTCCAGCATTTAATCCCAGTTCACTCCAAGTAGAAAGAAGGCTGCAGTCCATTAGCAGTGTCATTAAAATGATTAGAGCTCAATAAAAAAATTATCAAAGACTTTTGAGGACATTTTCTTGTCCTCTGAGAGCTCAATCACATTAGAGTCTTTAACATATTTATCGCTGTGGCACTTGGAGCCAGTGCAGAGAGGCAGGTCTCTCTGCAGTGGAGGAGAGAAAAGCGAAGCCCTGATTAATTGTGGCCCCCCTCTGTGGGCAGTGCAGAGCGGCCAGACAGAACCTGCTGACCCGCCTTGGGCGCCCAAGAGGAAGAGGACACTCAGCACTCTTCACATGATTGCTTTCTCCAGGAACACGGCCAGAAGCCTAAAGGGTCCACAGCTTTTATTCTGGACAGAAAGAGACCTAAGTAAATGTGACTTAAGTTTGACACTTCTTGGCATGTTATTTAAAATAATTTGTTTTTAAAAATTAATAATAATAAATAAATTAATTAATTAATTAATTAATTAATTAATTAATAAAACAGCAGCAACATGAAACTTTTGAAACCAAAAGTGTGATTGAAATGATACAGCACAATAGAAATCAAATCTACACACTTCCTATGTCTAGACCAACTGTACATTTCCCTGCCCCTCAGTCTTGCGTTGTTTCCAACGGGCTGCTCTGCTGAAATTTACAGAGAAGTCGTTTAAAGCCTCCTTGTTCATTTCCCGTCAATGCTATCATTCATGGTGTTTGTCAGCACCAGTGGTGGAAAAACGTCCTGAACGTCCCGCTCCTTCATTTAAAACCACTATGAAGAAAAATGTTACTTTTACCCTTTGTGATTATCTGCTTTTAAGATGATCAAACATAAAAGCACATGTTTTCTACAGTAGAAGCTGTAATAAAGGTCAGAGACCACCCTCTTTTATTGAAAGTTATAACAGCCAGTAAGTACAAATGATTCATTCTTCAGGAGCTATATCTGAGAAAATTAGACATACTGTAAGATAACTTGTATATAAGGAAAAATCATGCAGAAGATAAAAAAAAAAGTTTACAAAAAATGTTCAAAAAATAATTAGAAGATATGGAGAAAGTGGGGCTCCTAACAAACATGCAAGACCTGGTAGACCACCCACACAGTCACCATCAGATAAACAGTACTAAAAGCTTTCATCTTTGAGAGAGAGGAGAAAATCAAGCTCCACTTTTGCTTCATCTCTGGAAAACTCCACAGATGTTTCTGTCCAATATTTTGAAGATCACACCAAGAAGCTGTTCTCAAAGCAATGGACTGACCACCACAGAGTCCAGACCTCAAAATCATTGAATGTGTTTGGGATTGTTGGAAAATGCAACCAACTTCTAAAACTGAACTTAGAAAGTGTGGTCTCCTAAAGAAAATAGAATAATGTAATTAAGAAAACATTTAAGAAATGTAAGAAAAAAGAGAATTTTGGTATTACATTTAGTTGTTCAATCTTCTCTGTAATTTTCTGTTTTTATTATTATATTATATTTTGTGAAGCTGAAAAATGCACAACTTGTGCTTAATCCCTCTTTTGGACAAGAAAATGAATGAATGCAGGGTGGTCTATGGCTTTTGCACAGTGTTGTATGTCAGTGTCAGATTCTGTTTCTGTGACATTGCAAATTCTAACCATTGAGGTTGCTCTGGTTTCCTAAACCTCCAAAATCCATTATTAAGAAATTGCCTAATTGGGTGTTATATTACCACAAACCACTGCTGGCAATTGTAAATCTTGTCTTAAAAACAGTTTGACAGAATCAGCTCCTTTAACAAATGCTGTTTGGATACAGTCAGTAATCAGAGCCTTCGCATATGCACTGACTCTGTAGATTAATGAATGTGCTGCACTGTTCTATAAAATTTGAGTTCACTCAAATATTCTATTGCTACATTTCAAACAAAATATGTCTATTCCATAAACACCACAGGTCTGGGAAGACGAGTGTAATTAGTAATACTGTATTTCGTTCTGTGACAGCCTGTAATCCTTTGCAGAGGTACACACAAGAGGATGCAATGCCAGGTACATTCTTTCCTAATAGGCCCCAGCATTTAGCTTATTCTTCTGATATACTAGGGGGCAGCAGTGGTCATAGGTCAAATTCTAGCATTTCTGGTGCTGCATTTCACTAATATCCTTATGACAAGTATGATAATACCACTAAATAAACTTCTACAGCATTCCTGTAAGAATCTTATAATACAAGTGAACAATTACTGGAGTTTACTACAGGATACCACACAAGAATTATCTTGTACGCTCTCAGAAATAAATGTACAAAACTGTCACTGGGGCAGTAGCCCTCTTGCCGCTGGGGTGGAGCCCTCATGTACACCTCCGTACATTTAGTCAGGGAACATAATTGTACCATAATAAATTCTATTTTAAGGCACATGCATACTTCACATCATGTCTGTTTGTTTCAACATGTGATCTTACATCTGCAGATACTGATTAGACAGTCAAGCTCAACTTTTAACACACACTTTTAAGAAGCATTTGAAAATATATCTTTAATTTGGCTGTTAATTCAATGCATGCCTCTTTTTATATTTATCTTTTTAATTTGATCATCATTAATTTGTGTAATTTAACTTAATACTCTTAACTTTAATTAATTAATGTATTTATCCAAATTGCTGTTACCTTGCCCTGTGGTGGACTGGAGACCTGTCCAGTATGTATCCTGCTTTCCGCCCAATGACTGCTGGGATAGGCTCCAGCTCTCCATGTGACCCAGAAGGATAAGAGGCTTAGAAGATGTGTGTGTGTGTGTGTGTGTGTGTGTGTGTGTGTGTGTGTGTGTGTGTGTGTGTGTGTGTGTGTGTGTGTGTGTGTGTGCTGTTACCGAACAATATATACACTAGAAGAAAATCAAACTCATTTTCTTCTGTTACAGTTAAACTCCAGTTATTTTTGCTATTACTACAGTAATAATAAGATACAGCTACATAAACAAATGGAGCTGAAAATGCTAATAACTTCTAAGTTATTATAGATGTATTATACAGCATTATATAAAGCTTATAGTTTATTAAAGTATCATGTCAGATTTTTTTTGTAGGGGTGATTACCCCTTTACCCTCTTTATTCTCACAGGGAGGGATGCAAATGAGACTGCTGTGTCTGCTTTATTGTCTTACCACTGTTGGCTTTGAGACTGACAGCAGTGCAGGAGCTGAGCCAGGAATTTGTGTCACTGCATAAACTCCTCTATATCAGCAAACCTCAACTGAAGGTGGGAAAAAGCTACTGCATCAGCATCACCGCAAATGATCCTCTCCGCACCTTCACCAACACTGATCCGCACTGCAGAGCAGCCCGAAGCCCTCAGACCAGACAGGACCGTCTGTCAGCTGGCCATCCGCTCTGTCCAAAGCCCCATCAAGCCTGTCACTCATAGTGGATATGGAGAGAGTGGTGCAATGGAAACAGTCTATGCCAAACCACAAGGCTGGCTCACTCACTCTCATTTCCTCTTTGTCTTAATTTTAGGGCACTGCCAATCAGAGGAGAGGTATTAAATCTACTGGCCTTCTCATTATAACTACCCAAAGTTCAATGAGTGTAGTGTTTCTGCTGAGAAACTTTTCTATGATCTAATCAGTAGTAAATGGAGTTAAATATTAATTAGTGTATTACACTAAGTTTTCCTTTCTTTACCAGAGTGTCATAGACATCAGAACACTGTTCACAGAATCATGTAAGGAGATCATTTCAGATGAAAGCTGTCAATAATGTGTAGTCACAAAACCACAGCCCAAATGCCATGCATAAGTATCATAGTGCAACATACATCAGTGTCACGGCAGGATACAATTAAATTCCATACACCTTCAGTACCCTCTAGTAAGTTAAAAATTGGCCATACTGAACTGGGTTTAGCTCTAGATGCTTCCACTTTCCCGATTCTACAATAACGGTGCCATTTGCACTATTTATAGACCAGTTAATCTGTGTACAATATAGCAAAGCCAAGTCTGCAGATGTGACTTTGCTCACCAGGTACTGCTAAAGTAAAGCCAAGTGACAAAGAAATGTAAACTAAGGAAATAGAAATAGAGCAGTGTACATTTTTTTGTCTGTGCTTCAGAAAGACTTTTGAACAGTGCATTTTGGAACATTCTATGTTCAGAGTAATTGAGAACATGTTCAATATTCTGGTACTTTTTCATATGTGAAACTGTACTGATGTTCTAATCTGAAATAGCAAATCGGCAAGTGTTTTTCAGGAGGGCTACTTTGCCTTATTATTAATGATTAGACAAGGTAACCTTTGTGAAAACAAGCTGAATGAAGTTTATTAATTACATCAATAATATACTTCAAGTACACAGAAAGTACTGAAAATACATTTTTATTCACTGTATTTTATTGGAAATACATCTACAATATCCTTTTCTGTATTTGTTGAAAAGTGCATTTATAAATAACACATATTAAGTTATACTTTGATGTACTGTAAGGACATGCACATATTGTCACGATTGGCCCCTCCCAGTTGTCCATGTGCTTTTGTTTACTTGTCCATGTGCTTTTTGTTTTGATTCTTCCCTGTTCTGCCCCCTTGATTGTTACCACCTGTGTTTGCCACCTGTGTCTTGTTGTCCCTCATCATCCCTGTTGTATTTAAGCCCTGTGTTTTCCTATGTTAGGTTGCTGGCCTTTGTTTGATATGTTTGATACAGTGTATGTACTGTTTGAAGTGTATTGTTTAGCTTGTTTGGTGTTTTCCGGCTTCTGTTGTGTTTATCCTGTGTTTCTTTGTTGTTATGTTGGTCCCTCCATCTCTCCGTGTTGGCTCATTGACCCTGGATTGTCTTGATCCTGATTTTGGATTTGCCCATAATAAATCTCGCTTATCTCCGCATATGCATCAGCCTCATCATCGCTCCCCCACGTTACAGAAAGACCAGCTGACCAAGGACGCAGGGAGAAAGTGAGAATCCGGTAGGTGGTTGTTCTGTTGGGACGAAACTCTGGCTGTATCCAAGCAACGCGAGTTAGACATGTCCCAATGCCACCAAACCGGAGACAGCAAATCCCCTGGTGTTGAGGGTACAAGAGCGTCTCGTCGTTCCCGTACGAAGGCTCAGGACAAGCCCATATTGTATTATGACGACAAGAGCTCAGGTAAGTGCCTTGGGTCCCCTGTCTTGAGCAATGCTGCAGGGAGGAGCAGATGAGGTGAGATGGATGGAACATGTAGAAAACCCTTTTTACGGCACTCAGCTCGTTCTCAAGCGCCACTGCAAGCTTCCCATAGCTCAAGTGAGCCTTGGGAGAGGCCAAGTGGGTTCTGTTTCTGCTTGTTCCTCCAGGTTGTTGCCACAGTCTGTTGTTGTGGACACCGCAACACCCTGGTCCCGTGGCCGCCCCCCGCAGCACGCCTGTTACCGTGGCTGTTCCCCGCGGCACGTCTGTTCCCGTGGCCACACCCCGCAGCATGCCCGCACCTCTGGATCTGCCAACGGTCTCTGCGCCTCTGGACCGGCCGCCTGTCACCGCACCTCCGGACCCGCTGCTGCAGACCCGCCTGCCTCGGTGGACGTTGCTGGAGGCCCGCTTGCTACGTGGACATCGCTGCAGGCCCACCTGCCCCCGAGGACGTCGCAACCCCTTTGTTCCTGCCCGTCCCACCCTTGTCTGTTGTTCCCCCTGGGCCTCCTTTTCCGTCTGTGTCTGTTGATTCCCGTGGGCCTCCTGTTCTGTCTGTGTCTGTTCCTTCGTTTTTGCCCTCCTCTGTTCCTGGTGTTGTTTTGTTCCCTACTCTTGTGTCTGTGCCCGTGCCCATTCCTGTTGTGGTTCCTGTTCCGGTCTCTCCTTCTGTTTCTGTCCCAGTGTCTGTCTGTGTGTTGGTTCCTGTGCCTCTGTCTGTTCTGGTTCCTGTTCTGTTGTCTTTTGTGTGGTCTGTCTTATGTTGTTGTCCTGTTGTTCCTACTGTCGTCCCTCTTTAGGTGTTTTCTGTTGTTTCTCCTCGTCCTCCCTCCCAGCCTTTGTTTCATCCTCAGTCTGTTCGTATTTCCTCTCCTGTTTCCGTGTCTGTGCCCTTGGCTCCTGTTTTGCATGGTCCTCCTGTCTCTGCTCCGGTGTCTGTTTCTGTGCCTTCGGTACCACCTTTCTGTTTGCCACCTGTCTTGTTGTCCCTCGTCATCCCTGTTGTATTTAAGCCCTGTGTTTTCCTATGTTAGGCTGCTTGTCTTTGTTTGATATGTTTGATACAGTGTATGTACTGTTTGAAGTGTATTGTTTGGATTGTTTGGTGTTTTCCGGCTTCTGTTGTGTTTATCCTATGTTTCTTTGTCATTATGTTGGTCCCTCCATCTCTCCGTGTTGGCTCATTGACCCTGGAATGTCTTGATCCTGATTTTGGATTTGCCCATAATAAATCTTGCTTAACTCCACATATGCGTCCACCTCATCATTGGTCCGCCACGTTACACATATAAATACATGCATTAACTAAAGCAGATTTGTTTGTATTTTTTAGGAGGTTGATAGTGAAGCAGTAATATTAAAAGTAATTTTAGTATAATTTAGCTGCATTGTAGGTACTGAGTATAAATCAAATTAACTTCATAGAGTTCACTTAACTGTAACAAAAGTCATTCCAATTTAGAGCAGAAAAGCACTTTGAGGCTTGTCTTCAATCTTCCGAAGTTCAGTTATGTCACTCCATTGCTGCACTCCCTTCACTGGCTTCCTGTAGCTGCCCATATCAGATTTTAAACCCTGATGCTTGCACATAAAGCCAAAAATGGACCAGCCCCTCCCTACCTAATGGCAATGGCCAAAACTCAAACTGTACCTCGAGCACTTCAAGCTTCAAGTACAGCTCAACTTGACCCGCCATCCTTTAAGACGCATCAAAGGCAAGCTTTAGTTTTGATTACGTGTTACAAAATAACACTTATACATCAATTACTGAATGTATTTAAATGTATTTATTGACATAGAAACATAATTTAAAATGCCTTTATGAGTCTTTATCAGCACATCAAGTGATATAATGTATTTCAAGTGTAGTAGCAGTTATGTCTACAAATGACATATTTCAGGTGGCTTAAATGCAACTTGCAAAAAGCATTTAAAAGCATTGCTAAATTGATTTAAGATATATTTAATCATAACTTACAATTCAAATATGCTTAAGTTGTTGTAAGTACACTAAGGAGGAAATTGTATTGAAGTTGTCATTAAATATACTTTGGAAAGTATGCAAAAATGCATTTTTCTTTCATAAAGGAACTGAATAGCATGTTTATGAAAAGCATTTTCATTCAAATTGTGTTCAAATAAACAAAGTCCTGTGCAAAATGTTAAAAGGTGCCACGATTCCTAGACAGAAGAAAGAAAAACAGAATAACTAAAGCACTCTTTTTCTTTCCACCATTGAAGGAGAGTAAGTCTGCACTTCTTCTGTCATCAGTCTTTATGACTCACAGTTATTTAAATCTTCCCATTTTTATAGAAATGCTGTTGCTTGTAGAACAGCTCACACTGAAAAGACACATCATCACAGTCTGAGGTCTGTTTGAGGGGAACCCATGGCATTTGAGATTCTCTTACAAAGCATATTCCTTCTTTCTTTCTTTCTGGGAGGATGGACAGGATGTATATTTATGGCAGTAAGATCACAATCCGTAGGCAGCCAGGTGTGTTTGTACAGTATGTGTGTAGAGAACATGTGGTTGGCAAGGGTGGAGAGAGCGACCGTCAGTTATATAAGAAAATCCATACAGTGAGAATAAATTATAATCTCTGTAAGAGCAAAACTGTTAGAATAAAAATAACTATCACAAAAATACCTGATCTTTAACCCCTCCCACCGCAGGCGTACACACCTAAAAACCCTTTGCATGAATAAAGGGTTCTTTGCATCACGAAAGGATTCTTCAGATTGATGGAGAATGTTCTGTAGATATAGCACCATCTTCTATCTAGTGTGAGGCTTGTTACAATAGAAAAATCCTTTTTGGTGCTTTTCAAAAAGGTTCTATATAGAACCATCTACAGCACATTCTCCATCAAACTGAAGAACGATTTAATTATGCACAGTTTGTTGAGTATACATGGTTCTGTATAGAACCTCTTCCTTTACTAAAGAACCTTTGAAGAACCATCTTTTATGAGTGTACTCTTCAGTTATTAGTTTTATGATGTGTTATAGTTTTATAGTTCTATGAAACTAATCTAGAAGTAGTTATACGACTTGGACACTGAAGTGTAGGGTTAAACTGAGGTAGCAATTATTTTACTAAAGGGGAACTCCACTGATTTTGCAAAATGAATCATTCAGTGGTTTTGATGTAAACAAAATCATTCAGAGTGGTTTGGTATGAAATGAGCCTTGAATGAGAAATGTACCAAGTCAGAATTAGGCAATATTATAGTAGCAGAAACCAGACATCTGAAGCATTTAATGGCTCTAAAAGCATCATCCTGTTAAGTTATTACACAAAATGCTTATGATTGCATTGCTTGATATCTGAGGCATTGTTTTGTGACAGTTTTGTTATAAACATTTGGTATAAAATGTATTACTCCAGGATTATTTCCGTGTTTCCCCTCAAAACCCAATTCTCAACTGAGATCTATGCAATGTGCTTTTGTTGTTATTAGCCTGTAGCTACAGCCATTCAACACAGGTAACACAAGCAGCAGCTTTTGTTTACAGTTTATTTTTTTCTTTTTCTTTTTTTGTTTTCAGTTTATTTTTGTTTTCTTACCTATTTTGGAATACGCTAGAGGTAAAAGGTCTGAACTGATGTGAGTCTGATACCTTGCCAGATTAATCCTGCAATCTAATATCCTCGACGACTGAGCAAGGCCACATAGCCTGTTTGCAGTACAACACGGATGTAAATAACTGTCGCAGGCCAAGCGGGTCTACATGGGGATTCAGGCAGTGTGGGATTTCTTCTTAACAACCTCCCCTCATCTATTTTTCCAAAACAAAAGTAAGTAGCTCTGCAGTTTGGAGGCTCTTCGGGGGTTGTCTCCCAGCTGAACCGAATCATTCAGCCACAGCCATTGAGATCTGATTGGAGAAAATTCAGCTGCAAAAATGCATACAGTTACATAACTGTAAACTCTGGCCTTGTAGACAGAAACAGCAATGACACCATTACCCACTAACCCTGAGCATGTTTAAAAAAACGGCCTCTTTTATAATGCTGGAAGACCTCCAGTTGTTATCAGTTAAGACTCTTTAATTACTGTTGTCTCAAATTAGCGACAACAAATGTTGGATCATTTTCATATGCAATGTAAGACAGTGTAGCCGTCAAAATAGCACACGAATGGTGGTCTGTATGAATCAGTGAGAGAAGCTCTTTCTGGAGAACTTATGTTGAAATCAGGAGAGCAGAACTGAGGCAGTGAACCAGCACAGCTTTGTTCACTTGAAAGGCTTTCTTTATCTCATCCGAGGAAGCTGATAGTAGCAGCGGTCTTAAGTGCATTCTCCTTCATGACTATAATGCTTTAGGTCAAGCTAGCATTAGTGTGGCACACTAACCTCTGTCAAAGACTTTGACAATTACCTAACTTACCTATACCTATATATATCCGCTTGCCTACACCATAGCCATTACCCAGTCATATCAGTTCATAAGCTTTCATTTTCACTTTTAAAGGAAGTCTGTTTGTTAGTTCAGGTGATAGTGCCTTTATCAGCCTTGAGCAAAAAGGATGTGCTAGTGCAGAGTGAATGAAAGAGAAGTCAATATGTGAGACAAGTCATAAATCAATCTGACTGTGCTATGTGGAAGCATGTGAGCACATATCTGACATATTTCTTAAATTTAGGAGGACACATTCATCTTGCTTGCGTTCTGTATACGTGTTTGTGTACATGTACGTGCGTGTGTATGTCTCATGTTGCAGTGGTTGCAGTCTG
Organism: Pygocentrus nattereri; assembly: GCF_015220715.1. Taxonomy (NCBI): domain Eukaryota; kingdom Metazoa; phylum Chordata; class Actinopteri; order Characiformes; family Serrasalmidae; genus Pygocentrus; species Pygocentrus nattereri. Next base: position 24,348,755 of record NC_051216.1, read on the forward strand.
TTCTCTTCTGTCCTGTGATGCTCTGCAGCCAGACTGTATGCAGGACTATAATCACTCTGACAGATTTATGCTGAAAAAAATTTGCAGACATTTACTGACAGTAAAAAAGGGTCTGTTTGAATGTCAAGCAGACTATATTGTGACTAGATGACAATCTTCAAGTACAATAGGAGACATTATTATACGACAGACCCAAATAAATAGATTTGATCTGAATCATGACCTGCACCATGTTTGAAAGATTATACCTTCATAATGAATTGGACTTCAGTTTGAATTCAATGAGTCTGACCCGATAAGATTTGGTGTAGGATGGAGATTTTAAATTTGCTTTGAAGCATGATTGAAATGTCTCATTGTCTCTTGGTTCACATGAATTGAGTTGCCTGCACTTTTAATCCCATTGGAAGCACAAAGAACCGTAAACAAGCACCAGCGAAGTGACTGTGCAAAGACCTAAGTCTTTTGTATGGCTTTTGAATGTATTCACAACAAACTTCCTCTATAAAACAAGGCAATCGGAATATTCTTAGGTTTTGTTGTCCTTTTCACACACGAAAGCCAACTGCCCTCTCTGAAAATCAAATGCTTTGCAATGTTAAATCAAAGGCAAAATGGAAAGCATGCCAAGATTACCGCTCTATGTATATAACAGTGTTATGCTGCATTTGGCTCCAGTGCACTATTTTCCAGGTCACCAAAGTTGCAAGTGAAAAAAACGAAAGCATGGTAATTGTACGTGCAGCCTGTGATTGGTCCATGAAGAGGTCAGCTTAACCTTGCAGATATCAACACCCATTCCACAAGCAATAATCTATGGATGAAAGCTATATTTTCCCAGTTGTCATTGCTTTCAAAACATTTGCTAAGCTGTATTTTTCCATCTACAAGATGCTGTGTGCCCAGTTCTACAGCATCTATGACTGCAGTCCACCTCTGCCAAAGGAAAATGCCACCCTGTCTGATATAAATGCACAAGGTACTGCCTGCAAATTATTAACCCCTCAGTTGCCTTGTATTAGAGACCCATGCTGTTCTATTCCCACAGCAATATGGAATGTGCTGTGGTTTACCATAAGCAAATCTGCTGCAATCATGACATATAGTCAGCACAATGCACTGCTATGTTGCGCTTACTGGTGTGGATTCCCTACAAATGAGGCCAGCAGTCACACATGCCGTCACTCATACAAGGCCCGTCAAAAGATGTCTTTGGGCACCCCTAGACATCTCCATCACCCTCTCCTAATTGGTGGATGGACTGTGTTGTGGTCATTGCAGCAACACGCGATGTGACACAGCTGAGATGTTTATATGACACGACAGAACAGCCCATAAGGACAAAAGCCTGTTTGTGATGCAGCTAAATTGCACTTGGATGGGAGCCAATACACTCTTAGTATCTCCCGCAACACAAACAAGCATAGCAAAGTGAAGGGTGCCACCTAGTGTCTACCCTCTTGCTGAGACACCTTATGCTTATAAGCTATGTCATTTTTTTTTAGCAGACGATAGTGGAAAAAACAATGAGGGAGCGTCCTAATATTAGAATTCCAAAAACAAATCTGGTACATTAATTAAAAGATTTTACATAAATGCTGGGCACAAAATACATATTCGGCAGATTAGGTGCATGTATCTTTTCTTGAGAGTTTTGCTACTATAGCTATGATGACATTCCCTACATCCAGTCATTTTGCTCTAACAGAGGTTTTCCATCACTGTGAACAGCTTTAGGAAATTGCATGGCCTGTATGAACAAATGTCCTCTCATAGGAAATCAATATTATAGGTCTCCAGAGTACAGCCTTTGTCATTCAGGTTTTCAAAGATTAACCTTTATTTTCACCTGGTGGCAAGCCTGCCATTAAAGCCCTGTGTGACTCCATGAGTCCGGCCTGGAACGTTCTGGCTGGGTTTAGTTGTAGAGTGAGTCAGCAGGGCTCAACAGGAGGCTCAATCACAGTCACTACAGCCTGCATCCCTACAAACTGCCATGATGGTACCCTTCCAGGCTGGGCAGAAGAGGTGAATACAGCAAGCCAAATAAAGTATCATATATGAGGTTCAGGTTTCATCAGCATTACTTGTTCATAAGCATCATGTACATTAGTCAGAAAAAGCTGCAAATATTCAGTTTTTTTATCTTTCTACCAAAGTGGTTCAAAATCAGAGTTGACTTTTAATTGACTTGGATTTTAAAATATTTTTGCTTTGAATGACACAGCAAATGTTTGAACATTCAATTTTGTCACTAACAAACCAATCCCAACACAACTGTAACTGTTTAGGTAGTGAAACTTCAGCTAATTTTGACTCAAAACTCAAAAACACTAGCCAGTATACAAAACTAGCAAACACAGCTTTGAACAGTTACAGACACAGAAATCATAATAGTTCACTTAATTGCAGGAAATATGTGTTTCAGTAGAGATAATCATTAAGGTTATACACTTTTAACATTTACTTCAAAACAATGGGGTCTAACTGGGGGATGCAGTCTCATTTCCTGCTCCCAAATGCAGGACAGTGGCTAAAATAAGGCTCCACCTCTGGATTAAAATTATGTGCTTTGGTAGTGACATGAAAACATGAAATATATATATATTAAAAAATAAGCTATTTATTTAAAAAGTAAGCTCATAATAAATCTACCTCTTACAATCTTAAATCATCATCATCCTTAACCACTTAGTCCAGATAGGGTCGCGGTACAATCTTAAATCTTTCAGTTTAAAAGAAATATTGAAAAAAATGCAAAAAAAAATAAAGTTCACAAGTTCATGAAATTTAGGGGTTAGAGTTTGGGACAACCACCACCCAGTAGAAAGTGCCCCATAAAACATCAATATTTTTATCTCTCCCGCGACCCTGACAGAAAAGCGGCTTAGAAAATGGATGGATGGATGGATGGATGGATGGATGGATGGATGGATGGATGGATTTTTAGCTCTTCAGCTCTCAGTCTACCTCTGCTAATGGAGAATGCCCCCCGACATACTGTCCAATGTAGCTGCATGAAGTACTGTTTGCAGTTGGTTGACCCCTCAGTCATTTTGACTTAAAGGATATATTTTAATATCTTCTAACATTATGCAATATTTTATCCACACCGCAGTATGGAGTAAAACGCAGCATAGTATGTCAAATAAATCTACTGTTAACATGACACACACACACACACACACACACACACATTTTATATATATATATATATATATATATATATATATATATATATATATATATATATATATATATATATATATATATATATGCGCAACAGTGCAAAGCATCCATCAAAACACTCTGAATGCTTCAATTACTCTTTCTTTCAAGAACTTCTGAAATTTGGAATACAAACTGGAAAAGTGCAAATGCTCTCCCCTACTGCTGAACTGATTTACAGTTTGTCAAGTAAACACCTTTTCCCCAGAATTCTCAATTATCACACTTTTAAGCTTGCTTAATTCAAACAATTCTTGTAAACACATTGCCAAGCTTTGGTGAAAATGAATACATTCCACAACATCATTACATATGTAAAGGCAAGCAGGTGTTGCTAGGATATGTTAGATATGAAAGTAATGGGAGAAGACAACATAGAACTAAGGAACAGAACAAGGAAATATCAATAAGAAAAGCAATCATCAGTCTCTATTAAGACACAGTGAATCACCTCCTATATTTTACCGGAGAAGTGAAATAAGCCATGTCTGGCAACATGTTTTGAAAATGTGGCTCATTCTTGATGTCAGTAATCTGAGTTAAGGCGAGGACACCAAGGCTGTCTATCATAGCGAAGAGAAGCTTTAGTCCTGTTTCTCTGTGACGGAAAGTCATTACGTGGACATGAGTAATGTGCAGAGTGTTTGTAGTTTGTCTGGATGAGTGAAGGGAGGCTGTTGTGCAGTCGTTGAGTGATAGGTGTACATGGAGGTAATCAAATTCTCCCTGAAGAGCTGCATCAGCAATGGTTTCAGTCTTCATAAAGAGCTTTTTTCCTAGGTCAAACAAAAGGTAAGTAAGGCCGATGTAGCATTTCTAATGATTATTTAAAGAATTGTAGCCAAGCTGTAACCAGAAGCGACAACAGTTCAATATTCAAATGTTCTATATTAATAAAAGTTAATCCTGGTAAGAAAGTTATGGTAAATCCTGTGTAGTGCTTAGCAAGCATAACAAAGGTAAGATGTTGATTTGTCAAGCACCATGACACTTTTTTATACTATTCTAATGGTTCCTTACACTGTGTTGGTCCTAATGGTCAGACTGTTTAATTCCAGGGGTTATTTGATCCACAGGAAGCCGACTTGAGTGCCAAAGTTGACGCCATCTCTAACATGGGAGAAAAAGGAATCAGGGAGGCAGGAGGTGCACAGAGTGAGGTTGGGTTGGTGTGTCACTGTGTCATCATGGATGTGCTCTGGGAGAAGCCCACCTCTCTCCAGGAGGATTCTAAAAACACATGTTTGAGTGGGATATACTTCAGTAAAGTGACATACAAAATCATCAAAAACATTATTCTGTGCCAATAAGATGTACAGGTTGATCTAGCAAAGATGCATATTTTTCTTTTTAATTTAAATATGGACACATCATTTTTTTGGCAGTATTGCTATAGTGGTATTTATTACATCTCATCAATCACCTTTAAAGTATGTAAAATCGTACAGGTTTTGCAATTTACTAAAATAGTTTTAGAAAACTGCATGGTCTGTATTAGAGGTAGCCTTTCAATAAAATCAACATACTAGGTCTCCAGTACAAATATTAATAGCTTTGAAGCTCAACCTTTATTTTTTACCTGGTAGCAAGCCTGATGTCAACATAAGGCCTGCGTGAGTCCATGTTTCTAACACAGTCCGGATGGATGGCCTGGAAATTTCTGGCTGAGTCTTGTTCCATAGTGAAACAGCAGGGCCCAACAGAAGGCCCAATCACAGCCACTATATTAACAAGCTTGCTGCCAAACTCGAGCACCATGGCATTCACTGTTGCCATGGCAATCCCCATTAGGGTACCCCTCCAGCCTGTACAGAGCCAAAACAGCATCATATTCAAGTTTGAGCGGTCCTGGAGGCATGCTTTCCATCATTCGACAGAATTGTACAGCAAAAGAAATTTAATCTCTCATTAAACAATTATGAAATATTTGCTGGTAAGAACACACCCCAAACCCCAATTGTAACTGTACAGTAAAACCTGGAAAACAGCATTCTTAAAGACTAAACAATGAAATAAAAATCTGTGAATTTTGGAATGCTAATTCCAACTGAAACAATTCACAAAGAACATGCTCACAGCGGGCCTGGATTTTGCTTCAGCTTGATTTCAATACTTTCTGAACATCATGTATTTTGGTTTGTTTAAAATACTGAATGTGTTGTTTTGGTTTACTTCCTTAAGACCAAGAGTGAAGTGGAAATGTTGCTTGTCATCAGAGAATCCAAACACTCTCTTACTGCTCCATATGCTGATATAAGCACAAACATTTAAATATAAATAAATAATACATATTTATGCTCCCTCAAGTGTTCACTCTGATCTGAAGAAGGCTTATAGCTATAATAATCATTTTAAAAATTACACTTACTCCAAAGAAATAAGATTCAGTCTTAACAAGTACCACTTGAACCAGGTGCTAGACTAGTTGGCCTGTTGCTCAATGAGAAAGGGGGCAATTGAGAAGTTCGGCAACATAGAGGTGAAATTAATTTCTTTACATCACTGTTGAGCTTTTGTAACTAATGATAACACTTGTTGGTACATGCACTTACACAGCACCCAGTGCAATTGCCATACATCATCAGAAGAGAAATAAGAAGAATGTGTTTATTGTATATGCCTGTACTAACAGCCCTGCTAGACAGAACAGAGAGAATTAATATCTAAGTGAGGGGCGAGAGTTAATCCACCTAATAAGATCTCTCTACAGGTATAACTGTTGGAGCTGCACACAGGAAAACAGCATATACAACCCCAATTCCAATGAAGTTCGGACGTTGTGTAAAACAAATAAAAACAGAATACGATGATTTGCAAATCCTTTTCAACCTATATTCAATTGAATACACTACAAAGACAAGATATTTAATGTTCAAACGGATAAACTTTATTGTTTTTTGCAAATATTTACTCATTTTGAATTTGATGCCTGCAACAAGTGCCAAAGAAGTTGGGACAGGGGCAACAAAAGACTGGGAAAGTTGAGGAATGCTCAAAAAATGCCTGTTTACGAACATTCCACAGGTGAACAGGTTAATTGGAAGCAGGTGAGTGTCATGATTGGGTGTAAAGGGAGCATCACTGAAAGGCTCAGTCGTTCACAAGCAAGGATGGGTGAGGTTCACCACTTTGTGAACAACTGTGTGAGCAAATAGTCCAACAGGTTAAAAACGACGTTTCTCAACGTGCAAGTGCAAGGAATTTAGGGATTTCATCATCTACAGTCCATAATATCATCAAAAGATTCAGAGAATCTGGAGAAATCTCTGCAAGTAAGCGGCAAGGCAGAAAACCAACATTGAATGCCCGTGACCTTTGATCCCTCAGGCGGCACTGCATTAAAAACTGGCATCATTCTATAACGGATATTACCACATGGGCTCAGGAACACTTCAGAAAACCAGTGTCAGTGAACTCAGTTCGTCGCTCCATCTACAAGGGCAAGTTACAACTCTGCCATGCAAAGCGAAAGCCAAATATAAACAACACCCAGAAACACCGCTGGCTTCTCTGGGCCGGAGCTCATCTGAGATGGACTGACGCAAAGTGGAAAAGTGTCCTGTGGTCTGACGAGTCCACATTTCAAATTGTTTTTGGAAATCACGGACGTCGTGTCCTCTGGGCCAAAGAGGAAAAGCACTGTCTGGATTGTTATCAGCGCAAAGTTCAAAAGCCAGCATCTCTGATGGTGTGGGGGTGTGTTAGTGCCCATGGAAAGGTACATACAGGTTTTGGAGCAACATATGCTGCCATCCAAGCAACGTCTTTTTCAGGGACATCCCTGCTTATTTCAGCAAGACAATGACAAGCCACATTCTGCACGTATTACAACAGCATGGCTTTGTGGTAAAAGATTGCGGGTACTAGACTGGCCTACCTGTCTCCCATTGAAAATGTGTGGTGCATTATGAAGCGCAAAATACGACAACGGAGACCCCGGACTGTTGAGCAACTGAAGTTGTACATCAAGCAAGAATGGGAAAGAATTCCACCTACAAAGCTTCAACAATTAGTGTCCTCAGTTCCCAAACGCTTATTGAGTGTTGTTAAAAGGAAAGGTGATGTAACACAGTGGTAAACATGCCCCTGTCCAACTTCTTTGGAACGTGTTGCAGGCATCAAATTCAAAATGAGTGAATATTTGCAAAAAACAATAAAGTTTATCCATTTGAACATTAACTATCTTGTCTTTGTAGTGTATTCACTTGAATATAGGTTGAAAAGGATTTGCAAATCATCGTATTCTGTTTTTATGTTTTACACAACGTCCCAATTCATTGGAATTGGGGATGTACTCCAAACATCAAAAAAGAAGCTGTTATTCACTTTAAGATGCAGAAGTGAAAGAAAAGGTAGGGGAGAAAGTGGAACATGAGGGGATCAAAGTCACCTGCATGTGCTGCTCCAATGACCTTTGCCACAGGATCAGTGAAGAGCAGTGGCATGCAGTCAGCTCCTGGTGCTGCTATGACAATGCCTGGCTGATTTGTCACAATCGCATCATAGCTCTCGGGTGCAGGCTTGCTCATTACCCACACGTCACTGGCATGGTTGACCTGACAGACAAAAAAAGGTCAGGAAATTTTGTACAGAAAAAAAAAACCCTGTTGTCTTGGTTAAGACAAAAACACTGAGCTAGGCCACTGAGTCAGAATGAACAGGTTTTAAATGAGTAACTAATTGCTGAGTTATGTTTATGTAAGATTGCCAAACAAAAGCTTGAACCAGAACCATTTTACAGGCAGTTTATTTGTGTACCATTTTACAGGCAGTTTATTTGTGTACCATTTGACAGGCAGTTTATTTGTGTACCATTTGACAGGCAGTTTATTTCCCTATGCTCCATGGATTTGTCATTCAAAGGTAAAACTGGTGCAGGGGTAGTAGGTGTACCTTAGCAAGGTGAAACTGGTTTGGCTGAAAGCCAGCCTGCAGTCCGAGCCGTCTAAGGTTTTCTGCCACCACGGCACTGGAGTCTCTACGCCTTGAGCTGCTGAACAGGTTCAGAGAGCTTAAGGTGCTGATGTAAGAGATCCCTCCTGTTCTTGTGGTGAAACCATGAGAAAAGCAATCTTTGGAAGAACAGAAAAAAAAAAAAACAGAATGAAAGATCATATTCGTCCAGCAAAAAAACAGGAACCTAGCTAGTTTAACAAAGCATATGGAAATCAGGGTTGCTGTACAAATTTTAAAATTTAAATGTAATGCTTTTTTTCATTAAGCATGAATGCTTTAATTCATACATATACAGTTCATGATTGCACAATCCCTGAACCATCTATTTTTTGTGTGTGTTTGACTTTATTAGTTCTGCCATCATCCAGCTCTTCATCAGTTGTCAGTTTCTGACCACAGGACCACTATTGGCTGGATAGATTTGGTGGGCCATCTGTCCTGATTTAGTTTAATATATACAGTGATTCTTTTTCACCTGGGGTGTAGGCATCACCTTAAAATGTAAACCTTCTAATAATTAAAACAAGACTTTTTTTAAGACTTACATCCTTGAATATCCAATATACTGTATCTTTGGATTGGTCAAAGTTAAGCAAAAAAAATAGTAAAGTAAAAATGCTACACAGAGCTGGATGATATGGCAAAAAGTTCAGCTCATGAATTACAATATTTCAAGAGGTTTTCACAATATGAAGTTTCCACACTATGGTGGGCAAAATCTAATAAATAAGCAGGTCTTATTATGGTCTCCTGGTAATCAAACATGCAGTTGGGAAGTGTTGCTTAAATGTTGACCACATCCACTTTATACTCAGAGAAGCATATTGGGACATCTTGGGACATCATTTGTCACAATAACTATTGTCATATTGCCCAGCTCGAACTACATATACTAATACATACATATACATATTAACCTACATATTATTGTTTAGTTAGGTAAATGTACACTGTTTACATTTACAAATTAATCAATGATTAAAACGGACTAAGACTGACATTAATTGTTAAAATTATTCAAATTTACCTGAGATCATGGAAGATTTCAGAATTGTAATTTCTCCCTTCACCGCTGGAAGGCGCTGTAGAAACGTGCTGATTTCGTCCTTGACTTCAGCGCGCTGAGAGCAGGTGAGGGCCAGGTCATCGAGCGGGCAGTGTAGGTCGTTAAACACAGTGCGGTAGTGGAAACTGTAGACAGGTGTGAAGAGGAGCTCCTGGTACACCTGGAGGACCGCCTGCCGACGGCTGCAGGTCAGGACCTGGACATCAGTAGCGTCCAGGGCGTCCGCAGCCTGTTTGAATGAGTAAAGGGAGGCTGCTGCGCTCCTGTTGATTACAACATGTACACGCCTGTTCAGACGAACGAATCTGTCCAGAACAGCCGCCTCGGACAGACTCTCCGTTTCCCCGCTGCGGGGCGTGTGCTGGTGAAGGAGGAGATAAACGGGCTCCTCGGCGCTGTTACCAATCACTTCTTGCAACCTGCTGACGCGCCGCTCGACGCACCGGCTGTACTGCGGGCAGTGCGGGTGAAGCAGATCCACGAGAACAACCCGAGCCATCTAGCTACACCTCAGACTTTTACCCTGCGGTTCAAAGTTGTCCTCACACAAGCGGCTGAATCCGCAGGACTGATCTGTACAGAGTCAGCAGAAGGGCTGCGTAGCTCCGGGCTAGGCTAATGCAGCAGTTCGTCCGTTCTGGTGTTTCTAGGCCATTTGATCTTCAGGTGTGCAGTACTCGCGTGTCCTGTGGCGGTTTTCACATCATATTTAAACCCTCACAGAAGAGGAACTTGTCGTTCAGCGCTTGTGTCTGAAATACAGTAGAGTCCGCACTTCCGGCAACACGGACCGCCCTCAGTGGAAATTCCTCCGAGAAAAAACACGAAGTGCTGAAGCTAGCGTCGCGCGCAGCCTCTCACAGGAGCGGAGGAGAAATATCGCTCCTCTTGACTTCATCCCAGTTAGAAAACGACGAGCTTTCTCGGTTTTGTGAGCTCCTCCTTTCACCGGGCAGCGCTGCCGTTCTAGCCGTCCAGTTTCGGTTTAATCGGAGTGACTCGGGCCTTCTGAACCCTGACAACACGGTGGAGCTCACTTTCACCATTAGCCTGTCACAAATTGCTGTCATTATTATTGCTGTTTCAATAATACAGTCTGTTGTTTTACAAGAACATATTTAATGATAATATATTAGTGATCTTATGTTTGTATTTTTACTACGGTAAGGTGTTTGATATGCAGTATTTGGAGCTGCATAAGTTCAAAGTCCTTGACTTATTCAGTAACCTCTGCATAATGTTTTCCTATTTTTGTGTTATTTAAAAATTAGGCTAGTAAAAAGTATCAACGCCATGTAAAGGGCAACAGCTGGAGATTCTCACATATTTTGTGTCATGTCAGCAGCTGTACAGCTCCTTTGTTCCTGAGTAAGAGGAAATCCTATAGTAAACCGACTAGAAGTGTCACATTGTTCTCTCTTGGAAAATCCACAGTCAGCCGACAGTCACGCTCTCTTAAACCAGTTTACACACTTTGCTCTCAGTTCTCAGTGCTGGGATGTCCCAGGAATTGAACTAAACACAGACGGTTTGCTTGGCCTAGTGGTGAGATTTTCTGTAACACAGAGTTGAAGTCTGTGTAACAAGATTGAAGAGAGTAACAAGGCTGAACAAAGATTATATTCCCCAGCAAGTTGATATTTATGCAGTAAAAACATATAAAATATACAACATAGAAGAAAAAGTTGAAATTTTGTGTTAATCAAAATGGTTTTGTTAAAATTGTTGTTTCTACACAAACAGGAATGCAGCATTCTGTTAATCCTCAAATCCAAATTGTGCTGGACTCTGGCCTATTTTTTAGCTACACTCATTGGTCACTTTATCAGAATCACATATGTGAACTTATTAGGTTTACAGTCACAGACTGTGGCCCATCTAGGCCCCCTTCTAGCCCATCTATCAATAGACTGGACCTTGTAGACCAGAGATGGAGAGACTGAGGGACTGGTTGCATTGAGTATGATATACAAAACAACATATTTCAGTGGTGGAAATGGGTGACAGAACAAAAGAATCACTCAGAGACAGAAATAGTTGCATACTGTATATGTTTTTTGCTTCTGTAAATGTATCATTTTGCAGATACAAGATTTAGTTTTTTGTTCTGACAGCAGTGATTTTTATATACATATATACACTGCTCAAAATAATAAAGGGAACACTCAAATAACACATCCTAGATCTGAATGAATGAAATATTCTCATTGAATACTTTGTTCTGTACAAAGTTGAATGTGCTGACAACAAAATCACACAAAAATCATCAATGGAAATAAAATTTATTAACCAATGGAGGCCTGGATTTGGAGTCACACACAAAATTAAAGTGGAAAAACACACGATAGGCTGATACAACTTTGATGTAATGTCCTTAAAACAAGTCAAAATGAGGCTCAGTATTGTGTGTGGCCTCCACGTGCCTGTATGACCTCCCTACAATGCCTGGGCATGCTCCTGATGAGGTGGCGGATAGTTTCCTGAGGGATCTTCTCCCAGACCTGTACTAAAGCATCCGCCAACTCCTGGACAGTCTGTGGTGCAACGTGATGTTGGTGGATGGAGCGAGACATGATGTCCCAGATGTGCCCAATCGGATTCAGGTCTGGGGAACGGGTGGGCCAGTCCATAGCTTCAATGCCTTCATCTTGCAGCAACTGCTGACACACTCCAGCCACATGAGGTCTAGCATTGTCCTGCATTAGGAGGAACCCAGGGCCAACCACGCCAGCATATGGTCTCACAAGGGGTCTAAGGATCTCGGTACCTAATGGCAGGCAGGCTACCTCTGGCGAGCACATGGAGGGCTGTGCGGAAGAAATGTCACCCCACACCATTACTGACCCACTGCCAAACCGGTCATGCTGAAGGATGTTGCAGGCAGCAGATCGCTCTCCACAGCATCTCCAGACTCTGTCACGTCTGTCACATGTGCTCAGTGTGAACCTGCTTTCATCTGTGAAGAGCACAGGGCACCAGTGGCGAATTTACCAATCCTGGTGTTCTCTGGCAAATGCCAAGCGTCCTGCACAGTGTTGGGCTGTGAGCACAACCCCCATCTGTGGACATCGGGCCCTCATACCATCCTCATGGAGTTGGTTTCTAACCATTTGTGCAGACACATGCACATTTGTGGCCTGCTGGAGGTCATTTTGCAGGGCTCTGGCAGTGCTCCTCCTGTTCCTCCTTGCACAAAGGTGGAGGTAGCGGTCCTGCTGCTGGGTTGTTGCCCTCCTACAGCCTCCTCCACGTCTCCTGGTGTACTGGCCTGTCTCCTGGTAGCACCTCCAGCCTCTTGACACTACGCTGACAGACACAGCAAACCTTCTTGCCACAACTCGCATTGATGTGCCATCCTGGATGAGCTGCACCACCTGAGCCACTTGTGGGAGTTGTAGAGTCCGTCTCATGCTACCGCGAGTGTGAAAGCACCACCCACGTTCAAAAGTGACCAAAACATCAGCCAGAAAGCATAGGTACTGAGAAGTGGTCTGTGGTCCCCACCTGCAGAACCACTCCTTTATTGAGTGTGTCTTGCTAATTGCCAATAATTTCCACCTGTTGTCTATTCCATTTGCACAACAGCTGTGAAATTGATTGTCAATCAGTGTTGCTTCCTAAGTGGACAGTTTGATTTCAAAGAAGTTTGATTTACTTGGAGTTATATTGTGTTGTTTAAGTGTTCCCTTTATTTTTATGGGCAGTGTATATATATATATATATATATATATATATATATATATATATATATATATATATATATAATGTATGTATATGTGTGTGTGTGTGTGTGTGTGTGTGTGTGTGTACACTCACCAGCCACTTTATTAGGTACACCTTGCAAGTATAAGGTTGGACCCCCTTTTGCCTTCAGAACTGCCTTAATTCTTCGTGGCATACTTTCAACAAGGTGTTGGAAACATTCCTCAGATATTTTGGTCGATATTGACATGATAGCATCACACAATTGCTGCAGATTGTCGGCGGCACATCTATGATGCGAATCTCCCGTTCCACCACATCCCAAAACTGCTCTATTGGATTGACATCTGGTGACTGTGGAGGCTATTGTATAGTGAACTCATTGTCATGTTCAAGAAACCAGTTTAAGATGATATGAGCTTTGTGACATGGTGCATTATCTTGCTGGACGTAGCCATCAGAAGATGGGTCATAAAGACCACTGTGGTCATAAAGGGATGGACATGGTCAGCAGCAATACTCAGGTAGGCACTTTAACAATGCTCAGTTGGTACTAAGGGGCCCAAAGTGTGCCAAGAAAATATCCCTCATACCATTACACTACCACCACCACCAGCCTGAACCGTTGATACAATGCAGAATGGATCCATGCTTTTGTGTTGTTTACACAAACTGCTGACCCTACCATCTGAATGTTGCAACTGAAATCGAGACTCCTCAGACCAGGCAACATTTTTCCAATCTTCTATTGTCTAATTTTGGTGAGCCCATGCAAATTGTAGTCTCAGTTTCTTGTTCTTAGCTGACAGGAGTGGCACCTGGTGTGGTCCTCTGCTGCTGTAGCCCATCTTCTTCAAGGTTCGACATGTTGTGCATTCAGAGATGGTATTCTGCATTCCTTGGTTATAACAAGTGGTTATTTGAGTTACTGTTGCCTTTCTATCATCTAGAACCAGTCTGCCCGTTCTCTTCTGACCTCTCACATCAACAAGGCATTTTCATCCATACAAATTTATATCGAAAGCCAAGGGGTCTAGATGCATGCTGTGAAAGTTCATGTCTTAAGACAAAGAAGTAATTATTTTGTGTGTCTTGAAGATGAGGCATGACTTAAGACATCACTTTGTCTTAAGGTATAGAGATGTTGTGTCTTAAGACAGTTCAGTTGAGACCAGAGAATGCTGTACTACAGAAAGTCCTGTGGTATGAGTGTGGTATTCCTGTGGTCCTGCCAATCTGAATATTACAACAGAGGATTACCAGGATTACCACAGCACTCCCTAATGTAAAATATAATGAGAATATAACAAGTATGTTCTCAAGAAACAGCCTACTGCTCATTTGCAGAAAACATGCCATTATTAACACAACGTTGCTCTTTGATCTATTTTCAAATGCACAATTGTAACCAGAGACAACGAGCTAGGAACCTGGATGAAACAACTTTGAACTAATAGGAAATAAATGTACTTAACAGCTAACCTGAGTATTTAGGTATGTACTTAGATATTACATACAACCAAAGCTTTATGTAAAAAAAAAAAAAAAAGCATCTGGTTCACTCTCTTCAACATCTACACTTCTATTTATTTTCTTAATTAGATTAGGGCTGCCCAAAATTAGACCATTAGGACTGTTAATTTGGCCCAACAGAAAGAGAGAACAAACTCTTTTATATACTATGTTTAACTTTCAAAATGATCATCTCCAGGTATTTGGAAAACGCTAACAATAATCGTCAAATGTATTTGTATTAATATAATATAATATAAATACCTATATTGTTTTATCACGTAAAATTACATAATAAATAGATATTTCTTTAGTCCAACTTCATACTTAAGTCCAACTTCATACTTTGACTTTAATGTATTAAGACATGGCCTCTTCAGTCATGCTCAGTGAATAATCCAGTACAGCTGTCTTATGTACTTCAAGAGTTGCCATTATAAAAAAACAAACAAACAAACAAACAAAAACAAAACAGCTCAGTTCATTCAGTATAGCAGAGACGTGCGAACCGGAAAGAAGGTCTATAGGAGGACAAACAAATGACTGGCGGGAGTTTCAGACCAATCAGTGCGCGGTACATTCGGTTTTGGAGCGCGAGCGCTCTCCGCCGTTCTTCCGTTTAAAGCCAAACGCGACCGTTTCGAGCCGTTCACAGTAACTGAACACGCGTCGCTAACGCGGCCCGTTTTATCCTGTTTATTTAGCGACTGTTAAACCTCGTCCAGTCTCTTACATCTCTGACTTCCGCCTGCCTGCTGACGTTTTTCAGCTGATAACCCACTGACTAGCTGGAGTACACGTTTTCTACATTTCTGGGTCAGTCTGCCGAGTGAAGGCGCCAGCGTTAGGTAAGGTTAGCGTATGTAAGCCAGTTAGCTAGCAGCTAAGCGGCTGCGTCAGATGTCGCTTAGCACCCACTTCCAGCAGCGCACTGTAAACACAGCGCCCAGCTTCACATCTGGACAGCTGTCTCACCGAGCAGTGCAGCCATGGAAGCTCATAAGGTTTGGAGTATAGACCAGTGAGATGTGCTAGTGTGAAACATTTGTAACATATGTAGCTTTATGTGTAGTGTAGTGGGTAACACCTTTAAGATTAAGAGACCCTTATTAGTCCCACAATGGGGACATTTTCACCTCCGCATTTAACCCATCAGTGAAGTGAAACACCACATACGCTCTAGTGAGCACACACACCGGAGCGCTGGGCAGCCCAATCCGCAGCGCCTGGGGAGCAGTTGGGGGTTAGGTGTCTTCCTCAAGGACACCTCAGTAATGTGCTCATGTGATCTGGGGATCGAACTGGCAACCTTCCAATCACAAGGCTGGTTCCCTAACCTCCAGCCCATGACTGCCCCTCTTCTACACTGTAGACTGGGGTTCAATTCCCCGCTTGGGTTGGGATAGTGTAGTGGTTAACACCTCTGCCTTCTACACTGTAGACTGGGGTTCAATCGCCACCTGGGCAAACACCCTACACTATACCAATAAGAGTCCTTGGGCAAGACTCCTAACACCACCTTGGCCTACCTATGTAAAATGATCAAATTGTAAGTTGCTCTGGATAAGAGCGTCAGCCAAATGTAAATGCTTGGACAAATACCCTACACTATACCAATAAGAGTTTTTGGGCAAGACTCCTAACACAGCTTTCACCTACCTGCGTAAAATGATCCAGTTGTAAGTTGCTCTGGATAAGAGTGTCAGCCACATGCCGTAAATGTTGCTGGAACAAATGAAAGGCTGCCTCACCCTGGTCAAATGACAAGTATTGCTGATTTTCTAAGTGAAAATAAATACGCATTCTCTACAAGGAACAAACTTAACTATGGCATTTTCTGAAAATTTCTATTCAACTGCATCATTTAAAATATTGAGTAAAAAAAACAAAAAGTGCCATATTTTATGTTTTGATGTTAAATATTTGTTAAAGTGATTGTGTGTAAATGTGTAGAATTGTGATCTCTATAGAGGACGTGTACATACATACACACACAGGTCACTTTATTAGACCTAACCTACTTACCATACACTTTGTAGTTCTAAAAATGACAGGATTGTACTCCATTTGTTTCTCTGCATAATGTGAATGTACAATGTTAAGTACTGTCACATATACAGACTTTCTTGTCGAGCAGACATGGACTCCCCCTATATTTTGTTAGCCTATGTGATTTTAGCCTTATCAAGGAAGTGATTGTGACCGTGTTTGTGTGCGTTCAAAACTGGCCAAAATTGCAGTTTACGATTGCACTGTATTCCTGGCAGGAATCTACCAAGGTAGACTGTTTAAAGTGACCAATGACTTTATGTCTGACTGTCACCAATAACACTTTCCTGTGTGAGCAGGTCCTTGTTCACTTCCAGAGTCATTTGTTCATTAACGCAGTAGTGTACACCAGGCTTACCTCACATGTTATCAGGTGATATCAGGTATTAGTGTCACTTTTATGAGTATGAGTAAAAGAGCACAGTATCTGGCTGACAGCCGAGCAAAAATTTGTATCAAGAAATATAAAGGTTACTGAGGTTTCTAGTTTATACGGTATATGGTATTTATGCATAGTCTTTCAAATACAACCATTTTGGATGCGTTAGTAAATATTTTTTTGCAGATTAACAGTGGCATAGTGTTCTGGCTTTCCCTTCAATTTTAATAAGAACCACAATTAACAACTAAGTAGACCTAAAAAATGTATTGGACAAAATAGTAAAGTTGTCAATACTGCTTTCAAACCCTATTTTTTAAATCTCTAATGATAAAATCCACAGCAAGGTCTCTGAGCCTGGTAAAAAACAATGCTGAACTTGAACATTGTTTTACCTCCAAAAATCAAATTAAATCTATGACTGGCAGACACTCAAAATTTAGTAAATATTATAAAACATTCACACTTTCAGTTTTATCTGAGAAGCTCGGAGCCTTATGGCTTTTAGGCCAAAACCATGGCATTGCCTGTAGCTGCTGGCTGAGCAAGGAGCACCTCTAGGTGGTGGACATGAAATTTGTCCTATCCATTAAGCAGTCCTACCAAATATGTGTATACCATTTGTATAGCGTAGTGTTTAAATTTAATCCAGTACAGAACTAATATTACAACTTAATCCCAGATAAAGTGATTTAAGCCTTCAAAAAATCATAAATATTTATTTAATCTTGGTAACATTTTCTGATAAACACATTCACTGACTTCTTGTTCCTAAGTAGACACAACTATTTACCACAACTTCAGGAATTCTGGTACTTGTAACAAAATGTAGCCCTATTTTACCATTATCAGTGTGACATATAAAAACTTACAGGACACAGGTAAATTAAGTAAATGATGATATTCGTAGCATAGACATACAGATGTCTGGTTCCTATTACTACAGTGGTGAACAATTTTGACTGGGTAAGTTTCTTTAGAAAGACCAAAACCACACAATGATTTTGACCTCCTTTCTCTTCTCTTACCACATTAAGTACTGAAAGGTGCCAAGGTGACTCTCACAAGTTTGGAACGTTGACATTCTGACAGAAGCCGTAATTTTTCTCGATTAGTTGGTGGTTGTTTTAGATTGGAAAACACTTTTTGGTAGCAAAACGTGTTTGAGATTGTGTTTTAGTCTGTTTATTAAAATATTCACTAGTAAAGTGAAATACTCAGTAGGTCGTTGTAAATGGTTATTCTTCATGCAAATAGTATTAGTCCAAATTCATGTAAATAAGTTTAATTCCATTCATTTTCTGACAAACGGACTGACATGGTAAGTCACTTACATCTGGTTACATCTAGTTTGTTAGCTAATATGATCTCAAGAGATGCGGCTAATGTACTAGGTGATTTTAACCAAACCTCAGTTAACCTCAGTGATAACTAGCTAGCCAGTTAACCGTTAATCACAAAACCGTCTCAGTATATTTGAGCTTGCAAACAAATAGCTAGCTAGCTAGTTAGCGACCTAACATTAGCAAAATTACAGGGTCATCAGTGCCTGGTGATTTTGTGGCTGAACATCAAGTCTGTGGTTGAGAAAATCAGAGCTAAATTATCGCTTTTTATTTATTATTTGCCACAAAATGACAAATTACTGCTTTAGTAACATTAACAGATTGTCTCTGCCATGCATTTTAGCTTAGCAATAGATATAATAATAGCAGCTGACCCTTGTGTTAACATTAGCAAGCTAACGCTAAGTAGATAACTAGGTTAACATTTGTTAGATTTGAGCGGCAGCTGTTCTTCACGCAAAACATTCAAACGGATCCATGTTTATCGAACGCTTCTATCGTTTAATAATCAACACTGATGATACACTTTATAAACAGTAAAATAGAAAAATATATATAGCCTAAAAGCCTACCCCTTAACCTGAAGCTAATGCACTCCACATACAGGGTGTCACCTCGCCTGAAATGAGCCAACGACTTTTATTTCACTAACAGCTCCGTCCGAACTTGGAAGTGCAGAAGTGCAGCGCCGGGACACTCTGTGACAGGCACATAACAAAAACACACATGGATAAGCATGAAATCTGACCGGCTCCCTCTGCATTAAAGCCAGGTTAGGTCTGGAGTTACAACGAAATTTGTTAAGAAGAGCCTTTTTATCCTTCCAACAAAAATCTAACCACCTTGGGAGCCACAACATTTAGTGTTCGATATGTCTCAGTGTGTGCTAATGTCCTAGTATAGGCTAAAATATAATTGAAAACACAGACTTACTTTGCTCTGCTTTTAGCTTTAGTCACTTTTCTTCCCATCTTTGCCAGAAAACCTTTCCTCAAAAGTAGATGAGTTTCTTATAAAATACCTCTTAACGTTCGACTGTTTTATGAGGCTGAAGTTGCTTCTCATTGGCCAGCTTCTTCGTTCAAAATGTCCCATTCCACCTTAAATTCTGCCTGAGGTGCCAAACATAATTGTAGCACCATTTAAGGTGAAACGAGAGAATTTGAAGGAGAATCTGACTTCATCTTCACAACTTTTGCATATTTGATAGTCTCTCATTGCAGATTTAACGTTCCAGGAAACCAGTTCAGTGCTTATAAATGCAAATAAGTCCATTCGTCTCCAAATGTTCATCTTAGCTAAATCTCTGTTTGCCTTTTCGTTCACTATTAGCCAGTTGGGACTGCGTTGCTAAGTGACTAGTAGTCTGCACGCCATTTCTCAGTTGTTGAGAACCAGGACTTTCGCGTAATGTTGCACACTTTGGAGCTGAGATACAGCGTCCCTTCTCGAAGATATTTAAAAATTATAAAAGAAAATGGGTAGGACAACTGTAACTGTAACTATGTAACAGAGTTTTAAACAAGCTTCTCTCTCAACTTTTTTTGAGTGTGTTGCAGACATTAGATTCAAAAATTATTGGTTGGTCAAAGTTGGTCAACACGGTGGCGTGGTGGGTAGTGCTGTCGCCTCACAGCAAGGAGGGCCTGGGTTCAATTCCCCGGCCTGGCGACCAGGGTCCTATCTGTGTGGAGTTTGCATGTTCTGCATGGGAACTCCGGGTTCTCCGGTTTCCTCCCACAGTCCAAAGACATGCAGTCAGGCCAATTGGATGTGCTACATTGCCTCTAGGTGTGAGTGACTGTCTGTGTCTGTCTGTCTGCCCTGGTGACCTGTCCAGGGTGTATCCTGCCTTCCGCCCGAAGACTGCTGGGATAGGCTCCAGCACCCCCGCAACCCTGACGGAGAAGCGGCTTAGAAAATGGATGGATGGATGGAAGTTGGTCAACATTGGAAATATTTTCTTTATACTTTTGTCAGGAGAGATTTACAGAGATTAAGAGAATAACAAATCACAGATTTTTCTTTTATCATTTTTTACAAAATGTCCCAACTTTTCTGGAAATGGGGTTTGTATTTTAAGGATTAGGACTTTAATTATTTGCAATGCTCACATTAAATACCTCATAGAATGACATGTCACTGTTGATTATCACAGTGCACTTTTGTTTTCTACAGTCTCAGTCCACTCACCCTTAACCGTCACTACATAACAGTTTAAAGATCAAGTCTGAGAAAGATGACAGTCATCTTAGGAGACATCTGAAGGAAGACAATTCCACAACTCCAGGCTTTGGACACTGTGGGATCTCTCAATGATCTTGTTGGCTACCATTAAAGCAGTGACCACTGCCTCACCTGTGAAAAAGAAAATCAAACATTTATCTTTTATCATTTTACCCTGTTACCTGAAACATCCTGTGCACTTTCAAGTCAATTTAGCATGCATGCCATTGTAAAGTAAAACGCAAATTAATCTGAAATTATGCTTACTGTTGTTGTTACTGCTGTCATCTGTAATTGTAGTATTAATATCTGAATTAGCTGATCAACTGGAAGTTACTGACTTTTTGTGACTGATTTGACACTTTTCTCAGCTCTATGTCATTTTAACTCTAGCCTTTAAGACTTTGTTGTCTGATAATTTCTAAAAACATTGTCTTGAATCATAGTATGTGCAAGCTGTAGTGAGGCTTGAACGATATTGGTAAAATATCTAATTGCAGTTTTTCTGACCAATATTGCAATATCGATTTAAATGCAGTTATCTTTTCTAAACTAATATACATTTTTTTTGCCAAGACAACCAGAATATCAACATTTTCTGGATTGAGGCAATTGTAATTACAGTTTAAGTAGAGTCCCCAAACATTTTCAATGGGTTTTCATTACTACCCTTGTCGGGTTGATGGCAGTAATCACATGCAGCTCTTTGTACTTCTGTCAAGAGCTTACATCTTTCAGCTTTACAATTACTGCCAGGTTAGCACATTAAATAAGCTCAGTAATACAATTTGATTTTGTTTGCTGAAACTGAACTTAACAGAAGCACCATCACATTACATTTTAAGACTAATGTACCCTAACTTGTTAAAGGGATTAACCAGGGTTTCCAGGTCCAGCAAACTCAACACCAAAAGAAACTGTAAATTGCATATAAAAATACGGTGTAAAATTAGTTATGTGTTATATGTAAATCTGTTGATCTGGGCAGTAGTTATTATTAAAAAAAACATTAAATTCAACACACAAATAAAGAATTCATTACTTTTAACCATTTAATACCATCCAATGCAATGCCTGAATCTCGCATGGCTCCCTACTCCCTACGTAATGCATAACATAGGCCTTAACTTACAGCTCCTGCACTCAAACACTGCATACTGTAACAAAGAGATACTGGCAATTAAACAACCTGCACACAATTGACTACAGGACATTCAGAGCATGAAGAAGCCAAAACTCCATAATCCTTATTCAAGATGAAGCAATCTATGAGGAAACTGTACTTTTGTTTCATCCGTAGTCTCTTACTCCCTCTATTTAGAAAATACAGGTCAATATTGTTAGAATTGCTATAGTAAAGACATCTTAAGCTAAAAATAGTTATGTTGTTTGCAAAAAATAAGCTAATGCAGTAATGGTGTTAATCGTTTCTAGAAACGTCTAGTGAGGATATATTAAGCTAACTCAAGTGGGGGGAAAAACAGAGCTAATGGTGTGAAACAACCACTCAGAAATTACTGGCAACTATGAAACGTATGTTTTTGTTATATTTGTTTATTCTAATAGGTTGTAAGTTCTCTAGTAATTTGAATGTGCATATGACAGAAATCGTTAGTTAAAGAGGTCAGTGCCACCATTTCAGGATATTACTTTACCCATGGAATGTGCATGGCAGACTAGATAATGATAATGGCGGATAGATATAGTCCAAAATCTGGATTGGTTATTGGCTGTTTAAATTATGTGTTGTAATCATGTACGTAAATCAGTCTAAAACAAGAACAAGTCCAAACAGAGGTGTTTGTTTCTATTTGTAAAAAAATACTATAGATGTTCTGATATAACATTTTATACACAGTTGTAAAAGTTGTAAGCACCTAAGCAGGCTGTTTAGAACCATTTATATTGGCAATGAGTGTATTGTTCAAAAACTCCAAAGATATTAGAATATATTCAAGTGTGGTGTCTGACTTCTCCTTGATGCCCATTAGCCATCGCATGTATTTGTGCAATACCTGCAGTTACAATACCATCTGATCCATTAGCCCCAAAATCTGCTGTACTAGAGTGTAATGCACCTGTACAATCAGTTCTACACACATACTACATATTAAATCCTCTTGCACCTGCCTTGTCAGCCTTACAACCTTCAGCACTCAATCAGTTCTATAGCCTCCAGCACTGCAGTCTCCTGAACCTACACCACAGCCCCTGCCTCATCTGGCCTACAGCCATCAGCACTGCAGCCTCAAGTCCACCAATATCAGACCCGCAGCATCACACACCTGCACCATCAGCCCTGCAGCCTCAGATACCTACCACAGTCAGTCCTGCAGGCTCAGACACCTGCATCATGCACAACTGTACAGGGACAGACTCCACTGTCAGCTCTGCAGCATCATTTACTTGCAGCGTCAGCTCTACAGCATCAAGTACTTCAGCTTCCTGCACCATCACCCCCACAGCCTCCTGCATTGCAGCCTGCAGAACCTGCAATGCAGTTTTATCGGACAACACATGATTTTTTTTTAATGTATTCTAGTTCATGCATGTTACAAACCTCATATAAAAGTGTATAATAAAAAAGTGTATATGTGAAAGTTTTATTTATTAAGAGGTTTTACTTGCTTATGTTAGGTACAATTGAACTGTCCTTTTTATGTCAACACAGAAATATTCCCTTGTGAAAGAATTCTGAGAAGGAGAATCAAGGAGGTCAGTATAGGAGGGAGCTGCAAAAAATATAGCAGATCTTTACTAACTAAAAAATGTTATCTGGCAGGCCATGTTGGGGTTTACTATTTCCAGACATAACATTTGCTATGGGAAATTTGGCAAAGATAAAGACAGACATGATTTCTCCTTTTTATACATGGTCAGCTGTTACAGAAGGCTCAGTGTGTTTTATGGGGTTCTTAAATTCCAAACTTGAATGGTATTAGCTGCTAAGATGCCACTTTAATTGATGCAGTTGCTAAAAGCCACAGTTTGTGCTTAAACTATTTAAATGACCTTGCAGGTTCCTAGATGTTGACTCACCAGTAAAAGCTTTCAAAATGGTCTGACATGATGAACTCAGGACAATATATGTGATGGTGGTGATGATGATGATAGACTCAGGATAACAAACATGATGATGATAGACTCAGGATAACACACTTGATGATGGAGTCAGGACAACACACGTGATGATGGACTCAGGACAATACACATGATGATGAATGACTTAGGACAACACATTTGACGATGATGGACTCAGGACAAGATATTTGATGATGATGATGATGATGATGATGGACTCAGGTTACACATGATGATGTACTCAGGACAACACCCATGATGATAATGATGATGATGATGAGGATGATGATAGACTCAGAATGACATGATGATGATAGATTCAGGATAACACACATGATGATGATGGACTCAGGATAACACACATCATGATGATGGACTTAGGATAACACACATCATGATGTACTCAGGAAAACACACATGATAATGATAGACTCAGGACAACACACATGATAATGATAGACTCAGGATAACACACATGATAATGATAGACTCAGGATAACACACATGATGATGGTGAAGATGTGCTGTTTGTTTATTTAGTATTTCACTACTTTCTCCACATCGCAGAGAGAAGCTTCTTCATGGTCTTGACCTTCTTCTGCTTTTTGGGCTCTTTATCCTTCTCGAGGTCGAGGTCAACTGTTGCTTCTCCTTCAGCTTCTGTCAGCACTGCTCCAAGCAGCTCTAACTGCTCCAGCATGCGGCTCTCCAATCTCTCTGCCCATTTTGAGCTCTGTCAATGAGCTGTCTCTCAGCTTGATGAGCTGCCTTAAACTGCTCGTTCACTTTGGCAATCAGAGCGTTTGTAAGCTTCCTTGCACCTCCAAGGAGCTCCACCAGTTTTGCCTGTCCTTCTTTGTGTGCACTCTGCATTTGTGCAAATGACCGACATCACTGGTTAGCTGTGTCATGTAAATGGAAGCTGTTCTTTCAAATTCTTCTAATACATCCTTTTTTCAGGACACTGCACTAGAACAACTCCAGCTAGCTCCAGTAAATTAGTGGAACCAAAACGCTTCCAGTTCTCACAGTGACTAACACAATGAGCACAGTAGTGCACCGCAGAAGTACAACAGTGCTCGGTGACATCATCCACACGATGATCACGTGAGTAAAAGATGAAAAGGGTTACAAACTATTTTTCGAGGGACACCTCTTCAATTTCGAGGGTAATTATTTTTAAAGAGGTTAGCAGTTAGCTAGATAGAGGGCAATGAATGAATGAATAATGGTACATAACTAGCTAGCTAGCTGGTTAACATTTTTGCCCCTATTTTAACAATTACTATACGACTAAACATTTGATGTGCTTATATGAAAGTGGAAGTGACAGTAAGGGCTAGGTGTCAAAAAATGAGGAGCCCCATAGAGTGCAGGTGTTTTAGTTAGGAAGGTTCATAAACAGGTTGAAAAATTAATATTCAGCGACATTAAACTATCTTATATTTATTTTTAACAGTTCAGTTAAGCCTAAGCTGATTCTGTGTAGTTTGGTAGTTTGGTAGTAATCCAGTGGCTCACATATAGTCTCTTGTACTGAAGCTATTCTAGCAGCCAAATGCTTCTGCAAGTTCTGGTGTTAGTTTTCCACCTGGTTGGTTAAAGCAGTGCTTGGTTGTTAAGAGGTTCAGTATTTTTCCACCTTTTTCAAATATTGTTCAGGTAGACAGTAAGTTTAGGGTCGCCTAACAAGTTACAGATGTGGTAATAAGTGAATGGCTAAAACATGGCTATTTATATTTGGTGACTAATTAAAAATCTCTGTTTTTCTCTGAGCTAACATTATGTCTGTACTTTGAATTATAGATGATCTTTTGTGGCACAGAGTTATAGCACCTGTAAAGCTATATACACTGATCAGGCATAACATTATGACTTTGTTTCTATGCTCAATTTGGAAGTTGATCCTCTGTAAGCAATCCGAGAACCCCAATAGCAGCTTGTCTGAAATAGATGGGGTTTACTTCAAAAACTGAATAATGAGGCAAGAACTCCACAACTGCAAGATCTGTAAAGAAGAATGGTTTTTTTCTAACAAACATTAAGAAACTCAATCAAAATTATTGTTATATTATAAGCTATTTGCAGGTGAAACTAATGCAAGACAGTCCTGACAATGAACCATGAAATATCGCCTCACCTGTGTGTGTGTGTGTATATATATATATATACATATATATATATATATATATATATATATATATATATATATATATATATATATATATATATATATATATATATATATACACACACACACAGTTTAATATATGTAAACATATATACATGTGTATTCTGAATATGTAATTTTGATAATAGTGGCAAATCTAAAAAAAATGATTTTTACTTAGGTCATCAAACTAATACTTGTTGGGTAGATTAGCTTGATATGTTTGTTAGCATTTGAGGTGAAAGTAAGATGGATGTACAATGTAAGCCCAGCACTCCATAATTTCATTAGTTTCAAATTTTATATAAGCTTGAAGTAAACTACATTAACCCAGTTGCCATTTTAGCTCATAACCTGAAGTAAAATTAGGTTAGCTAACCTTATGCAGCAAGGGGATTTAGTTAGCCACATGATATCAATAGTAATGGCCTGTTTAAATTAGTGTTTATTTTCTGTAATTTTAACTGTTAACTTATATGATGGTGAAGTCCCGTGTGGTGTTAAATTACATTTATTGTGAAATGAGATATACATTGCTTTCAAATTCAGCTTCCAGTACAAAATCTTATGGAAATGTGAGTACACTGAAAAATGTGACTAATGGTTACTTGAAAAAAAACAAGTAACACATAATTAAATAGACTTGACTTACCTAAACTTTGATTGAAATTTAAGCAAAAAAAAAAGGTTAAAAAATGCAACAGTTAAAATGTGTTGTATTTAGTATTAGTATGCCACATTGAGTTAATGTAGCTCACAAATCGTAAGTAAATACAAATTATTTTAACAAGAAACATTTAGTAATGTCTACCAGGTGTCTGAGCAAAACTGCTTTATATTTACTCAATATCTGGTGAAAACTACTTTACAACAGCTGTGGTTGCTAGATCTTCATGGTAAAAATATATAATGGAAAAGTATAAGACATTACGGTATGCTTTTTTTTTGCCAACCATAACTTACTCTGTTGTTTGTTTATGGTAATCACTGTTAAAATAAGCATATATTGTAAATCTGTGTACAGTAAATTATTATTGAAAACAACAGATATACTGACGGAGAAGCGGCTTAGAAAATGGATGGATGGATGGATAATTATAGTCTATCAATGATAAACACAGTACAACCATATGACACAAAGTATTTTATTGCAAAGTTCAACAGTCAGTTACCGACAGCTGTGGCTGCCAGAATTTCATTGCAAAAAAATACAGTACAACTCATAAGGAATATTACAATTAGTTAGCATAGATTTAACAGTCAACAACTGCTAGTGATAAATTACAGACTATATTGATGAACTTCAAGGAACTTTTCTTGCATTATTCAACAAAATGTCCAGTCCAGCATATCCACAAAGCTATGTTGAGATGATGAAAATACAGCATGTGTCATATATACTCACCATACAAAACAGAAGGATAAAAAATCCTGAACAAACAGTAGACAGTATCAAAAATAAATCCAAATATCCAAATACAAAGTAACAAGAAAAACAAAGGTATATGCAAAGCAATACAAGAAAGAACATTGTACGGTATTTTTCAAAAGCACACATTCTTTAAAGTTGTATTGTTGTCATAGACGTTTTGCAAAGTAAAGAAAAAAGTAAAGCAGATGAGTCAAATACATGTTAAAATATGTAATGTTGACAATGTCTTGTGCTAAAAGACGTATTAAAATATTTAGTGTAATATATAAAAATATTACAAAGAGCAATACCATAAAGATACTATAAATTAAAGTACCTGGGAAAATTCCTGATCAGCTTAGAACAAGAAGCAGCAGTGGGTGGCTGTAAAAGATTAAACATTTGGTAAAGGTTTAAAAGACAAGCTTCAACAACTGGAACAGATACGGGCACATTTATGTTGACGAACTTCATTTATATAAGCATTCAAGCCTCTTGAATATTGTAAACATGCTGCTTTTATAGCCTAGAGATATTTTTCTGGCTTATTCTGGAGTTGGTAATCAGCGAGAAGCAGGGTGGACAAAACACACAGCATCTTAGTTGTTATGTAAGACAGGTGTTGGTAATTTGAGTAAAAGCAGAAATACTTGGTTAAGTATTACTTGTGAAAAGGTACTCAGTCAACATCTGTATGTGAGTCAACATGCAGAAAATATTTAAAAACGTCACAAAACTTCTTTCCCAAAGTCAGTCAACAGTCAGTCATGAGAAAAACAGACACACTAATTATTAAGTTTAAAACACTGACTTCAATTAAAGACAGACATATTCATCTTGGACGATTACAAATGTAGACAAATGAGTATAAACAAATCAGTAACATGCCAGAGAAAGAGAGATAAATAAAAGCTGCTTCCATACCTGAGAAATGCTGGTGGTAGATGTAGGAAATGTGTAGGTAACTGCAAGAAGAAAATAACCAGAACCAGGAACAGTGAAACTGAAACAACAACAAAAAATGGTAATCATATGAACTGCATGTAATGTTCAAAATAAAGAGTTGTTGTTTTCACAGATGTTCTGTTAATATAAACAAATCTAGCTGCTAATTCCAGATATTAGAAAAGGTGTATGTATACAGTTAACAAGCATGTTGTTCACAAATCTATAATGAGGTATTCACCCAACATATTAATATTATCTTTGCTTAAGTAGGACCGGGAAGTCTTTCTTCAACAAACCTAGACATGCAGTCATACATTCATCCCAAAGTATGTGCTGCAGTTGAGGTCAGATCCATTTGATGCTATGGTGTATGCTGAGGCAGTAATGTCAAGAACCAAAACAGTCACGAAATTCAACATGGTGGCCAGTTCTGTTAATGAAGTCAGCCTCAACACACTGGAGACGACTGCAGAGAGGAGAATAATGTCCACACTGCCCGCCGTCCCAACTCATCTCACCTTGGCCCAGGTAATAGAACATCTTCAGAATGAATGTGCATATTTGCATGAAAGATACAGTAGATCAGTCATCCCCTCAGCTACATAGGCATTGAAGTTTATCATTCATGTATGTTTGAACGCTACCTTATATGATGCTACCTAGCAGGGTAGATCATTTATTGTGATTTAATTTTTTTAACCTGACCTATGTTTAGAAACCATGGGCAGTACACCTTAAGGTGGGTATTTATTTGTTCAATTGTTGATAGGTATTTAGTTGATAAGCTATTGACAGAATCTTATGTCGTCATCAAACTTTCTCTAGAGGCTAAGAACTAATCCATGTCTATTCTTTACATGAACAAAATTGAACCCAATTTTAACTGAACACTGATCAATATTATACTGCATGAAATAATAATGATGTGGGCCAGATGCGTTAGTGTTTAACAGTGCCATTAAAAATAATAACAAATACTACAATAACAACATACTACTAAAATAATATTAAAAATAATAATTATTGCTGTTATTACTACAGAGCATTTAATTATACAGCTCTCTATTACAGAAAGGACAGTATCAAACACTACTTAAATCTAGTAGATCTAGTTTAAAGTTTTAATTCCACTATATATATATATATATATATATATATATATATATATATATATATATATATATAGTGTGTGTGTGTGTGTGTGTGTGTGTGTGTGTGTGCATGTATTGTCTAGCTTTAAAACTGTTTTTGGGGGTAATGGGGAAACGTGACTAGTGCTTGCGTTTAACGTCAGCTTTGTCATAGGATATTTATCTGCATATACAGTTCATCTAACTACAAAATAATGAACAAGAACATGATTAAACACAAATACATTTATTTTGAGTGGGCTTTAAAAATTATCTTTGATATAGGCATCAATATAAAAGAGGACACTATAGTTTTAATAAATGGAAATGGGGTTTTATACAATCTTGTAGACTGTAACTTAAGTTTACAAATGTTTGAGTGAACAACATTCGTAACATTAACTAAACTAGAGAGCTGCATATAAGCTAACAAAAGCAAAGGTTTCTAATAAAATGATATATTAATATTTTTCAAAACCCACCAGAGACACCAACAATCTCTGCAACTCTGTGCATTATTTTGGATAATTTCCAAAATAAGACAATGATGAACAACATATATATGACCATATATGTCCCAGTGTTTGGCAGAGGTAAAAACAGTACTGTGCAAAAGTCAGAGACCGCCCTTTCATTTATTTAATTTCCTATTTAAAAAAAAGTAAAAATAAAACCTATGTTGTAAATTTCAGGATGTAATATTTAGGATCTACACCTGTTTGCTCTTCCCCAGCCCCAGATGTTTCTCTGAATTTCTTAACCCGAATTTTACAACCTGAATTTCTCAACCTGAAAAAGCATCAGGAATTCAGGTTCAGCATCACAAATTCAGGTTCAGAATCATGCATTCAGGTTCTGGTGACACTGATTTAACTACATATTTGGAGTTGAATCATATTGAAACTGAGATGAGGCTGTTTTAGTTTCAAGTATGTCTTAGACCATTCTCAACACGGTTCTCCATTTGCAGCATCAAAGAATCATTTCCTACAACAATGTATGCACTGGCAGCAGAGAAAGATTTGGGAAATCATTCCACTATCTGCTGAACAACTTGCCTTAGCTTCGTTCTACCTGGACGAGATCCACTGGCAAGAAGATTATCAACCGTGATGTGAATCATCTCTCTTCTGAGCTCTGGCATTTGCCTCTTTTTTTTTTAATTCGATGCTTTGACAAGCTTACTGGGTAGTCTCGTGTGCCTGTAGAAAGTGATGCAAACGTCAAGGAGTCTGGACAAGTCAAATAGAGCTGTGTCGTAACTGGGTCATTGCGTGGCTCCAGATTACTCTGTGGTGCTGAGAATGAATAAAACAAACAGGATTTTTAGTTTATGTTTCTAAGCAACTTTAAATACAGTTTACAGATTTAAAATACTTCTGCCACCTGATAAAATGACAACATTTCTTTAGTCAACTGCAGTAAAATAAATCCAAACCCTTTAAACATTATTTAATTAATTAAATAGTTTAAAAACTATTTCATAAAATAAAGGGTTAAGCACTCTAAATATAAACGTAGAGAAAATATTTAGTAGAAACACTAGAAGAGTAATATGTAAAGGTTTATAAAGCCTCTATTTTTTAAAAAGTACACGTAAAAAACCTACAGTTTAAATGTTATATTACAGAAATAGTGAGGATAACTGCAGCAAGAAACATGGAGCAGAAGCACAACAGCACAGAAAAAGAGACAACAGCAAGATATACACAATGGCAGAGAAAAAACTTCTAATGTTGATATACTGCAGTGAATACATATTTATTACTGAACACTCTGGAGTCTTTTTTTCATGCTTCTTTTTTCCCCTCTTGTAGTGACTGATCACAGTATATTTATCATATCATACTGCTTTTTGCATATACATGTATTTCCATATATATATAGTACAATTCTTTTCCCCACAGTAAATCTTGCTAGTACAATAGTAGTAGTAGTTGTAGTACAATAGATTTATATGTGAAACTAACCTGTTTTGATTTTTCTTTTCTTTGTTTCTATATAATTCTCATCTTTGTCAACATGCTATTAATGTTGATGGGAAAACATAAAAATAAACTTTATTTGTGAAATCGCTACATTTATGTTTAGCTACATTTCATGTATTTTAGGTATTTGATAACAGAATTTGAAGCTTAAACAGTGTGGGGAAGTTTTTATACTAGTTTGTGCTTGTATGCAGACAGAACCGCATAATTCTACATTTAAATGCTCTCAGGATTAAAACCGTCTGCATTTTGGTCCATTCCAGAAGGGAATTTATTTCTGGATTCAAATGCTCAGCAGTAAAAAAATAAAATGACTTTTTTTTGTTAAGATATAAAAAGTGATAGTAGGATGTATGCGTTTTTCTCTTTTTTTGAAATGTTTGACCTTTGCAATCTTAAAACTGCACTGAACACAGATAGAACGAAGTGAAACCGTCAACTGTGTTAAACTATTTCAACTTCAAAATATGAGAAGTCTTACAAAGAATGTGGAAATTAATGCCGTGTTTACTGATAATGGTACCCATATATAATGTGAATAATATAGGTCCTAAAACAGAGTCTTGTGGAACACCATACTTTACTTTTGCAAGAACAGAAGACTCAGCGTTTACATTTACGTTTACTGCTACAGTGGTCATTCGTGTTAAATGATGCACTAAGATCAAGGAGGACTAGCAGAGATACATTTCCTTGGTCAGAGATCATTTACAATTTTCACTGTTGCTGCCTCTGTACTATGATAAGTCCTAAAACCAGACTGAAATATTTCATGTATATGATTACTATGCAGATTGGACCTTAATTGTTTTGCCACGATGTTTTCCAAGATCTTTGATATAAAAGGAAGATTCTAGATAGTTTGCAGGGATCATGGTTAGCTTTCTTAATCAGAGGTCTAATTACTGCTAGTTTAAATGGTTTTGGGATATAGCCAAGGCTAACAGAGAAGTTTATTGTTGACAGAATAGGCTTGGTTATTTCTAGCCAAATTTCTTTGAGTAAACCTGTAGGAATCGGATGTTGCAGAGGAAATCATTTTAACTAGTTCATTTTGTTGAAGTGAGGTAAAAAATTCCAGCCTCTCTGCAGTAGTTACAATATTCTCAAGATCTGGATTGGCATTATAAGGCAGAGTTTGTGAGTTTTTAATTTTTGCCTAACTTTTGTTCAATTTTATCACTAAAGGAATTAATAAAATCGTTGTTGCTATAGGCTAATGGCATCTGGGGTCCAGTAACTTTTTGGTCAGTTTAGAAATTGTGTTAAATAATAATATGGGATTATTCTTAATTCAGTGACACAGGAGAGATAGGTTGAGTGTGCTTCAGTAAGTGCTCTTCTATAGTAAGTCTCTCCCTCCAGGTGGACTGGAATACTTCTAGTGTAGTCAGGTGCCATTTTCGCTCTAGTTGTCTGACAGTCTGTTTTAAAGCTTGAGTATAATTATTGTACCATAGGGCAAGTTTTTTTTTGCCTTATTATCTCAATTATAATGGAGCCACATTATCTAGAGAAGATAAAGTCAAGGCCATGTGTACCATTGTGTAGCATCCCCTCTTCTTTTAGCAACAGTCTGTAAACGTCTGGAAAGTGGGTCTTCTTTGCCAGATTTCTCGTTTCATGATGTACCAAATATTTTCTGTTGGTGAAAGATCTGGACTGCAGTCAGGCTAGTTCAGCACCCAGACTCTTCTTCTGCAAAGACATGCTGTTGTGATGGATGCAGTATGTGGTTTAGCATCATCTTGCTGAAATATGCGACGCCTTCTCTGAAAGAAACGTTGTGTGGGTGGAAGCATATGTTGCACTAAAATCTTTATATACTGTTCAGCATTGATGGTGCCTTTCCAGATCGGTAAGCTGCCCACACCATAGGCACTAATGCAACCCCATACCATCAGCGATGCAGGCTTTTGAACTTTGCACGGATAAGAAGCTAGATGGTCCCTCTCCTCTTGAGTCTGCAGGACACAGCATCCATGGTTTCCAAAAAGAATTTCTAATTTTGTTTTACCACTGAACAATGATTCTGGAAGTGTTCCTGAGCCCATGCAGTGATTTCCACTACAGAACAATGCCTGTTTTCAATGCAGTGTCACCTGAGGGCCTGAAGATCACAAGTACCCAATACTGACCGTCAGCCTTATCCCTTGTGGACAGGGATTTCTCCAGATTCTCTTAATCTTTTTTGATATTATTATGTACTGTAGATAATTATAATAATATCCAAAGTCTTCGCAATTTTATGTTGAGAAACATTTTTCAAAATTTGTTCCACTAGTTGTAAACATAGTTTTTTGCAGATTGGTGAACCTCTGCCCATCTTTGCTTCTGAGAGTCTCTGCCCCTCTGAAATGTTTATTTTATACCCAGTCATGTGAGCTAGTTGTAAATTGCTCCTTTAGCTGTTTTTTGTTAGTACCACTTTTCCAACCTTTTGTTGCCCCTGTCCCAACTTTTTTGAGATGTGTTGTTGGCATCAAGTTCTAAATGAGTTAATGTTTTCATGAAATGGTAAAATGTCTCACTTTCAACATCTGATATGTGTTCTATGTTCTGTTGTGAATAAAATATGGGTCTGTGAGATTTGCAAATCATCACATTCTGTTTTTATTTACATTTACTTACATTTTACACAACGTTCCAACTTTTGGAACTGATGCTACTTTCCTCAACGGAAACAGTATCTGCCACACAGCATCTGTGTCACATTTGTGTCTGTGTCCACAATTTTGTCATACAGCAAAACAGACAAAAAACGTAGCAACCACTAATTTTGAGAGGCTTGTCTCCCAAGCTTAAGTCCTTTACTCAGAACAGCAACTGGTTTGTTAGCGAGCCCTTTCACCAGGAAATAATTTAAGCTCATCATTTAGACATCCATAACTAAACTAGTGTTCTTTAACCCAAACTTGAAGCCAGAGTACACAGATGGGACAAACTTACAGTTTGTGTGCAATGTCCACGCTTGGTAGTTTATAGGTTCTAGAGGGTTCTCTCCCTGTTCACCCCATTTTACTTTGCTCGTTGGGTCTTTTCTGACTATTTAAGGACAAGTGGAAACATCAGAGAGCCGTTTTTTGTTTGTGTTTGTCCCGTTGGTGTACTCGGGCCTGAGGTAACTTAGCTAGCAAGCCAAGATTGTTGGATTAGATCCATCCACTCTGAGAAACTTCTTTTCCCTTTGAATGGAAAAAGGCACATGTTTTCAGGCTTTCGTTGCAGCAGAGATTATTTTTTTGTCAAAACTATGTTGATATTTAGTTACCAATGAGGCGATTGTGTAAAAACCAAAAATGACACAAAAACGCTAACGTTAGCCTGTCCAGAAAATATGTGGTAAGCTTTAGCTAATTTACAGCTAATGCTAAAGAGCTAGCTAGGTTAATTAGCCAACTACGTAACCCACAGGCAATGCTTCGTCATCTATATTAAATTTGTTGAGTGGGATTATTTATCTTTATGATACTAGCTAATAGCTATGATACTAGCTTCTAGACATGCACCTAAGACAGATACAAATTTGTGAGATTCAGGGGTCCATATCTCTGGTTCCCTGTAGGCTGCCTTTCAGAGCTTTCCAAAAAGTTCACCTCACGCTCTACTGAACTGTGTAGTGTCATTGGGTTCTAAAAGTTCTCTGCCAAAATACAGCATTTCGAAATTTCAGATGTTCAACACTTTGTTTTGAACTCTTCAGAGCTGTTTGGACCTTAAATGATACATTTTAAACACTAAAATTTATTTTCCACACTAAAAAGGCACTGTCTGACCAGAGGAGGGCATTACTTCCACAGTCCTCTCTGAAGTATTTAAATGGGGGATATGGGTGTAATCTGGTTGAAGGAGTGCTAAGGGGGAATGGTAAAGCAGTTAGAAGCCAGGAGCACTCCATAGGGTTTCAGACTCAGCTTCAGAGAATTTCCTGGTATGCCGGAAGAGCCAGCTTTAAAACGAGATTTGTCCAGTTTGGTACAACACAGATGTAACGCGAGACCAGGGTAGAATCCAATCGCAGGTTTATTGAGGATAAGGTTAAACAAATCCAAAAAACGTACAAACAGAGGGGAATCCAATAATCGTAGTCGGGGTACACAGAAGAAAGATCATCCAGAGGCATACAAACAAAGGGAAATCCTAAATCGTGGTCAGGTTCAAACAAAGCAAGGTCATACACAAAAAATACAGAGAAAGGACAAACGCTTCAAAATGACTATGGGAAGACAAGACGTCGCAAGATGAGTTCAGAGGAGCGTGCTTAAATACTGAGCTAATTACAGATGAGATGCAGGTGAGTGAGTGCTAGAACTGGGGCGAGAGTGACCTCCTCTGGGCAGGAGGGGTAACTGCAGGGCCAATAGTGACAGAACCCCCCCCCGACGGTCGGCCCCAGCCGACCTAACTGCTCTACGAGGACGACCACGAGGACGGGGGGCAGGACGATCAGGGCGAGCCCTGTGGAAGTCATCGATAAGGGATTGGTCCAGGATGTCCACAGCCGGAACCCATGACCTCTCCTCCGGCCCGTAGCCCTCCCAGTCCACAAGATAGAGCAGTCGTCCCCTACAACGTTTAGAGTCCAGCAAAGTACGCACTGAGTAGGCTGGGGCTCCGTCGATGTCCAGAGGTGGGGGAGGGTCAGCCACCGGCACAGAAATCTGAGTAGCAGAGGCAGAAACAGGTTTGAGAAGGGAAACATGAAAAGTGGGAGCTATCCTATAGTGTGAAGGCAACTCCAAACGATAAGATACTGGAGAAACCCTTTTGATAATACGGAAGGGACCTATAAAACGTGGACTTAACTTCTTAGAAGGAAGTCGTAGTCTCAGATCACGTGTTGACAGCCAAACCCTCTGTCCAACCTGGAAGGCTGGAGTAGGACCTCTCCTCCGGTTAGCCTGTACTTCCATGCGGCGGACGGCTCTTTGTAATCGTACGTGAGCCTCCTCCCATGTTTGTTGGCTCCTGTTCTTCCATTCATCCACTGCTGGTACCTGACTAGGCTCAGAATCCAAAGGGAGGAAGGGAGGCTGGTATCCTAGGACGCATTGAAAAGGTGTGATACCTGTGGCAGAGCTGATCAGGGAGTTTTGTGCATATTCCGCCCAAGGGAGAAACGAGCTCCAGTCATGTTGATTGCGTGAGCAGTATGAGCGAAGAAAACGTCCGATCTCCTGGTTCAAACGTTCCACTTGCCCGTTGGATTGGGGATGGTATCCTGAACTGAGGCTGATGTTGATGCCCAGGACTTTACAGAAGGCCCGCCATACATGTGAAGTAAATTGGGTGCCCCTGTCAGATACTATATCCTCGGGTAGACCATAAAACCTGAATACCTTTTCGAATAAGGTTTCAGCCATCTCCCAGGCTGTGGGTAGTTTCTTAAGGGGTAGCAAACGACAGGACTTCGAGAACCGGTCTATAACCACGAGTATAGTAGTGTTACCATTGGAGGGGGGTAGGTCAGTGATGAAGTCTACCCCCAAATGAGACCATGGGCATCTAGGGATTTCTAAAGGGACTAACAACCTCGACGGAGGGGAGCGAGGAGTCTTGCTCTTGGCACATTCCTCACAGTCCTTAACAAAGCGATGAGTATCCTCTTCAGAGGTAGGCCACCAAAACTTGCGTTGAAGCAACTCCACGGTGCGTCTCATGCCAGGGTGTCCAGCGCTAGGGGAAGCATGAACAATTGTCAGTACACGAGTGCGCATGGTCTTGGGTACATACATTTTACCTTCGGGACATTCAGCAGGAACCGGATCTGTGGCATATTCCAATTGTAGCTCTCCCTCCAGATCCCAACTGACAGGTGCTAAGACACAAGAGCGAGGGAGTATAGCCTCAGGTTCACAGTGGTTGGCGTCCTCGGTGACGGAAAACATGCGTGAAAGAGCATCTGCCTTTCCGTTCTTGGAGCCAGGCCTGTAGGTGACAGAAAAATCAAACCTATTAAAAAACAAAGACCAGCGAGCCTGACGGGCATTGAGTCTCTTAGCCGACCTTATGTATTCCAGATTGCGGTGATCCGTGAAAATCAAGAAAGGATGTCTTGCACCCTCCAGCCAATGTCTCCACTCCTCCAAAGTGTACTTCATGGCCAGGAGCTCCCGGTTTCCCACGTCATAGTTTCTTTCGGCAGAATTCAATTTACGTGAGAAGTACGCACACGGGTGTAGTTTGGGTGGCACTCCGGTTCTCTGGGATAACACAGCCCCTACCCCAGTATCAGACGCATCCACCTCTACTTCAAAAGGCAGATTTGGGTTAGGGTGCGTCAGAATAGACGCAGTGGTGAATCTCTCTTTTAAAGCCTTGAACGCAAGATCAGCAGTAGGTGTCCACAGCAGGTGTTTTTTCTGACCCTTGAGCAAGGCGGTGAGAGGAGCAGCTACCATACTGAAGCCTCTGATGAAGCGACGGTAGAAATTGGCAAATCCGAGGAAGCATTGCATATCCTTAACAGTTTTCGGCTGTGGCCAATTGACTACCGCCTTGACCTTGTCAGTACTCATGCTGACACCTCCTGGTCTAATGTCATATCCCAAAAAAGAGAGGTCCTGTACATGGAACTTGCATTTCTCGGCCTTCACGAACAATCTGTGGCGAAGCAGTCTCTGTAACACGGACCTCACATGTCTGATGTGCTCAGAGAGGGAGGACGAGTATACTAGGATATCATCCATAAAAACTATGACCCACCTGTCTATCATGTCCCTTAGGACATCATTAACAAACGCCTGGAAAACGGAAGGAGATCCGGATAAACCAAAGGGCATGACCAGTTACTCGTAGTGCCCTCTGGTGGTGACATGCCGTTTTCCATTCGTCTCCCTCCTTTATACGTATGAGGTTGTAGGCGCTCCTGAGGTCCAATTTAGTGAACCATTGAGCGTCTCTCAACTTCTCCAGGGCTGAGGGGACTAAGGGCAACGGATATGGGTTCTTAACAGAAATAGCATTGAGACCCCTATAATCCACACAAGGACGGAGACCACCGTCCTTCTTCTGGAAAAAAAGAACCCAGCAGCAAATGGAGACGTGGAGGGTCTGATGTGGCCCATCGCGAGAGCTTCATCTATATATGTCTCAAGTGCTTGAGATTCTGGTTCTGACAATGGATACACTCGACCCCGGGGGGGAGTAGTATTAGGTAACAGTTCAATGGAACAGTCGCCGGGACGGTGTGGGGGGAGTTGGGTGGCGCGTTCCTTGCTAAATACCTCCATAATGTCGTGATAACAGTCCGGAATGACCGAAAAATCCGGGTTCCTCTGGGCTTTCAATAGTCGTAGCACGACATGGCAGGTCGAGACAATGATCCTGGCAATAATTACTCCATTTGAGAATCTCCATGTTTCCATGAGATGACAGGATCATGTTTAGCCAACCAAGTATATCCCAAGATAATGGGGTGATCGGGAGAGTCAATGAGAAAAAAGGATATTCTTTCTCGATGAAAGAGTCCAACCTGGAGGTCAATGTCAGGTGTTTGTTTGGTAACTGTCCCTGTGCCCAGGGGACGACCATCCAGAGCTTTTATCCTCAGCTGGTTGTTCATGGGTTGGAGGGGGATTTTGAGTTGTTCCGCCAAAGCAATGTCCATGAAATTCCCAGCTGCTCCCGAATCTACAAGGGCTGATACAGAAAATGTCTCAGCGGCCAGTATGCACGTAACATCTATAGACATGTGATTCAGCAACATATCAGTGAATGACACGCTTACCTCTGCCGTCCTGGTTTGACCAGGACGAGTCGGGCATGATGAGCATAAGTGACCAGCTTGACCACAGTACAGACACAGGCCCTCTCTGCGCCTGCGTTGTTTCTCCTCCGGAGTTAACCGTGTCTTCCCCAATTGCATAGGCTCAGCTTCACGTGGAGAAGATTCTCCCGAAAAAACAGGAGGAAGGGACTCCCTCAAAAGCCTCTTTCTTCCGCGGAGTAATGAATCGAGAGATATGGCTGCCTCAATAGCCTGATTAAGAGTCAGCTCAGGACCACGAAATACCAGTTCAGCCTGAACATCCTCTCTTAACCCTCTCATGAACATGGTCTTTAGCGCAGGTTCACTCCAGCCACTGCCCGCCGCGAGCGTGCGGAAGTCCAGAGCATAGTCAGCCGCAGAGTGGGTGCCTTGTTTTAAGTCACATATTTGAGATCCCACCTCTTTTCCGGTGGGAGAATGGGCGAACACAGCCTTAAACTAAGAAAGAAACCGGCTCTCGGACTGTAATATCGCACTATTTACTGTCCATAGAGCAGTGGCCCATTCTTTAGCCCTGCCAGTGAGCAACGAGATAACAAAATGCACTTTATCTGTCTCAAGACGAAACTGTGAGGGATTGTGAGTAATATAGAGAGTGCATTGCATTAGAAAACTATTGCACATACCCGGAGAGCCGTCATAACGTTCAGGTACAGCTATAAATGCAGAGGAGTGCGAAGGATGGCCTCGTGGTTCGGGACTCGCAGCTTGATCCGAATCCTGGCCATGTGGGGCTGCCGGCGTGGAAATTCGCTGCAACAAACCCTGGACTAGCTGTGCCAACTCGTCCAGTTTCTGGTCCTGGGATGTCAGCCGTTGTTCCAAACCTGCTGGATCCATTTTAGGCGACGTCTTATGTAATGCGAGACCAGGGTAGAATCCAATCGCAGGTTTATTGAGGATAAGGTTAAACAAATCCAAAAAACGTACAAACAGAGGGGAATCCAATAATCGTAGTCGGGGTACACAGAAGAAAGATCATCCAGAGGGATACAAACAAAGGGAAATCCTAAATCGTGGTCAGGTTCAAACAAAGCAAGGTCATACACAAAAAATACAGAGAAAGGACAAACGCTTCAAAATGACTATGGGAAGACAAGACGTCGCGAGGTGAGTTCAGAGCAGCGTGCTTAAATACTGAGCTAATTACAGATGAGATGCAGGTGAGTGAGTGCTAGAACTGGGGCGAGAGTGACCTCCTGTGGGCAGGAGGGGTAACTGCAGGGCCAATAGTGACAACAGAACACTTGACAGTACTGGGTTGAAAAATAAGGGGGTAAAATTCAGGTTGAGAAATTCAGGGAAACATTTGTAGTGCTCAGGAACAGCAAACAAACATAGAAATAATCAAATCCCTTTTTACATTATAAGAAATCAAGCATCAGCTTTTATCTGTACGAGCAACCAATAAAACAATAAGTACTAGTATTGATCTGAGCTTATATAAAGAGAAAGAAGAATAAGTGATTGGAAACGTTCCACTGGCTTGCTCTTTTGCCATGGTCCTTCATCAGCATGTACTTGGTGACTCCCACAGATGTTTAGTGATTGGCTAGGTATGAGCTACGCCTGAGTGCCTCGGATGTTTCTCTGAATTTCTCAACCTGAAGAAAGATCACAGATTCCGGTCCAGCATCACAAATTCAGTTTCAGGTTCTGGTGACACTGATTTAACTCCATAGTTTCTCATTAACTGCACACACTCATTTTTTTTCTGCTCATCATCAGCTGACAAACCATTGAATCTGAGATAAGACTATATTTGTTTCAAGCTCTAATACTTGAGTGAGCTGTACATGCTCAACTCATCATTATTGCTATTGTAATTGCTTTAGTGGAAGCAGCGTTACCCTGCAGCACCTACTTCCGGCAGAAAAATGCATAAATGTGAAAAGGGCCAATTCAACCATTGGTTCTATACAGTGTAATGCATTACTGGAGTAAATGAGCCTATTTTGTGGCAATGGTCTTTTGTTTTAGAGATACACATACACTCTCTCTTACAATGTTTCATTGCAGCTTATTACTGTATGCTGTACCACACACTGTTGTTTCTCCTGTCAAACTCACAAGGTGGGGTTTATTTGCCTGTTTGCCAAAAAACAAATCCCAATAACACATCCCAACTGCTTTGTAGTCTTTAAAACTGCTGCAAAAATAACAACCGTCAGGTAACATAAGTAGTAGCAGCCATAGTTCACATGCAAGTGTTTGGGTGGGAAATTACGTTTCTTCCTAAGTGAAAATAACATTTCATCTACAGGGAACACATTTCCACATGTTACTGTTACTGTAAACTTACTTTTTTGCTTTTATTCAAAAGTTATAGGATATTGTAGATTTTGTCATTTCCCAACATGAATTGAACTCAGCTAAATAAAGAAAGAAAGAAATAGTAAAGAGAACAGACATTTTGCACTGAAATGTGAAGAAAATGGCATATTTAAGTGCGTTCTCTGTAAAGGAAGTGTTGACTTATTTTGACTTATAGAAAATCAAGAGAACATGTCATTTGACCAGGGGTGTTCAAACGTTTGCATACAACTACACAAGGCAGTTTTACTTCTGTTTTCATCTGC
This sequence comes from Pygocentrus nattereri, assembly GCF_015220715.1. NCBI lineage: Eukaryota > Metazoa > Chordata > Actinopteri > Characiformes > Serrasalmidae > Pygocentrus > Pygocentrus nattereri. The sequence continues at coordinate 24,390,297 of NC_051216.1, forward strand.
ACTGTTATTCACACAGTAATGCCATGTATAGCACAACCTCTACTAATCAGATTGTAGAGGACTATCAATTTAGACCAACAGATAATGCTATTAACACATTATAATATGCCTATATCATGTATTCTGAGCTTACGAATGAAATGCCTGTCGTTATGATCATATTTTGTGTGGCCACCAGGGGGAGTAAAGGGACCAGAAATGCTCCGGAGTGTTTTGAGCTCTGATCATCTAAAGGCTGTTCTTAATGGAGGTCCGCTCGGTCAGTATTTCAGTATTTCCAGTACATCTGCTTTTGTATAAACAGCCTCAAACACTTTTTACATTTTTTACATTAAATATTCCGTAAGACACTGACGTGAACAACCAATGACTGTCATTATGTTCCTATTCATTGAATATCTATACTCGTATACACACGCTGCATCAAAACACACACACATGAATGCTCTGTGAATACATTAGCATGTTTAGCAGCTATATGTTATTTGAGAGACGGTATATGGAGTACTTTAGGCCTAATAAATGAAAGAGACATCAAGGGGAAAAGACATTGGATTAAATCTATTATATGGCTGTTTTTTTCCCCTCCATATTTAAACACTCATCTGGCTACAGATTATCTCCAGTACAAAAAAATCAGATATAATATCACTAAATTAGCTGTACATGCAGATTAGCCTGGTTCAGGTGGACACTGAGCACATGGTTCCTCGTGTGCTGAGTCCTGATCAGGGTTTGAGGAGCTGCTGCTCGTGAACGCGCTGAAACACCTGAACCGTCCTTGCTGCTCGGTGCGCGTGCCCGCTGATGGGTGGCGCGCGCCCCCGCCAGGCTGAAGGCGGCGCGAGCTCTGGCGCAGCCGCGGAGCTCCACATCAGCCGCTCGGCTCTCTGCTCCAGCAGCTCAGGCGTGAACCGCGGCTCGACGTTCAGCGGGAACTCGTCTGAGGACGGTAAGAGCTCTCGCTTCCTTCGCCGTTAAAGCTCGCGGCGTGCGCGGACCCGTCTGTGTGTTCGTGCTGCCTGCGACGCTGCCTCGACTGCCTGCAGACTTCCGCGCGCTATTGTTTTACACGACGTGCTGGGAGCTCAGGAATGGACTGTGTATCTCTTCATTAACCGGACAGGCAAAGTTAAGGACGAGCTGGTGGTGGATGCTAGCACGAATAACCCCGCACAAGCTCGGGCAGCGTGCGGTGTGTTACTTTGCTGAGGGAGAAGCCGGATAATCTGTAACGTGTTGAATGTTTTCGGTGTTAATTACTGAAATGTTGAGGACGAGGTGTTCGTGGTGGAACATGTGCGGCAGCAGCAAAGTCCTCTCGGACCCAGGGCTGTTGTTTCTGTGGTCTAATCCATGTGAGTCTGTGCGAACTAGGGTCATAGTCTGTGCGCTGTGCACGAGCAATACCAGTGACTTCTGTCGTGGCAGCTGTTCTCTAAGTTTTATGTAGAAGGCACAGTTTTCTAGACGAGCTTGAGGAATCTGACAGCAGTCGTTATAATTAAGCCCAGTCCTCCTCAGCGGCCCTCTGTGATCTGTTGCTCTCTTTCATCTCGCAAGGTACGTCACCGGCTTTAAAGAGCGCTGTGTTTTTTAATGAGCCATTAAAGAGTAAGAGCATCTCTAATGAATCACAGTGATTGAACCGAGCAGCATCTGATTGGCTGATGGCCTTGATGACACGGTCACCTGGGAGACGCTTCAGCACCATGGAGAGGGTTCTGCGATCTGCTAGGCTACAGGGCCAAACACGGAGCAAACTCATTCAGACTCAGGGCTGAAACTCTCTTTAAACCTCTTAATGCACTTTTCACACTTTCAAGGCTCTCACACATGCAAAGTAGAACCGTTTTAAGTTTCTTGGTTGTGATATATATGTGATATGTGATATATAGCTTCACAAAGAGGTGAAGAAGAGGGTGCAGGCAGGATGGAGTGGGTGGAGACGGGTGTCAGGGCTGATGTGTGACAGAAGGATAGCAGCAAGAGTGAAAGGGAAGGTTTACAAGACAGTAGTGCGTCCTGCTATGATGTATGGTTTGGAGACTGTGGCTCTGTCTAAAAGACAGGAGGCTGAGCTGGAGGTGGCGGAGATGAAGATGCTGAGATTTTCGTTGGGAGTGACAAGGATGGACAAGATTAGAAATGAGCAGATCAGAGGGACAGTGAAGGTGGAGCAGTTTGGAGATAAAGCCAGACAGGCCAGGTTGAGATGGTTTGGACATGTGTTGAGGAGGAGTAGTGGATATATTGGGCAAAGAATGTTGGAGATGGAGCTGCCGGGTAGAAGGAGAAGAGGTAGACCTCAGAGAAGGTTTATGGATGTAGTGAAGGTGGACATGGAGATGGTTGGTGTGAAAGAGGAGGCAATGGATAGGGCAAGATGGAGGCAGATGATCTGCTGTGGCGACCCCTAAAGGGAGCAGCCGAAAGAAGAAGAAGAAGAAGATATATATCTACACACCATCACACCACGTGTGTCCACAAATCACCTTCGATACATTATACAGTTTTATCAGCTCCACTTACTCTATATGTGCACTTTGCAGTTCTGCAATTACAGACTGTAGTCCATCTCTTTCTCTGCATACTTTGTTAGCCCCATTTTTCCTGTTCTTCAACAGTCAGGACCACCACAGAGCAGTTATTGTTTGGGTGATGGATCATTCTCTGCACTGCAGTGACACTGATGTTGTGATGGGGTGTTAGTGTGTGTTGCAGTGATACAAGTGAGCCTTTAAACTCACTATCTACTCTTTTAGACCCTCCTACCTTGTTGGTCCACTTTGTAGACAAAAAGTCAGAGACAGTAGCTCACCTGTTGCTGCACAGTTTGTGTTGGTCATCCTCTAGTCCTTTATCAGTGGCCATCAGGCTGGTCACTGTTGGATGGATATTTTTGGTTGGTGGACTGTCTCAGTCCAGGAGTGACACTGAGGTGTTTAAAAACTCCATCAGCACTGCTGTGTCTGATCTACTCAGACTACCGCAACACAAACTAACACGTTGCCACCATGTCAGTGTCACTGCAGTGCTGAGAATAATCCACTGCCCAAATAATACATGCTCTGTGGGGGTCCTGACTGTCTAAGAACAGGGAGCAAGGGGGCCAAAAAAGTAGGCAGAGAAACAAATTGACTACAGCCTGTAATTGTAGAACTACAAAATGCACCTATATAGTAAGTGGAGGTATAATCAAAATAAGGTGATTTAACCAAAAAAGATATCAATATTTCTTGCATCTGTTAGCCTACATGCCTACATGCATTATGCTAAAAAAAAGGAAAAGGTTTTGGAACAAGATATTTGTAATGTATCTGAACCCACATAGCATCTTATCTAATTTGTCTATTGTTAAAATTCCCATGGTTCTGTTTTCTGTTTATAGGTAACTAGTATGGAGCCAATATATGTCCTTTGCTTTGTGTTGCTTTATTGATAAGAAATGTATGCCAGTAAGTATTTTTTGTCCTCTGCTTACCTTGAAACACTGAAGCAAACAACAAAATTACTTACGCAGGAAAAAACACAAAGGACACAGTTCTCTAATATGTTATAATATAGCACGTCATTGTTATGCTTGTGTTTTGGCACAAACAAAACGAGACATGCCAGCTTTTGACTGACCATTTACATGACCCTTCCCGGCAAATATTCTCCCACTCATGCTGTTTATAAATACAGTCATGCTACAAAAGTGAAACCTTACCGATGCCTTCTAGTCCCACTGAAATTAAATTATTGTCAGTAATTGCAGTGGCATTTTAATGTAGTACATTACATTTGCCTGGTTCTGGAGTTTTAAAAATGTTAATTCAGCTACGAGACTGGAAGGTCTTCCTGCTGGCCTTGTCTTTTCAAAAAACCCAGCTGTGTTTTCCATCGATCCAAAGGGTGTCCAATTAGGCTCGCTTACAGCTCTGCAGATACATGGCTGCCTTTTTTTTCTGCATTTTTATTAACATTTTCCGCTGGCTCTGCATGTGAAAGCGACAGAAGTGCTTGTGTAAATAACCGCTGGAGAAAAATTACACTGCTGTGGGTGCATTGTGTCGCATCACATGGTTTGCATTTCCTCCAAAGGTCTGTTGTTGAATGCTGAAATACAAAGGAGCCGTGTGCTCTCCTTTTAGCCACATGCAGATGAAAGCTGAGGCCATGTCGATGGCTAGCTTTCGCTCAGAGATGTAGGACGCCGGGAAGGTGATGGTATTTGCCATGGCATGCTTTTCCCCTTGCCGCTGGCCGCCACCACCAGCTGTCTCCTCTGGTTAGTGGAACCTGGCGTCATTAGTGTCACCGCATCAGATATAGTCATCCTTGGGTGTCTGCTCCTCCATTCATCAACTATGATCATCACAGATGAGGCCAGCGTTATCCATTGTGCCAGATTAGAATGGCTTTGGTCACAGCTGCTCTTTGTCCTCAGGGGCCACCATTTCTTATTGCTTCTCAGCACAGCAGATATGAAAGTGCCCTTTGATGTGGGGATACTTTTTGTGGTGGTGTGTGAGCTGCTATAAGCTGTATTTTATAGGAGCTGTGGAGCCTTCCAGTAACGCTTGGCATCAAATCAGGTTAATTTAATTTATATGGACATCCATGGAAAAGCAAGCAGGAAATGCAATTTGCTGCTTCTCAGTTGCTGGAATAAAGGCAGCTGGTTTAGTGTACGACGACGACGGATAAAGCAAAACCCTGAGGGGGGGGCAGTTGTGCTTCAGGAAACAGAAGACTGTATATCTCTCAGAAAACTATGGAATACAAAATGCCCAATACAGTACTTCGAAATGCAATCAAAATATACATTACTTTAATTCTTATAAAATAAATATTTACAAAGTTTGAATTGACTGCTTTTCCTTTCAGCTCAACTATTTTTTTATTGCAATTACACATTTTAAGTGCTGAAGTTAATTAGCCATGGGTAGCACTTAATGCCCTATTTAAATTTCCCTCGATGATAGTTTATTATCAAATAAATATGACTGCCTGTTAAAATGGGGAGTTTTCTCACCTTCCTTTAATCTCTGTGTCAGATAACAAGTACCTACATTAATGGTTGCAATGGACGTTTTTCTTTTAAGAAAAAAGCACCACATGACCTCAATTATGCTTTCATTTGTCTTGAGAGGTGTGTTGGCTGGAACTCTCAGAGTTAGAGGGATAAACGAGGGTGTTACAGATAAGAGCAGACCTTCAGTCTTCCTATTACCAGCCCATGACCAGAAAGAGCTTATCACAGACACAAGCATATACTGCTGCCCCTGTATACACAAGCAATCAGTACTGCACCATAATAGTGTGGACAAAATTGGTTTTCCTGTAGGTTTGCATGTTTCACTGTCTGGGGATTAACTGTTGGAACATTTAGCAGACTAGACACATCTATAAATTTAATACGGCTCCATGTTTTATGTTTCCAGTGCTGTGGAAATGATTCTGTTTGAGGCTATAATTGTCACTGTCACATATGAATGCAGGGCTGTTATTCACAATTGAATGTGGTTTAATTCATATGAATAAGTAGATGTTGGTATGGGTGTATCGATGTAAATAATTAAAGTACTCCTGACTATGAACTTGACAAACCTTGCACTATGAATGCTTAGAAAATTTGAGTGGGCAATATGAAAAATATTCAACATCACAACACACTGAGATATTTTCATGAGACACAATAAACAGCTGTATATTAGCACCAGAGGCTAAAGTTAGCTTAGTGAGAAGGCTAAACTACCAGCTGGCTTATTGATCTTGCACTGAAACAAGTTTAGAGGATAAAGCCTAAAACTGAAGGAGTGAAGTTGTGTTGAGGTTTAGGGACCCTCCTGTGTACATTTTTGGTAGTTTCTTAATCACGCCAGAAATGTATAAACTTTTAAAACGTTTTTTATTTAGTATAATTTTTTGTGTTAAAAAAAAATTAGGGGTACTTGTGTACAACATCCACGGTAAGTTCAGAAAAGCATACCGTGGCAAAATTTATCACAATGATTTAATATTGTTGTATGGCCCATCCCTGCTGAAGACACAGAAATAAATGAGAATTTACTGTCATAGGCTCAAATAAATCATGCAACACTATGTGAATGAAAATGATTAGAAGTCCAGTCTGGATTATTAGGATGAGAGATAAGTGGTTTGGTGTGAAGCTCATTATGTGGACCTGGTTGTTTTCTTGTTGCTGTTTCAGGCTTTTCCAAAGAAGATTGTCTTGTTTTTCTGTGTGCATTGTTTATGTTCGGTGCTGGCCACCCAAAGGTTAAGACATGGCATTTTATGCTACATGTGAGCATGCGGCTGTAGTGGTGTGCAGGTGCAGTGCTGCAGCAGTGATGTGCATGTGGAGCAGGATTACTGCAGATGAGCCCATGCTGTTCCCTTAGCAGGTGCTGTGTGTTGTGATTAGGGGTTACTTTGAGAGAAGAGCATTGGCTGGGCTGGGTGGAAGACCCTCTCCGGTGTGACGCAGGGTCATGGCTGTCCTTTCAGCTGGAGGCTCAGTGTGTCCAAACCCAGTGTGTCCAAAGCCTGGTGGCAGCGTGACAGTGAGAAATGGGCTCTTACAGGAAAGAATGGCATTTTTCCTCTGGAAAGAAGACAGATTATTTCAGTCTTTTTCTTCCTCTAGAGGGAACAAAGAGAAGAAAAGGCAAGCTTTAATCTGCCATTCCCATTGCTTGGCAGAGAGGGGGGGGAAAGTTCCTGCATAAGTGAGATGTTCACACGGGTGCATAAAATGTCCCCCAGTTTTATAGATTGCATATTGTTAGATAATGCAACAATGCCCAGTCCTGTGGATGCTAATGGTTTTTGCTGTGTCCATAAAAGACCTTCATCCTCTTTACCATAAAAGCTCATAAATGACTGTTAGCATGGAAGTACAGTTCTAGTAAAATTTTTGACATTTTATTTTTAAGAATGAACTGTATTATATGGGTGCAACATATTTTGCCAGTTGTGGAATAGTTATGAATACACAGGCAGATTGGTTGAGTGCTGTTATATCCGTTCCATATAGGCCTAATTGTGATAACAGCACCGCCTTTTCACAATAAATGCATTATTCTTCTGAGCACTGGTTGGCAAGTAATGACTCACTTTATGCTGCAGTTAACCATGTGTTTCTGCAAAAACAGAAAATGGACCCATTGGATAATTTCTATAAGGTTGTATTTGACCTGCAGTTTGTTGGGTCAGATTCAGAGTATAACAGTAGTTAAGCTGGTTAAGCTGAACCTGATACTGCAATAGTTATACAGGTCTATCCAGAAGGAATAATTAATATTAACTAATGTTTGATGCACTTTTGCAGAACTGTTATATGAAAGCAATTAAAACAACCTAGATTGTGTGTTATTATGAATAATATACAAGAGGGAGTGTGTTCGTAATATCACACAAATATCAGATAGTCGTATGATGTTAGTAATGCACTCCCTCTAGTATTATACTGCTTGAATATATTATTCACTCATAAATTGAGGACCTTTTGTTATTATTGGTCTAATATTGAAATTACAGTTGATAATTGCTACCAATAACTTGGTGCCCTGTTTGTGCTTAGGCACACACTGATGCCTGTGTAGTCGTTAGTGATGAGTGGCGGGTGTCTCAGACTCAGCTTTTGTTCAGTGAAATATATAGCATAGTGTATAACGTCACAGCCCTGCACATGAATGATCAAGTGCTTGATTCATCCTCAAGGCCGAATCACCATTCCAATACCAGTGAGAGTCTCAAGGTGAGGCTCCTAGCATTACATTCTGTGATTGTCTGTTAAGTATTCAAGTGTTTACAACATGCCTGATTTAGCTACAGTGTGTAAAATGAATGAATAATCAATTATCTCTTTGTAGATTTTTAATCTGTTTTATGCTCACTGCATTGCATGAGTGAATTATAGCGTTTTGAAATGCACAAAAAGTAAAAGTGTTGACTACTGGGATTGATATCAGCCACAGCAAGGTTATCTGTTGTCATTATCAGCCCATCAATTCCATATTAGTCCTTCTGTTTTTATGCACAACCTCTTCAAGGGCAGCTCTGATCTCTTCTCTCCTTTGCTGCAAGGACAAAGAGTGATAAAGGTGGGGGATGGTGGGAGGCTGCTTAAGAAGAGTAGGTCATACAGCCAGCACTGGACCACTTGCTCTCAGCCTCAACTCCTCCCTGTCTGCTTAATACTGCCCACCTCTGTGCCCTCTACAGCTGGAGGTGATGGCGAGGTGATGAAGAGCTTAGTGGGTCTGATTGGGCCGCAGCTCCAATTCTCTCTATGCTCACATATCTGTGATGGGATTTCTCTAGACAGCAGTGGCCAGTAATCAGGGGATTGTGCTGGGCTTCCGTTGTCTTCCAGTTGGATGGAATGTCTGACTGATATGAAGAGAATCCTCTTTCATCTCTGGCTCAAGCCGAGGCTTGGCTTCAAATAAACATTGCTTCTTGCATTCAACTTTTGTTTTTTGCCATTTGAACAGTGGCGACTGTGTCAGCAGCGATTGTGCTTGTGCAGAGTACATCTCCTGGTCACTGTCTCATCTCTGGCCCACTTCCTTTCACCTAGATTGCTTGGGGAATTGATATGGCCCTAAGGGGCTGGACTTATAAATAAGAGTAAGGAAAATGTGCGGACTACAGGGCTACAGCCTCTCTCTGTATTACTGAGGGTCGGGGTGGGTAGAAGAGCACTGAATTGTGCATTGGACCTTAAAGCTATATAGCAGTGCTGCATCATCTCCTTCAGCCTCTGACATTAACGCACTCCTGACAACATGAATACAGCCTATGCAAATTGCTGGAGTTAAACTGTGAGTCTCCACCATCTGATGTGCCCTTCTGTTCAAGCATGTGCGTGCACCCTCAGTGATACATGGATTAAAAATTGAAAAAATGCCTTAAGTCCACATATGACAAAGCATGACACTGTTCATGACCCACTTTATAGTGATGTGGAATTGTTGTTATAGCTAAGCAGTGTGGGTACACCAATCTTTCTGTCATATCTTCTAAATGTCATTGTTTCAAATAATACAGTGTGGAAAAAGTTAGAGACCACCCTTTATTTATTTAATTTCCCGTCAAAATGGCTGTTATGTACACATTATTGATTTTTCATGAGATGTTTCTGAGGAAATTAGATATAAGATAATGCACTTGCATAAGAAAGAGGAAAGCCAAAATATGGGACTCATAACAACCATAGAAGACCTGGAAGACCACCAAAACTGTCCAAATCAGATAAACAGTATTTAGCTTTCATCTTTGAGAGAGGAGAAAATTTAATTCTGCTCTTGATATTTAAATAACCCAAAGGTGCATCTATCCACTGTGAGATGACAAATCAGTGTTGCAGGTCTTACAGGATGTGTAGATGTCAAGAAGGCGTTACTGAGAAAAGAAAGTGAACATCAAATCAAATAAAGAAGCTGCTAGTGTTCTCAGATCAGTGGACTGACCACCCCAGAATCCAGACCTCAACAACACTGAATGTGTTTGGGATTACTTGGATTGTGAGGAGCAGAAACTACAACCAACTTCTGAGATTGAATTTTGGAGGTGTGAAAACAAATCATCAGAAAAATGATAAAAGCTGTAATAAAGACAGGGTTGAAATGAACTTAATGAACGTTTTGTTCTTCTTTTGCATAGTTCTGTATATTCACCAAAATGTGCTATTACATGCCAGGGTTCCTTTGCTGCAAATACAACAATTGAAAATAGCCTGTGCATGAGCAGAGCTCATTCTGTGTTCACCAATAAGAGGAATAGAGCAATGCCCACAGGCTGATATACACATGTACCACAGATCTGACACCTTTTCAGTGAAAAATTAACAGGTTGCTTAGCAACAATGCACAAGCATGTCCTTGGATTCTTTTAATCTTAATTGGGGTGTGACTTTGAGTGGGCATTTTTGTAGGGGGTGGGGGGTTGCAAACTCATGTCAAGGTGTTCCCTGGAAGTGAAATGTTAGCAAGAAACCTGAAGTTTAGAGAATAAATTATGAAACCGGGGACAGTGCCTTTCCCTGCTCAATCTACCTCGAACGATTTGCATAGGCACACTCCTGTTTTTCTTCAAGCGTAACGGAGCGGCAGCACCTGAATGCTACAGAGTCGATTGTTTCTCAGTGCAGTTGAGTTCCTTCTCCACAGGGAAAGGAGCGTAGCATGAAAACTGGAGGTGCAGACCTAACTGCCTCTGTAATTTTACTGACATTTGGAAAAATTACTCACTAGCGAGGCATGCCACAGTATGAAACCATGGTTAGGCTCCAGTTCTTTTTTTTTTTTTTTTTCCTGGATTTCCACAAAAATAATTACTTTGGGATGGGGGCCGTGTCTGTAAAAACAAATGTCTGTCAGTGATTTTGCAGTCCAAATGAAAACATATTTGATTTCATGTGTGCCATGAACCATTTTGCTGGGGAATTATGGGTCACTCCAGATTGTGTTGACACATTGTTTTATTTCAAAACTGGCGGCCTCATAATAGAGAAAATGATTTTATGCTATATTTCTGTTGTGATTAAGTGCAGTTAAGTGCAGCATGCGTAATGATACTATCATACTATTATTTGCATGTACACACAGAAAGCATTCAGTGTTCAGACTGAGATTTCTCCTGTCACTGTGGTGTTTCCCCATTAATGTTTTAGCAACCACCTCCCGAGGGTGTCAAAAATAAGTGTAACATTATCCCTCCCCATCACAGTGACACAGAGGCAGCATGTGAAATCTACAGCCTGAGAGCTACAGAGTAGCACACATTCTCACACTCTTCTTTCCAACCAGCTCTCTATCTGTCTCTCTATCTCTCTTGCTATCAATCTATCTCCCTCTATCTCTCAAACGCACATACATTCCCGTTCCACATTTAGCAAATACACACTCCAGGCATCAGGGAAATAAGAACATGCTGTATAATATCAGTGCAAAAGCTGTCTCCATTCATTCTGAAGGTAATGCATGCAGAACAGTACAGCGATATCCAAAGGAAATAATAGTTTAAATTCTAATGACTTTTGCAGAAGGCGGATATTTCTTTGGTAACACTTAGCCGCACAGGGTAAAATCTGTAATCCTCTTTATTGGACGGAGACTCAGCATATTCCCATGGGAATATACCGATTCTGTATACTAATGTAGTTCTTTGGGGAGTGAGAGGAGACAGGGGTGATGTTCCTTTGTTCAGCCTGTATAAATTTGTCTCCATTCTTATGTGTTGTATTGAGACTAAAGGCTCCAAAGCCAAACCTTTTGTTCAGGATATATTTATACCACTTTATAGTAATGATTGAGCTATTAAATATAAGTTGTGCTATGTTGTTTAACCTTTTTCTGCAGGCATCCTAGTGAAATTGACACAGATATTTTCAATTAATATGATTAAATAAAACTATAACACTGTTTTTTAGGTTAACCTCTTAAAATCCCAAGCTTATTACATACTATGGCTGATCATTCAATAACTACAGGGACTTAAATGGCAAGTGACTGAGCTATTCTTAGGTTATAGAAGTGTATAATAAAACCTTTATGGCATTTAAGGAGTTAAGCTGGCTATCTGTGTGTGAAATGTTGTGACTCTGCTTGTAGCTGCTAGTGAGCAATGAGCGGTGAAAAGGCAGGGCTAAGAACATCTCGTTGTAAAAACAGTTAACTCTTCACAGATGCTCTTGCCGTAATAAAACAAACAGCTATAAACTGGAGCTGTCTTCACATCAGAAATGGCATAAATAATAAAAAATAAACATAATTAACTTTCATAAATGATGATATGCTTAGTTACCTAGGAATATGAAGATCCAGCTCATTTCAGGTTTTTTAAAGTATACACATTTACATTTACATTTTTAAAGAAAAATACATAAAACAAAAACTGAGGGACCACTATAACAGGTGGAAATCACATTCTATAGCTACTGTGAAAAGAGGTTAAGATGAAACAAGGATTGTATAGTTAGTTTCTGGATTAAAAATGCAGTTATAAAACTAAATTACTACATGCTGTTAACCACCTAAATTCCAGGCTTATTACATCTTAAGGTTCTCAAACTGATCTTCTTGGCCCCCCAGAGGGTTCACATTTTTGCTAGATCCCAACTCCTAACACATAGAGATAAAGCCCTGAGGACTGTTTTAAGAACCACTATCTTGTGGCTTATTATTCAGTAACTACGCTGCAATGAGTTATTCTTAAGTTATAGGAAAAAGGAACGGAAGACTGGAGGAACTGGTGGCATTTACAGGGTTGATTTTCTGCAAGTTTGGCATGAGACAACAACAGGCAATGGCTTTTGATATGCCTGTGCATAAACAGGAATAGCTAATTAACCTTGATTTCCATATGACAGTTTCTGAAGTTTCAAACCCCGGTTTCAAATATACATCAATCATTTTCTTCTTGTAGATCAAATGACAACAGGTATGTGGAAAATGTGGTGAAAATGTTCTCATGGGTGCATAAGTTAGTACTTGAGAGTCAAATGAGCACTTTCTTCACTTGAATGGTACACGCAGCCAAACTCATTCCCCTCAATTCCACAGTGATCCCACAGACATTAGACATTATGGTAGAATCATAACTGCTGGCACTGAGGCTTCTTTTCATAGTAAAACTCAGTGACACTCGTGTCATATTTGTCAGTTTATGTAGATCTTGCAATATCTTAAACTAGCTCATTGGATTCCAAACGAGGCCCAGTAGCCCTCTCCTCTGATTTCTGATTGCTGTCATGTTTTGTGTAATCAGTATTTAAACTGCCTATAGCCAGGACATCTGAACGGTATGGAGAATAGCAGAAGTTCAAAAAGGTAATGCAATGCATGTGAAGATAAAAAGAGTCAGCAGCCACACATTTTGAAGGCCATTTATGTGCTAGAAAATGTAAACGCACCGTTAAGCTTTCGATAAAGTCTGTGGTCTATTTATTCATGGTTTAATACAGAGAACACAAAAATCAATCGCACCTCTTGTGCAAAATGAAGAAATGAGAAGTAACCGCGCATATGCTACTCAGATCACATTTCCCAAATTGATTCAAGATATGTTTGTACGTTCAACACCATGTGCGATTAAATTTGAATTAGAACCTATATATTGCTGCCGAGAGCATACGATGCCTGGTATTTTCAGACTTCCTCTTCTGCTGATTATACTGCAAGGACTTCTTCGGGCACCCTGAGGAGCTCCATCTGGTTTTTGTTTTGAAGTTAATGGTGGATGGAAACATTTGAATGCTTGGGTAATGCGGTAAATTTCTGAGTGCTTACCTTGTGTTTGGATGTTTGGACTTGTCTGGAAATGGTGATGAACGCTCCTGCACTCAGCAGGATCCCAGTCATCCAAGATTACTCAAGTAATGACCAGTGGAAGTGGTGGCAGTTTCCCTTAATTTCCTTGCGACAGAGTGAGAGAGAACTCCAAGTTCTCTGCTTTTGCATTTTTTTCAAAGAAAAAGGGTATTTGAGGTCATATGTGCTTTTGAGCTCTGAATGTGGTTTGCATAGCAGGGTTCCCTGGGTTCCTCTGAGCTTTTAGCATAATCCCCTTGGAAACTGCCTTTTGCTGTGTTGATTGAGATGTACAACCTGATACACATGGTCTGAATACTTCCATAGCTGGACTTAAAGAACCTTGACGGGAAGTTAAGTATAGCATAACATTTCCTGAGAGTGATTACTGTGCTTCACTTCCACATTCTACTGCCCAGCAAAATTACAGGCTAATATTCAGTCTATGTTCTCCACTTGGTTGATATTCATGTTATTATTCATACTTTATAAGACTATATGTTCTCTAAAGCACATCAGAAGGAAAGGCTATCTGAGGCTAGAGCAGTACAACAATCTGATGTTTACCCGGCGTGTATAATTAAGCAATGATTGATAAGAGGGTTTGGTGAAAAATTGATTGTGTCAGTGGGATAAGTGCTGGTGTGTGATGTTAACTAGTATGAGAGCAGCGAGGTGCATATCCCTGCCTGCCTGTGGGTGATTGATCATGACTAAAGCACCAGCCCCACCTCTCGGCTCCCAGAGAAGCTCTAGTCGGTCCAGCTATAGAAGCTGCTCATTAGGAGGAGCCCTCTCTCTCCATGGACATTATGATGAATTAAAAGGAATAGAGGAAGGGACCTTGTCTGGGCTCCAAGCTGATGGCTCTTTATCTGTGAGCATTTCTCTATGTCTTTATGTCTTGAGCCTGCCACTGCATCACCCTTCAGCTACTGCGTTGTTTAAGCAAAAAAAAAAAAAAAGATCCCCAATGTAGCTGATGAAGTTTGCTTATCTAGCTTTGCACTGGAGCATTGAGGCTAATGTAGCTAACAGGTAATGAAAGCTTGTACTTCACCTTTGTCTTACTTGCAGCTCAACCAGCAGGTTGATTGGATTTTCATCTTTCATCATTGAAGGGCTTGACTTTTTATAAACAGATACCATGTTATGAGCATTACAAGCTTTTATATTTATATTCCAATCAGTAAACTGGCTCCTCCTTTATAACAGTGTATGTACAATGTACAATGCTAATTGTTATATGGCATTGCTTATTAGCTGCATTACTTTTGTAACTCCAGTGTAAAACTAAAGATTTGGACACCAAGTATAAGCTTGCTGATTTATTAAAGGTGAGAGGAATGTTGTTGGATTTTTCCCTGGCATTTTAATCTGTTTCCTTAAACTAGCTTCATCAGCTCTGTTTTCCTTGATGCGTGAAAAATATATGCAGGTTTTTATCATCTTGTGAGTGAGACACTAGTTTGTCATAAAAATGTTGTGAATTTTTTGTGAGTAGTTTTTATTCATTTAAAAGGAGCAAGCCTGTGCTGGTTTATGTGTGCATGCTTGATTAGATTTCTGTGTGTTTCTCTTAATTACTGTGCCAGTGTGCATAATTTAATGACTAAAAAATGCACTTCTCACCCAATGCATCTTGCTAATGAGGCGTTTTCTCCTAGTTTTTGAGAGCAGGCCCTGTTCTTTTCCATATGCACAGACATGCTGCACAGAAATCACTGATTTAGCTGTGGGTCGCCTGACCATAGCCGAGCTCTACCATATGTGAATTTCTGGCACAAATGTCCCTGCACTCAATCACCACTCGAATCTGATTTCACAGGAGTGATTTCTGATACTTCTTTCCACAAAATATCAAAGCATGCCGTCTCTACTGTTAGCAACTTGCCACGTTCCTCACAGTCTCTTTCCAGTGTGATGTGAATATGCCAAAATCACGCTATTTTATGCTCTTCTTCTCTCAGCTTAGATTGCCCTCAGCAATCTTCACAGGCGATTGATTCTTGGTGCAGTGACAATGGGCATATAGGTCCTTTAGGTCTGATCTCAGATGTAGGGTCTAGAGCCCTACAGCAAGCTACCAGCAGGTCCACAGAGCTTCACAGACAACCACACAAATGAAAGATAAGCACTTTGTCCTGATTATGATTTATGCACACTGACAATATTTCAGTCTTTCTGTAAGTTTCATAATGTACCCCCTTGAGGATAATGGTTCCTCGGGGGGTTTTAGTTTGTTGTAGTTTAATTGGCTTTAATTGGTGCAAGACCTTTACAGAATGTAGGTTCTTTGAAAGATCATCACATCATCTTATCATGGTTCTTCAAATCACCATTGTAAGGTCATTTGTTTCTTCTGTGTTATTCGTCCAAAAAATCCTTTTTGTAGCTTTAATTTTAAGAATGCAGATCTATACTTGCTCATACCATAGCAGGTGTGTCCTCAAAATGACAGCTGTTGCCCTCTGTAGAAAGTCTCAGCTCTTTGGCGCTGGCCTATTAGTGTAACTCTGACGTTCTGTGATGATGTAAATCATAACAAGTCTGTCTCCCACCCTGCTGCTACATCCCAACACCGCATGCAACTTGGCTGCACCCAGAACCTTCTGCTACTGCATATGTTGACCCTTTGTACTCTAAGCCTGTTATTAGTTATTAATCTTAAGGCTTGATTTTCACTTATTATTATTAGTCATAGTAACATTACCTAGAGGTGCAACGATTATTCGACATAGTCGACTAAAAACGAATTAGTTCGTGACGTCATTACGCGTCTTTCTCGCGCTCACTAGGAACGTTTTCACATTACCTCTCACTGGAGAGTTAACAACAGCGCGATGGCAGCCCCAAAAGCAAAATCCTCGAAAGTGTGGAGTTTAACTCAGAAAAAAGATTGTCAGCTGTGCTATTTGTAAAGCCGAGCTCAGCTGGCACGGGAGCATCTGAAGACTAAACTCGTCAGCTCACTGGATGAAGATTCAGCTTGGTATACGCCTCGTCCCAAACCGCATACGAGCTCACTAGATAGTGTGTAAAAATAGCGCATATACCATGAGAAGTGCACTCATTAGTGTAGTATGTGAAGTACAGGAGTGTGTGGTTTGGGACGCGGCGATAGTTGTGCTAGTGAGCTAATGCTAATGCTATAAGCCGCCCTTCTTCATGTTATGAGCTGAGCTGTAACATGTTCTGTTCCGAGATGCAGGTTCTCTGGTATCGTTAACGGAGCTGGAACAGAGAAGTAACTATTATTCACAGTGACCCTGTTCACCCTGTTCCAGATAACGCTTAACCAGTTTGAGGCCAACACAGGAGGTCCAAACAGGTCTCCGTTCTCCGCGAGCGTTTGGCACCACTCGCTAACACTTTATAGAGAAGTTTGCCACAAACTTTCGACACTTTCCCCTCCGCGCCACCAGAGCGCGTCTTCTCTGCTGAGCGGAGTGTCTGCTCTCAGAGGAGATCGAGTCCCTCACACGAGCATGCAGAGATGCTGACTTTCCTCCGTTTCACTAAAGACCAGTGACTGTAGAATTCAGTTCCAGCGAAGTGCAGACAGACAGCGGAATTCACAGAGCACAGACTGCACTGTTTACTTTTAAATTTAGATGGATTTGATTAAAGAAAAACTGATTTAGTTGTGTTAAGCTACATTTTATTGCTGCTTCCTTGTTTATAAATTTTGACAGGACAAATATATGGGAATTTTATTTTTAATCTTTTAACAGGAAAGTTCATTAAAACAGTGAAATCTTGAATGATGTTCATCTTTATTGTTTTCACTGATAGTTAGCGAATGCATAAAACAACCTCAAGCTGGATTTGCAAACTGATAGCTACATAAAAGATATCTGGTAATGTAGTGATTCATAATCCAAATAATCGATTATTTGTTTCAGTAATCGATCAGATATTCAACTATCAAATAAGTCGTTTGTTACAGCACTAATATTACCATGAAATGAATATGTAAATCATACCGTGCAAACATCAGAGACTTGATTTATTACATTTCCAGTCAGAATAGCTTTTAATTTATTCATTTTTCTGAATAAGTTATTTCTGAGAGAAAGATATTTCTGAGATAAGAAATAATCCACAAGGGTATCGGTCCATCTTTCCACTGTGAGAAGACAGCTCAACACTGTGAGTGTGAAAGGATGTGTAGCTGTTGAGAAACCTTTATTGAGAAAAGGAAGTGGACAAAAAAAGCTGCTGGTGTTCTCAGAATATGGACTGACCACCCCAAAGTCCAGACCTCAACATCACTGAATGTGTTTGGGATTACTTGGATCATGAGAAGCAGAAAATGCAACCAACTTGACTGAACTTTGGAAGTGTAGAAAATATCCCTGTAGATGTCTTTGAAAAAAGCAAGTTTCCCATGAAATCTGTAATAAAGGCAAAACATTAAATGTTTTTCTGCTCTTTTCATGATGCTAAAAAAACAGAAAACTTGTACTTAATTAGCTGTTTTGACTTTAAATTAAATAAAAGAAGGGTGGTCTCAGACTGTTGCACCATTCTGTAGTTATGAGAGTATGAAATTGTGATGTGGGACCTTGTACAGGCCATCAGGTTTTAAGAAGTTAAAGTTACACTAGAGCTTCAGGAAGGGTGTGTACTGTGCACAGACACACACACACACACACATACACACACACACAGATCCAAACAGCACAGCACATGCGGAGAGCACAGACCCAGCAGGAGCAAACCACGGCCACCTGTCCCCGCTTTATCGAGCCCAGCTGCCCAGCTCCAGGAACTCTTCTCTTTAAGGGATCAATATTACTCAGGAGGGCTGGAGAACTATTGATCCTCTCAGTTTGAAACATTTTCTACTCTTGTCATTAGGTAAGCTTGAACTAATGTTTTTACGCTCGCTGCTACAGTTCACTAGCCATCATATTTCATGAATTGAAATTTATTTTAAACTTAGCTATGCCTTGACGTAAGCCTTGCTTGCACAATTCTTTGCTTTTCCTTCTTCCTTCCTTGCTTTTTTCTTTCTTTCTATTTTTTTTCTTTTTTAATAAAAATGACTGCATGAAATTAAGCAAGTCTGTTTAATTAACTGAATAGCCCGAGCTGGATGATCATTATTCAGGAGATTTTTTTATTTACCAAGCAGGGTGTTATTATACAATAATTACTATTAATGTTCCAATACTATTAATGAAACAATACACACAATCAATTGATTACAGTGATTACATTCAAAATATTTGTGATCTCCATTAGTGAACTGTGACAGAGCTAGTCCTTCAGTTGGGGCCAGAAAAGTCAAAAACTTCTAACGCTAATGTCTTCTAGTGCCGGGGATGTTAATGCTAAGCTAATGGTGAATTATTTTTTTAGCTATTCCAGGTCAAACATAAACATTTGAAGCTTGTAAAAGACATTCCGTGTTTTGTTTGAAACTTGAAACAGAGATATATGCTACCTTCTAGGAGTTTTACAGTGACTACACTTAGTCAGACCTCTGACATAGAGCGATTGATGTTTTAAATTTTTGCTTCCTGACTGAAACATGATTAGGCCACCACTTGTACTTGCAGTCGGTGCCGTATCTAGGACATATCTAGAATGACATTATTTCTAACAAAATAGCTCTAACCAGTTGGAAATCCAAATGTGTCTGGTTGATATCAGTGTCAATTCCTAATTATGTTGATGGTTCGTCTGACCTGTTAGGCCAGTTAAGTTAGGCTCCTGAAGGCCTAACCAATGAGAGAGTTAACTGGACTGTATCTAACTAGAAAACTAGATAACAACTAGATAAAGTTTCCAACCAAAACATAACAATGAGATAAAAATATTACAACAAAACTTGCAAAGTTTAAATACAACATGCATAATGATGATACCAAGGCACTGGAGAGAGGAAGCAATAAAAGTGGATTAGCGCTAGATTAGTTAGCTGTCACCTTACTCTGCATTTTCTCCTCCTTCACACCTCACTTCACTGCCACGCTGTGTAGCAGTCATACAGAAACACACACAGATGCCATCACACAAGGCAGGAAAAAGTTAAAACAGTAATAGGTTTGGAATTTACATCTTGATATGGCAGGGGACCCCCATAGTGCAGAGGTGATGAATTGGTGTTTCACTCCATTGTGCTGTGGTAAACCTGCTGAGATTTATGGGGTCTATTAAAGCCAGAGATGGTCACTCTTAGGCCACTTCATCTTGTTGATATATAGGAGGAGAGAGAAAAAGATAGGGACAGGCGAAAGTAGAAAAACAGAGAAAGGGGTGTGTACGTGGCTGGCTAAGGCAGGTCCTACAGTGCTGTGGGCAGTGAGGGAGATGATGCTGCATGGCCGTGCTAAGGGCTGATGACTTGTTTTACGGCGACAGCCATCGGGCGTTCCTCTCAGATTTGAGCGTGTGGGCGGCGGCAGCGATGCGGGCTGACAGGGCGCCGGGCGCAGAGAGAGGAGAAAGGCTGCAGGCTCGTCCGTCTTTGCCAGGACACTGCATCTGATTTTAGAGGCCCAGGCCTGTACATGAATTCCATTATTCAACTGTCCCAGCAGTCCCTGGAGCTGCAGGCGAAACCACGCAGGCCCTGCAACCACGGAGAGAAGGAGGGCAATAGAAAGAGAGAGACATAAAAGATTAAGAGAGAAAGAAGGAGAAAGTGGGAGAAAAGAGACAAAGAGAGGGAGAAAAAGGGAAGCGGTAAAGAAAAAGAGAGGTGGATAAAATGGAGATGGATAAAGAGAACAAGAAGAGAGGATAGGCTAATTGATAAACAGAATAAAAGAATGAGGGAGAATAGAGTGAGAGAGCAGGAGAAAGACAGAAAGTGAAAGACAGAAAAGAGGAATTAAGAGATGGTTAAATAAGATGGATAAAGAGAAAAAAAGAGAGGGAAGGAGAAAAAGGAGTGGAGAGGGGGTAGAAAGAGATCAAGAGAGAGACATAAAAGATTGAAAGAGAAAGAAGGAGGAAGCGGGAGAAAAGAGACAAAGAGGGAGAAAAACTAACAGTTAAGAAAAAGAGAGGTGGATAAAAAGAGCAAGAACAGAGAAGAGGCTAATTGATAAACAATAAAAGAATGAGGGAGAGTAGAGTGAGAGCAGGAGAAATTGCAAGACAAAAGAGGAACTAAGAGGGGGTTAATGAAGATGGATAAAGAGAAAAAGAAACAAAAAGAGAAAGAAGGAGAAAAAGGAGTGGAAAGGGAGAATGAGAAGAGAAAGAGCAGTAAAGAGAATGGAAAGAGAAAAGAAACAGATAAAGATTTTATTCAGATAGAGAGCAGGAAAAGAAAGGGAAGAGAAAAGAGTAGAGAGAAAGAAATGGGGAGGAAGAGAAACAGAAAGATAGAGGCAGGACAAGTGAAGAGACAGCAAGATAAGGGAGATTTTATCAAGAGAGAAGGAGAGAGGGAGGCTGATAAAGAGATTTTAGTGAAGGAGAGAGGAAGGAAGAAAGAGAGGAAAGAAATAATGGGAAGAGAAAAAAAGAAGTAGAGAGAGAAAGGAGGAGGAACAGAAATAGAGAAACAGACATGAAAAGTCAAAGGGAGGGAGAGAGAGGTAAAGAGACAAAGACATTTTTGTGATAGAGACCGAAAGGGGGAAAGACAAGGAAAGAGAGAGAACAGGAGAGAGATGGGGGATTGGGGGGTCAGGGGGATCTGCATCTATTCTTTCAGTTTAAAGTATCCAGTCGAAAGCCTGAGGCCGATGTGTTTGTGATAGGGATAGGGTCTGTATTTGGGTTCTCCTTCTATTTCCTTCTTCCTGTCTGTATGTGCTCATACTCTCATACTAGAGTAACCAGCTCGTCTGAGCTCAGTAGTTACTGGCCTGATTGTTCGAATAATTTCCCTCACAGCTCTGCAGTCCTGAATGGCGCTACTTTAAGCTGGAGTTAAGTGCTGGCAATTCCCCAGGGACATTAACATTAAGCATTTAGCCTTCAGGGATCCATTTGGGTTTGCGGTGGAGCTCTGTGTGCAGCCATGATCTCATGTCTAGACCAGCTGTCAGCCACCGGCTCAGCCCAACTCCCATCTCTCTGCCATCAAAACCTTCACCGAGTCAAAGGAAAATATGACACTTTCATTTGAAACGTGCGCTTTTCAGTCTGTTTCTACCATGGCCATGTTAACTGATGCTGGAAAAGGCTATTAGTGAATAAGGATCCACACATAGCACTGCTCTCTCTCTCTCTCTCTCTCTCTTTCTCTCTCCCTGCTTCCGCCTGCATGCTGTCAAGCAGAGTGTTAATTTTTTATTACGTATTTGCTTCGTTATTTCTATGGCAACATTATGTTTTATTCCCACTCTAATTGTGATCTCTAGGCAGAGACACCCTACATTTTGTAAGCAATGTCAAAACAGCATATCACAATCACCCTCTGTGGGCTCTCCCAATTAAGAGAGAGTAGATAAGAGAAGCTTTTCAGAGCTTTGTGAAGTCAAACCTCTTTGCAGAATGAGTCTGATTAGTCTTGCATTTATGACTGCTTGTCTGAAAAGGCCTGACCTCTGTGTGTGTGTGTGTGTGTGTGTGTGTGTGTGTGTGTGTGTGTGTGTGTGTGTGTGTGTTTAATAGAGACTCAGCATAGACAGGTGTGAGTATAGTACCTTAAACCCATATCCAAGTAAAAGTATTGTTAGATCAATAAAATAAATGTTTTTTTATATTCAGTTTCTCTACTAGTCAGCACTTTTTTCATCACACAGTCCTAGTTGACATTTTTTCTCTTGGGTACACACAGACAGCTATAGGCTCACTGGGGTTCAAATGCACAAACTGCTGTTGGGCTGATGGCTCAGTCCATTGCACCACTCAGGAACAACTGAAAGGAATTTTTTGTCCATATATGTTTAATAGACTGTAGAAAATATGTCTTGTTTTAACTTTGACTCATGTCTCATGTGGTGCAATAATAATAATAATAATAATTCATCCCAGTATATGAGGAAACTGAGTTTGAATGCCAGCAATGCCATAGATGTCCATATTCAGAAGCCCAAAAGCAAAAATGACATATGGAACCATGTAATAGATGGAAAGTCAGCTAGTGGGGAAACTGAGTAAAAAAATGTAAACTCGATTTTGTTTATCTAACTAAGATGCAGACCAAGAAACAGTAGCTGGGAGAATTTTGGACTCCACTAAGAAATTTGAGTTGGGTGAACTCAAAGTTGAAAGCTAGAAAAGCCATGTCATCATTTACTGTATAATTTCAAGTTGAGCAGGCTCACTTAAAAGTTGTGAAGTAGCAGCAAAAGGTGTTTTGTGTGGGTTTGCATGCCAGAAACAGACACTATGTTCACATGATCATTTTCTTAGGATGTACCATTTGTGGGCTGATATCAGATTTTTCCCATGTACAAATCTGCTGATTTTGATGCCAGTTCAAAAATGCTTTTGTAATGTAGAAACTGGGGCAACATATACCTGCAGTTGCATTGTAAAGAAATACAAGACTGATTATTGCAGGGTTACAAAAGCAGTAAAATGCAGACATTATAACAAAGCCTCAACTAAACTTTCTGCTCATCTTCCAGAATACAATAAATACATCACTTAATATGTGCTGAAAAAATCTGTCAAATCTAAACAGTCTGTGCTGTGCCGATAATTTTTGCAAGGAATTATCTGCTGAAATGTATATGCTTCCAATATTATTGCATGTCCCTACCATTTTCTAGCCTTTCTTACAGCTAAACCTCCTGTTTTTGTTGTGTTTTTAAGATCGACATATATAAATGAGCTCTGTTCTGCCTTGCTGCCCTGAATTGTGCCTCATTTAAAAAAGCAGTCCAAACTGAAATTCCCTCTGTAGCTTTAACATGAATGGATAGGAACTGTTGTAGGCTGAATAGGAGGTATGAAGTATGTAGATGTGTTGACTTGTGTGACATCACAGAAACAGGGAATTCAGAATGGGTTGTGCTTGCAGCTTAATTTCCATATGTGGACTGTATGGGCTGACGAGAGAAGAGAGAGAAGAGAAGAGTGGATTTCCATGATATGGGCCCTTTAAAATAAACTGATACAAGATAAGTCAGAGGTGTGACTAATCACAAAGCAGTACAGATGCTGTCTGTGGTGTAACACAAAGAATGTAACAAAAACAAATTAGTGTAATAGAAACAAATTAGTAACTAAATATGAATTAATAAATAAATAGATGAATAAAATGAAAAGATGTGAAGGCCATTACCATTTAAACAATAGTTGGGAAAGTACAAATCCATTAGCACTTGGTACATGGAACCAAGCAAATGACACCCCCTCTGAGCATGGATGCAACAAAACCCTGCTCTGTGTAATGTTAGAGAGCATTAATGTTAGAGCTGCTCTAGGTCCCGTCAACTGTAGCTTCTTTATCTGTAAGAGGGAATACTAAGCCAGGAAACTTAATCTTCCTGTCAGACTCAACCTCGTCTGGAATGATAGAGCAGATTACCAGACAGTACCATGCTCCTTTTTTCTGTGTTTTCTCAATTTTGAAAGAAGACTATAGGCTTAAACACAAACATATAGTCATTCATTTGGTAGGGAAGCATCAAGCCGTACAATGAGCAACCAATATGGGAATGTTTTGTGGTGACCAAAATTTTGTGGTTGAGACTCTGAGCTCAAACGAGACAATATTAATTTTGTTAAATGAATGGGCCATATTGAAAAGTTTGTCAGACGTATGACGTACTGCATAAGCTTAAAAATCCTTTATTCGTTTCGTCTCTTTAACAAGAACCACAATAGTTGGCAGAAATATAACTTCACCTCCTTTTTGCATACAAGCAAAACTCACTAAACTGCTGCTGAAACTAGCTTGGACTAGAACGACTCAGTCAGGACTCTCTGGGACTTCCTGCATATGTGGATAAGATTTATAGTCTATTTTGGTTTGGCTGTGATTGATGGGTGTGCAGTTTTGGAGAACTCAGGTCTTTTTTCTGTTGTTTTCTCTTTCTAACCACAATGGAATTATAATTTCATCGCGTATGCAGGCACGCCTCAGTTGCAGAGCATCTATTTTCTCAAAAGCTAGAATTATACAGTTAGACACCGATGAGCTTTAAAAAGTTCTCCATCTATTTTTAATGGCAGTTACACTGAAGTAACTGAAGTAGAGGGATGGGCTAAGGTCCTGAATTTACTGAAACTACTCAAACCATCTGCATCAGAGAGTCTGAAAAGTGGTGCATTTCAAGTTTGGTGCAGAAATATTTTCCTTGCTCATTTTAGCAGCTAGCTGATTCAGCAGATGTCTGATGAGAAGATGGGGGAGTAAGTGTGAGGTTTGCTGACAAGCAAGCACAGGGAAGGGGTTCAGAGATTGTTTAGTGGGGGTGAATTATTCAGAGCTGAGTGGCTTGTCCTTGACCTTCCTCTCTGTTATTACATACTGAATACACTGAGATTTTAAAGAGAATGCCTTTTGAAGCTCAGGCAGAGGTACCAGACTTCCTTACCTCCTCGGGGTGGGGGCGCTGACAGAGCTTTTCAGGTTAATGCTTTATTACACCAATGGTAGAGACAAGGGCATGTCATACTCAAATGTGCTCTCACGCTTGGTCCCCCATCATTTGTTTTCTACTCTGCTGAGTGTACCAGGCAGCCACATGCATTTTAAATGATATTTATCCCCAAATAGCTTTCTATTAAAGGCCAGTACATTAGGCCATACCCTTTGGCCTTGTCTTTGTTCAACCCTTTTCATGCACCTTTTTGTTGGCTATGTTTAGGATCAGAATGTTTGATATATATATATATATATATATATATATTGTGTGTGTGTGTGTGTGTGTGTGTGTGTGTGTGTATATGTATTGAGGCTTAATGCTGCACTGCATAAACTTGCAGTGACAAAGTGCAGGCCTCATCTTCTTAAAGATGTAGTGGTTAGGGTTATGGTTTAGGGCTGTACTGCATCTTGTTATACAGGTTTATCAGCCTTGGTTATACATGTATTCTTCTAAAGGAAAGGACATAAGTAAAACTGATAATTCCTGTCCTGGTTCTTGTGATATGTTGCCAATTATCTTACAAAAACTATATTTTTACAGTGTGCTTTGAACCAATTACCAATTGTGTAATGGTCCAGTTATTACAATCTTTGTAGTTCTTGCGATCTTTGTCCTCTTTTCAAGGAAATGAGAAACTGTTCTAAAGACAGCCAGTAAATCACTGAGGAAAAGAACTACAAACCCCTAGAATTAATGCCAGCGTTCAGCTGTTAGTTATCTGTGATGTAAACTTTTTACCATTGGCCATCCTCAAGAGCTGTGGATTATTGTTAATGGCATACCTTTATAACACTTCCATACAATAAAGACTTTTTAAAAGCCATTTATTATATGAATGTGTCTGAGGGAAAGAACTGAATGACTGTGCAAAAGAAGATGTGACGGTGTTCTGAGGGCCCAGAATGGCCTTATCTGTTTCCTTCCTTTGCCCTGCTGGGTTTTTCCTTTTTAATTGGTTGTATATCAGATGAGAGCTTTCAACTGACTCTTTCAATAAGCTCCTCCATGCAACAGTAGTTCTATTAAGCCCAGAAGACAGTGATTCTTTCTGAAGGCAAGGCTTTGCTGGTGTGTGCGTGTGTGTGTGTGTGTGTGTGTGTGTGTGTGTGTGTGTGTGTGTGTGTGTGTGTGTGTGTGTGTGTGTGTGTGTGTGTGTGTGTGTGTGTGTGCGTGTGTTTTGGCTGTTAGAAGACTTGAATAGACTCAGTGCTTGCTACATTTGAATTGTGAAACCTCATTGTGAGATGCCCTATAATATGCCTGTTTATTGAAAATGCTTGATGCTTGACTTTTATAAAGAGGCAGTTTCAACCATTTCAAGAACCATTTCAACAGCTGTGTGGCTTTTTCTTCTGTTGTTAATTATAAAAAAGCATGCAATAGAGAATGACTGAAGGCTTTCATGCTGTTCAGTTGTAGCTGTATGAGTTCACACATGACTGTTCTAAGAAGTGGGGCCTGTATATCCTAATCTCCAGGGCTGTCTGCCTCAGGAACAAAATCTATCATCTCAGATTGATTAGTTGACCTCTAAGCGAGGCCATTCTTTAGACAGTGTAATTTAGGCCGAGTGTAAAGTGGTTATGGGAATACAGGGAATTTTGCTACATGACTTTTGCCATTGTGAACAGTCTGGGCCTTTGATTGATAATCCAAATTGCTGAAAGAATCACTGAGTGGGAAAATGTATATGACTGCCAGACTGTTGCTTCAATTCTGTGGATTCAGGTTGGCAGGTCAAGTTTGGCAGTTTAATGCATGGATAATGGCAGTAATAAAATATTCCTTTCAGTAAAAATCACAATATGCCCAGGATTTAGTTTATGGGCTTACTTCTCATTTAAAAGGTTTTAGTGTTTCGTTATGACTTTCCCCTTTCCTAACAGCAAGGCTTTGATCCAGGCGTTTTTTATGGCTGGAATAGTATGCCATGCTGTGGGAGCCAGACTGTGGAAAATCCTCACTCTCTTACCTTTATCCATGCCAGTGGCCAAGAGTCCTTCGTGCAAAATAATTGTGGGTAAAAACCATTTTGTTCCGTCATTTCTCTGATCTCACTTGCTGAGGGCATGGACGAGAGAGGCCTGTAGATCAGGCCGGGACATGGAGAAGTGAGAGCCAAAACATCTGGGGCTATCGTCAGACCCTTATATCCGAAATCCAGCAGTCTCTCATGAAAACGCATAGCGGGGGGCAAGACATGCTGTGACTGCACTGGGTCTGCATGTCTTAAACCTCTTTGCTTTACAATTGGGACTAATCATTAGCCAAGAATGAGTCCATATCTGGATATTGTTTGTAGATCAGATTGTAAACATGTGCTTAATGAAGTTGATGACAAATCTCCTTGTACTGTAGAGTACGGGCTTTGAGACAAAATTCTGAGGCTTGACAACTTATGCTTAAACTTGAAGTTAATTAGAAAGGAAGGGAACATATGGTGCTGCCGTAGCTCAGTGACTCTGTCAGTCATGCTGCTTTGTGCAGATACACAAGCCTCTAATAAATGCGGCTCCGAACAGGCTTGAAAGCATTGCGTAAACTCAGTGTCTAAAATCAGCTGTTTCGAGCGCTCAGCTCGTCCACATGTTTGCATCACAGCACTGACATGTTACAAAGGCTGTGAATAGTAGTTGAATTGAGTGGAGCTGGCATTGAGTGGAGATGTGCTTTCTGTTGGATGCCTGATGGCTGATAAATCACCACGCTGGCCTTGGGTGCAACGTGCCTGCAGAAGGCCTGACATGCAGTAACAAATGGTCCGGCGGTATTCCACAGCGACCCTTCCTGCTTGGACATTCTTCCACTGTGCTAGGAGGCTTATGGTACAGTATAGCGCAGTATGCAAATGGAGCAGTGGAGGAGTCACAGGCAGTTCTGTCAGGCTCTGTACCAGGCTCAAAAAGGTAGGAGGGGATCCGGCATGAAACACTTGTCTGTTGCGTCTCTCTAAGATCACTGAACGCTTCGAGGCATTTTGTGACAGTCTTCCAAAGAGTCTTAGACTCCTGTGAATCAGACATTATTTCACTCCCATATCCTGCAGCTTGCTGTTATTCTGTTGTTGCCCCTTTCTGCATGCTTAACTATACACTCTTCAAAATAAAGGGTTCTTTTGAACAATCCCATAGAATAACCACTTTTGACTCAGTAAAGAACCATCCTTTAAAGAACCAAGCTTTATTTTGCTTCTTTAGGGAAGCATGAGTATTTCTCCTATGGTTTTGCTGCACAAAACCCTTTTTGGAACCTTTTAAGAGTGTAGTGCCAGGCTTGGGGGCAGGAGGCCGCTGGCCTTGCTCCAGGAACAGCAGCCTGCATTTAGGTTGGTGATTCTCAGATTCCATCAGCAACAAGCAGTCATGTGGAGAAGGGTCACTCAAACTGCATGCTCTTAGCATTAGAGAGGGGCCTTGACTAGAGGGGGTAAGTTTTGCTCTGCAGCCAGGCACTAGATGCTACTTTCTCTGCCTCTAATGCTTTCTAAAAGTGCCCACCAAGCCTGCCTCTGTAGACCTTTCTGTAGAGAGATTATATCATGGAAAACTTAGCTCACTTTTATTATGTGAATATTGTTAATGTAGTAATCACTCCCTATATGGCCAATATATGGTAACTAAGCTGCAAATTCATTGCATTTGTGATATAACAAATTCAACACATTTACAAATATCCACAGTTTAGCTCCACCCTATTCCAGAAGAAGTGTTTCAGCCCTGACTGGTTTTTCAGTAAGGCACCACGCATAGCAGCCAATCAGAGCCGAGATTTTTTACATATGTCCGTTGGCACAACAGCAAACACAGCCTACTTAATTATAAGGGATAAAAATAAAAGCGAATTAAGGCTGGTTTTGGTACATGACATCACATAGACCTCATAAGTGGACTTCAAGGTAAATGTAGGATAAGGGTCTTTTAACTCCAACCATTTCTACACCTGATCCAGTAGATGATGGTCTACAGAATCCTTTGTCAGTTGATCCAGGAACAAATGCAAAATTTTCGATGTGACTGAAACCTGAAGGCAAGTGTACTGAAAGAAAAACATCCATCCATCCATCCATCCATTTTCTAAGCCTTCTTCTCCGTCAGGGTCGCGGGGTGAAAGAAAAACAATGCTTGGATTTGCTTGATTCAAGTGTGCACATCATTTCCGCATGAATAAAACATAATACATCAACACGACAATAATTGTGTTGATGTAATATATTTTATTCATATGGAGAAGATGCACACATTTGAGTCGAGTAAATCCAGTGAACACATTAGTATTGTACAGTATGGTATTGTACAGTATACTTTCAGTGGCTTTACAAGGTGTCATTCTCCTTCAATCTGTAACAAAGACTGACTGACAAAAATGGGGATTGCTTGCAGCCAAACCTGGCCTATTCCACATCCCACCGTACTGAACTGTAATGAGCCTCTAAAGCTGAAGAGAGTCAGCAGCAAAGGCATGGCGGGTGACTACAGAGGATGATGTGGAGAAGCATTGGAAAAGGGTGTGCACTTACCAATGATGCTGCCATGGAGCATCTGTGCGTGGGACAGCAGGTTCCCTCTTCCCTCTCCTGCAGCATGGCACCAGTGTCCCAGTGGGAATGGGGCTTGGTGCTGCTGTGTAAACAGAGCCAGGCTGGGTGCTGGAGCTAAGCCAGAGTAAAGAAGGGTTTATGTTGCGTCTGACGTGTACATATACCCTCTAACTGCGTGTCGAGGAGAGACATTCTCTGTCAACGCACTGGCTCATCCGAGTGTTAAGTCAGCACAGCTGTGAGAGCCATTAGTATGTCTGAGGAGGGTTCCACCCAAACATGATATTAGTCCAACTCTCTTTTTTGTGGGGATTATATCATGGTCTTTTGAAAGTTTCCTCCTTTAAGCACATTATAAAAGTTATAAAAGGTGATATTTTGCTCATGTGGTTTTCCTTCACTGTTGAAACTCTGCGATAACATTTAGAGGTTTCTAAAACCAATGAAGTGCAGATGGATACAGTAAATATGCAAGTGTTAACCATTTAAACAGCACCTCAAATCCTCATACTATGGCACACCAGTGTTATACAGTTGTTGCTGAAATCTTTAGTTTTAAGTCTTAAGATTCATAAGTAGGGGTGCATGATATATTAGTGGCCAACATATTGTTCATCAATAATGAGAAAATAATGAGATCCTATATTGGAATAAGTCACAATCTTGAAATTGATAAATTGTCATGTGCATATTTATGATTACCAATTTAATGAAATTAAAATGAAAGCCTTAAGTAGCTGAAATAAGCAAATAGTACTCACACTGCTCTCTAAAAGTTATAGCAACTATTCAAAAATTCTGACTTTTGTTGTTTTCATAAGACCAACATCATCTCTCAATAAATGTGTTTTTTGCTTTCCTGTTTTGTTATTTTATTTGCATCAATCCAGATGAATATGCACCCACATGCTCACATTCTGTTTGTTTTGGCCTGAAAATATGATTGCAAAGTTTAGGTGACTGTTTAATGATTGTAAGAGGGATTACAGTCAATAATCACAGCCAGTAATCTTTAGAGCTCCATTTTTAGCCTGTATATGCACTGAGCACAGTTAGTTGCTAGTGTTGAGCATCCAAATGGATAGCATAACGAATAACACAATAGCTTAGCAAGAAGGAAGACTGTTCAAGACAGCAGGGCTGGGAATCGATCCCAAAGATAAATTGATTCCTTGATTTCAGGCATGTGGGAATTGAAAGTCTCCAAAGCTTTGGATGCAATTCCATGCGGTGACGTTCATGTTTGTCTGAACTTACATGCACATATAGTCTGCCATCATTGTCTAGACAGTCTGTCTGAAAAATATGTCCTTCCACAACTCATATGTTGATTCTCCAGCTGTATTTTACTTTACATAAAGTGGAATACAAATTAAAATCTGAAATTCGTCATGAAGAATTGGCTTACCAAATAACATTGGTAGTGCCAAGGCATCCACTCTAATCAGGTACAGTCCCATTAGTCAGTTAATTTAGCTAGCTTTAGCTCCCCAAATTTCCATGTTAAGTCAAATATAATTAATTTTGTCTTTGCCAGGTGTCCCTCTCAGTTTCATGGTTTTTGGAATCCTGACTAATTTAAATATATTGAATCTATTTTCTAAAATGCATCTCATATGAGTATTGAATGGTGTGAAATACTAATTTATATGTGAAAGAATATTAAATAAGTAGTATTGGCCAACAAAGTGTTAATTATTAGTATTGGCCCAGAAATGTTTGAAGTATATCTATTAATAATTTAATCATAAGCTTGCACTTTAAAGGGTTAACACAAACATTTGTCTTCTGATTGCATGTATGTGTGGCAGATGATTAGAGGAGCACAATGGCATCAGTCTGTTTTTTTCAGGGCATAATAGCATCCTGCTCTATTTCTCTTGTGCCTCTCTGCGGACCCTGATCTCTAAATATTCATGGCTCAGGTTTACAGGCAGTGTGTGAAATGCAGTACGATGCTAATTGGGCCTGCCTGCCACTGTGTGTATGTGTGTGTGTGTGTGTGTGTGTGTGTGTGTGTGTGTGTGTGTGTGTGTGTGTGTGTGTGTGTTTGAGTGTGAGAGAGACAGCGGGAGAGAGAGAGCAAGAGAGAGGGGAGGTGTTTAAAATGCAGAGCAGTCACGGCTGGAGGAATGCTCCAACTTGCTCTCGCCATCTGGTCACTTTCACTGTGACTCAGAGCTATCACCCCCTCATACGCCCCAGGCTGCTGCAGCTAGCGCACACACAAACACATGCATACAAACACACACATATGCATATGCAGCGTATGGTCAGTACTGCCCTTGTGCACTTTTAATGCATTCACCCCGTAAATTTGTGAGATGTGGTGCAACAGCAGCAGTGAATAGCAGTGGGTAGTGGTGCAGGGGCTGTGAAGAAACCCACACATGATGAAGGAGTTGGTAATTTATGATGGTTCAGAGCTGGCTTGGTATAGGTGTTTAATAGATGGGTGTGAATCTTTTTCTGACTCAACTCTATTAATAACTAGGGCAAGAGAAAGAGACTCAGTGTGTGAGTGTGAGTGTGTGTCTGTGTGTGTGTGTTCTGACTGGTAGCTAGCATGACCATTCCTGGATGTCCGTCACAGCCAAACTGCAGCTGTAATGAGTGGAAACTGTTTCTGGAACCGTGTCTAAAAAGATCTGCATAACTCACTCATTGAGGTATAAACAAAATCATTCAGAGTTGTTTAATGTGAAATGCTCCAGTTTAGAGGAATTTACCAACTCGATTTCTGTACATTGGTGATGATAGGAACTAGGACTCGCAATGTCTGCAATACTAATATAGTCATTTTATTTACTGTTCAGAAAAAACAGTGAACCTACACACATCTTTTGAGTTTTATTTGTAAAACAGGTTTTTGTTGGGGGGCTATTTTGCCTTACAGCACCCTGTACATAACTCTCTGCCATGAATAAGAATACCTTTTAGGCCAATAAATATATATCATAACTGTTGTACGACATCAGACATTAGGCAGCACAGTCATAATTATTTCATGCAATAACTTTCTATAAAGGAGTTTTTAGAGGTATTCTAAAGAGATATATAACTCTTCAGATGTATAATTATTTTATTTTAATTTTAATTAATTATAATTAAATATAAATAAAAAATAATAATAAAAAATAAAAATAATTTTATTATTATTAATATGTTGCATATTTTTGTATTGTACATAGATTTAAGTCAGCACATTTGTACAGTTCCTTATCGAGACTGTCTCCCTTGAAAGGCCACAGGTTGGCTTCCCTTGTGTGCACACAGCCCGGGCCTGAGAAGCAGTGACATGTGGTAGTGTTTACCTTCAGCCAAGGCCCTCTCTCTTCACCAAGTAGGCGTCAACGGACAGGCGCAACAGATGGAGGGATCGGATAGATGACAAGACCCGTGGAGAGATGGGCGAGTTCCTTAGGAAAGGAGAGAACATGTCGTGGTTTCCACGAAAGAAAAATAGAGCATAATAATGATGGCTGCCAGTGAGGCCTCACAGCTAAAAGGTGTGGGCTTCACTGAGTTTATCATATGTGTTTATGCCGCTGTAGACCACACACAGACAAGGCATCATCGGCTGTCTGGAGCTGTGCTGATGAGGGATGTGAGTCTTTCGCCCACAGAGAGAGCTGGAGGGTGAGTAAGTGATGGAGACTGTGAGACAGACAGGATGCCCGCAGGAGGAGAGAAGGGAACGAATACCGAAGGATGAAGCCTGAGAGAAGGAGAGGGGGAGTAGAGGAGAGGAAGTGAGGAGTTGCCTTCTGTTGCATGCTGCTTTGTGTTGGGCGTCCACCGACACAAATGCTCACATTTGTCTTCATTAACAGCTGAGAGAAGTTTTGTTCTGACAGTGGCAGCCTGGCCGTCTGCAGGCTCTCTTATTACGCTACCACAGTTCTCCAGGCCAGGATAGACACACTAATTAGCTTTGCATACTGGAACGGTCAGACTAATGGGCTCTTTGCTTATGTGGAAGCTTTTATGACAAAGCCACACATTGCCCAGTGTCCAGAGCGTCACAAGTGTTTAGCAGGCTGATTGGTGAGATTAGCACTGGGAGAGGTGGCGAGACAGTGTCCGCATCAACAGTCAGAAACTGAAAATCAGCTGTGATCAACTGCTCATCAACACAGTGAATAAAGAGAGAGACAGAGCAATACACACACACACACACACATACACATTCTCTGTTCATAATTTATGTTTGTGGCTTTGGGGTGGGGATGTATGAGACTAGAGGTTTAATCAAGCCTGTAATTTTGAACCAAAGCTGAATATAGCCCAGCAAAATTCTGTCCCAACCCAGCTGTAGGCCACTGAATCTCTCTCCAAACCAAGTTGCGTCCTGACAAACTTCTGTCCAAAACTGGCTCTGGCCGAATTAAATTCTTTCCAAATTCACTTTTAGCCTGAAGAAATTCTGTCTGAATCCAACTGGAGCCAGATAAAATTCTGTCCAAATCTGGCTTTGGCTTGACAAAACTCTGTCCCCACCTAACTATAGCCAAAGAAAATTCTATCCAAACTTAGCTTTACCCCTAGAA
The DNA here is from genome assembly GCF_015220715.1 of Pygocentrus nattereri. Classification (NCBI taxonomy): domain Eukaryota; kingdom Metazoa; phylum Chordata; class Actinopteri; order Characiformes; family Serrasalmidae; genus Pygocentrus; species Pygocentrus nattereri. The sequence continues at coordinate 24,424,207 of NC_051216.1, forward strand.
AGTCTGTCCAGACTAAGCTCTGTCAAATTTCTGCCCAACCCCATGCGTAGCCCACCAAAATTCTGTGCAAACTTAGCTATGGCACAATAAAATTATGCCCGAACCCAACTGGAACACAACAAAATTCTATCCAAATATGGTGTACAATGATTTCCAGTTACTTGATGAATACCTTTTTGGCTGCACTAACCTGTACTGTCCTGAATCAGTTTGCTCCATGTCTGCCCTTCACACACATTTTTTTTTGCATATCAGAAAAAAAGGAAATTCATTCCTCAGCACACTTCAACACTGCTCCATTTATTCTGTCAACTGCAGCTCGTTTTTCTTCACCTTCCAAGACTTCACCTTCCAAGACTGAAATGGAGAGAGCGAGCCATACCTAATGAGAGGGTCTCTAGAGGAACAGGGTTTGTTTTTTGACCTCTGTGGCTGGACTAAGTGCTCATTTGCATGCGGGGGAAATGGGAATTTTCCACATGTCTGGGAGAATCAGCGTCTGCATATGGTTTATGACATTTCCCCACTCAACTCTGTGGAAGCATATTTCATCATTCTCACCTCTCATTGAAGCATTGGTGTCTGCTAACTGTTGTGGGCAGGCAGGGCTCTGGGGGCACACGCTGTGAAAGTAGGCACTGGAACGACCTACCCCTGAGCTCCACACAGGCTCTGCTGTCACTCAGCATAATGTTAAAGCTGCCAACATGTCTACGCACAACCGTGGACTCATTTCCTCTTGTGGTAGCCCTATAAAGATCTGCCATCCATGGTTATTATGTAGTTGTAATGAGCACAGTTCTATAAAACTAACAAAAAGGCAGTGACATGTTTTGCCATACCACAGTAAATTACACGAACAAATTCAGTTACGTTGTGTGCAAGATGCTGCAACTTCTGTTATTATTTATTTTTATTATTATTATTAATTCTGCTAACATTAACTGTATACACTTCCTGACCACTTTATTATGTTCAGTTGCTTATTAACACAAATAGCTAATCAGCCAATCACATGGCCACAACTCAATGCATTTAGGCATGTGGAGGTGGTCAAGACAACTTGCTGAAGTGCAAACCGAGCATCAAATTGGGGAATATAGGTGCCAGAGGTGCTGATCTGAGTATTTCAGAAACTGCTGATCTACTGGGATTTTCACATGCAACCAACTCTAGGGTTTACAGAGAACAGTCCAAAAAAGAGAAAATATCCAGTGAGCGGCAGTTGTGTGGACGAAAATGCCTTTGTTGATGTGAGAGATTAGAGGAGAATGAGCAGACTGGTTTGAGATGATAGAAAGGCAAGAGTAACTCAAATAACCAACCAAAATCTCTGAGGAATGTTTCCAACACCTTGTGGAAAGTATGCCACGAGGAATTAAGGCAGTTCTGAAGGCAAAAGGGGGTCCAACCTGTAAGTGTACCCTCTGGGTGTTTCATTTCTACATTCTCTTGCATTTGGTCTTCTTTCACCCTATACATTGGCCAACTGGAATGAAAACAGCATCTGGTTACATCTGGACACACATGCTGAGCCACTACTGGTTTATTCTCATGGGTACCTCATGTGTCTTAAACACCACTTTATAAAAAAGCTAACATGCTGAAGGCCCTCATTCCTATTTCAAAAGCCACTCAGCCCCAACAGCACCAAATAGCTTAGAAATGACAGTCAGAAAGCCACCTCACTTGATCCTGAATAATACTGTAGCCACTCCACTAGGAATAACGTTATTGTAATACAAGGGATTGCTGAGATTATTCAACTCACTAATGGGATTAGGATGATGTATAGGTATGCATGCTTCACATCAGAGAGACAGGGTTGGGTAAAGAGGCTTTAGAAACAGGCTCAAAGAGGTATGTGTATGTCACTCATTCCTCTGGTAAATGTCCGCCCCTCTTTTCAGGCACTTGCATCATTACCTGTCAATAGTACATCTGCTTTGTTATGTAGGGCTGATTCAGCCACAGTGGATGCGTCCACTGGTACATGTTCTGCGTGCTCCATGCTGTCATGCTTATAGATGCTGGCATTATGCATTGTCTCCAGTTGGCTGGCTCCGTAAGGGCTTGGTGAATATTGAGCACACTTCACAGCTCCTCTATTCCCTGCAGCCATCCTCACTCTTACATCTTTGTTCAGAGGAAGCAGCAGGAGAGCTGCCTTCTCTTTGTTCTACTAGAGCACTATTTTCAGCATTAATTCTAGCAGCAGATACGCTGTGATGCATTCTCAAGGAGGAAAGACATGGATACTGATTTTTAGTATCGGTGAGAGGCTCTAAGCCGAGCATAGTTGATATACGGATGTTAATTCACAGCTGTAAAGTAGAAGTAAAAAGGCTGAGCACTGTTGCTTTCACTCATATTTACAACCTCATCGAAGCACACCCAGGCTAACAAGACCTTCTCTGGGCTTTTGTTGCAGGACAGTGCTGGTGCTTTCATAATGACTTGTGGGAGCTGGGCTTAAATGAATCTTGGCATAGTGTTTCTCATTCTCCACCATATGAGATTTCTCTCCATGAGGAGACATGAGTTTAATGGTGCCTTTCTAAAGGCATTATTAGGTGCAATTTGCTCTAAGCAGTGACTGATATCGTGGTCGTGACCCCTTTTTCAATGAAGGGTAGTGCTCCTCTTAGCCTGCCATTCGTTTCATAGCTGTATTCAATCAATATAGGCCAGACTACCCTAAAATAGGAGACAAATGTTCGGTAAATGGTGCAGTGGCAGGGCAAAGCAAGCACAGGTGTGAACCTGGATGATGTGAAGCTGAAATCCTGAAAGATTTCAAATAAAAACCACAGTACTTTGCAAAAGATGGGTGATGTGGTGAAAAAGACCTGGCAGACCACCAAAACTGTCACCATCAGCTAAACAGTAATTAAAACTTCAGTAATTAAAAAATCTTTGAGAGAGAGGAGAAAATCAAGCTCTACTCATGCTTCAGATCTGAAAAAATACACAGGTGTTTCTGTCCATCCTTCTACAATGAGAAGATAACTTAAAGCTATGGGTCTAAAAGGATGTGCAGCTTTCAAGAAGAAAATTTGCAGATTAAAAAGGAGCTGCTAGTATTCCCAGAACAATAGTCTGTTCATCCTAGAGTCCAGACCTCAAAATCATTGAATGTTTTTTGGGAAAATGCAGCCAACTTCTAAAACTAAACATTGGAGGTGTGGAAAAAAAATCTCTGCAGATTTCTTTGAATAACTAAAAAAACAAGCCTCCGAAAAGGAATTGAAGCTGTTATAAAGGTAAAGTGACACAAAATACTGAAAAAATGCTGACTAAATTAATACGTTGTACTAGAAATTAAACAAATGAAGGGTGGTTTCTGACTTGCACAGTACCATATATTCCTCTTATTTTGAACTCGCACAGTCCTTATTCTCAGGAGAATCACTGGCCTGTTCACCATAGTGTCACTGCTAGGTGAAGGATTCCACGCTGAGCTGCTCTACATACACATCAGATAGCTCACCAAAACTGCTGTTATATGTAGGTGCTGCTATGAGCAGCTGATTTGAGCTGCCCTGACATCTTTGATGCATTATAGATGTGTTATTATGGGTTATACATTCATTCATGATCCTTCATAAGGTTCTGGCTGGCCAAAAGTGTTAGCAGATAGCATGACATGTACCTGTGATGATGAAATATTGAGCTTTTTAAATTGCTGTGTCCACAGTGTGTGGAAAGCTAGCTCAGTGGAGCAGTAACAATGGCTGCTGAAGAATTATTTTGTGTTGCTGTCTGTCTGCACAGATGTGGAGGTACTGGCATCAGCTTCTGGTTCGACCACAGTTTAAGAAAGTGATATGGTTGCAATCAGATGGTAAAAACTGGAAAATGCAGTCATTTCTCCACTGTGCCAAGCTTAAAAAGATTATCTCTTAGAAACCCAGTATACGGAACTCTAAGAAGAACTACACTGGTGCCAGAAAAGTTCTATGCCTGTGAAATATGTGAAATATGTTGCTTTGGGAGATGCTGATCCAGTTGCTATAATGAAATTATTTGTCAAAGTAATTAGAGAAGCAATTACTCCTGATCATCAAAGCATAATTGAGATTGAGTAGGTGAATTTAAGGGAACTCTCTGTGTCTGTACAGATTATCTATATTATCTTCATATCCCCAAGTTCCTTACACAGAGGAACGGATCACAGTTCTGGCACAAGTCTGTGAACTTTGTCCAAACACCAACAATTATATTGATTTTTTTTCTCCAAGAAAGAGGATTCTTCATCTGGCAAAAGAGACAGAAAGCCAATAAAACCGATTTACACTGTTGGATTTGATTTATCCATTTTTTTTTCTCTTCTATTATGAATATCCTCAGTAGCATTTGGGATTAATCTGAGCTCTCACATGTGTGCACCATATTTTTCATTTGTGTCCCTCTCTTTCTCCACGTCTCCCTCATGGGGTGGGCTTCAGATTCAGGCCCACTTGATTTCAGAGCAGGATGCCACTTGAATGATTCAGACATGTCAAGTGTGCTCATGAATAATGAAGGCAACACGAATTGTGGAGTAAATATTTCATGGTGCGTGAAAGTGAGCAAAGATGCTTGGAGGGGATTGCTGTCCCTGGTCAGTTGGGAGTGTGTCTGGATGGGAAGAATACGGAGAAAGGTGAAGGGAAGTGTGCTTGACATGGTGATGGGAAATTGTCTCTTCCTATGAGCTGCTATGATAGAGGAAAAAAGGAGATGGTGCCCCATAAGAGCCATTATTGTAATAAACCCTTACGGCCTGTGTGTGCTCCACATTCTCATGCCTACATAACTTCTGCATTAGTTTTACAATGAGCAATGAGAGTTAAAATAAGAGTATAACTATAAGAGTTAATCTAGACTTCAAGAGGGTTTATTACCACAGCAAGATTGTGATGAACAATTTGCATTCATGTCATCTTTGAATGTTCTACACTTTTAATAATAAAAGATTCTAAGGAATTCTTGCTATAGAACATTTATATAAAATAGAAAATAGGATGTAGGAATGACCTTCACAGCTCATTCTGTTGTAGGCACTACACCATGTTTGTTCAAACCTTAAAGGAAAAAAGAAAGAAAGAAAAGAAAGCAGGGTAGAATGAAAACCAAGCAGTTAATAAGATGGGAGACTAAGTCTATTACATCAGCAGGCATCACTGTGGTTTACCATTATTCGTGGGTAAAAAGGTCAGTGGATATAAGGATTTGAAAGTCACAGTATTAAATGCTGTTGCATGTTGAACCAGAGTTTACTGGCCTACCATACCAAAAATGTAGCATTGGTTAAGCGTTCTTGAAGTTAATTTGAGGTTTCTTAATGCTAACCATTTGCTGTGTAAACACTAGTGCAAGTCAGTTTGAATATGTTAACCGTAACATAATAAACACCTATGTTTGACAGATTATCAGCTCTAGCGTATTTCATTTTTATTTCATAAGCAACAACTTAGTGAAGAAATTGATAGCATAAAGTAAAACATTCTAAAATGTAGCTTGATGTTGTACTATCTGAGCTAATGCTCAGGCAAAAAAGTGACTAACATTAGTAGCTAAATTTACTGCTAGGTTGAGAAACGGAATACTTTGCTGGCTGTACAGAAAAAAACAATTTAGTACAAAAGTGATTACAAATCTTTATTTTAACTTATTTGTATTAAACAATGCAAAACAGAACAGTTTTTCAAGGCTGCTTTGTCATCAGAAAAGAGTCAGCACATAGTTTGTTGAAATTACTGCTGATGTGAATGATAGTACACTGGCAAGCGACATGTTGATGTAAACAGTGTAATGTAACAAACAAATATTTATTGGTTTGAATTTAAATGCTAAAACTCACTGAAAGTATGTACATTTTACATCTTGCATTCGGTTTACACCCTCATAAACAGATAAACAACTAAAGATACATACTGTGTATTTTACAATATATTTTACTGGCCTTTTTAAACAACATGTAGCTGGTTTCATCTGCCAGCATTTCTTTTGAACTTTCTTCAGGTCAGATGCATGCACAAAAGATTATGAGCAACAGAAGACCATGAAAAATACTCCTATAGCATCCTCAGATATTGCCTAATGTAGGCTTTAGGCACATAATTGGAACAGAATTCAGTGATATAATGGTGTAGAAAGCTAGTGTTGCCACCTCAGCTGTGATAAAATTCCCAAACACTCAGTGAGTGGCTATATTTTTGTAATAATTTCAATGGACAGTTACCTTTGCTCACAATTCAGTCTGTAAATGTCAATTCAGCTACAGAACTCAATCTTTCTGTTATGATACTGAAGTGCTGCCCAGTGCCTAAATATTTCGCAAACAGTGCACTTTTCAGAAACAGCTGTCCCTGCATTAAGAAAAGTCTAAGTATACATATGGTTTGACTGGATAGAATCAGTTTAAACTTAATAAGAGCATATTAAACTTCATAGTAGACTGGGAAAATGTCTTCCTGGACATTTTTTTGTGAAATAAATTTTTTCCTGGACAGACAATCAAAATCCTAAACATGCATCAACTCTAAGCAGTCCACCAACACCACAGCCTGGAATTTTAGAACACAGTTTATACATCCCCCTCCTTTATAATGTTTTTGGTTATAGTGACTACACCTGGCAGTCGTGGAAGGGTATGTGGGCTTTTCTGCCTTGTGTCCAGTATACTTCCCTCGACCCAGCCACTAACCCAGTTACAAGTAACTACCCAGCACTGAGGAACTGACCCCACAAAATGATCCAGTAGGCTCTACATAGGATTTGGGATGAAAAAATGTTTTTGGATCACTGAGCTCATTAGTAGAGCAGTGCTGCCTCTGTACATGTTACATTTTTTAATGCATGCCTTCAGTTTTTAATTGCCAGAAGTCTGGATATTTGGATGGGAACCTCCAACTTGCTTCAGCAGAAGTGTTTTTGGTATCATAAATAAACATTTCCTCATTAAGCCTGTGCCCTTAATATGAAAGCAGTGATATGATTGCCTCAATTAAAAGGAAATTGTGTTTCGCTCCTAAGTTGATTTCCGTGTGTCAGATTTGAATAATGATCATTACTGCAGTGTGCTCAAAAGTGGCAGAGAGGAACATGTTTGGCATACTGATGACAGCCGTGCTCTCAGCTTAGCTGCTGCTGCTGTAGGGAAAGAGCACAGTCGCTCTCTCCACGATTGGGATCCATCACCCGTGCCCATAATAAGCAGCGTAATGGCCCTCTTGCTCAGACATTGATTTCCTGGATGATATAATGCATGTGGACGAAGGCGAGGCGCAGTGAGAGCATTGGAGAGAGGAGGAAGTGAGCTGGAGAGGCAGGCGAGCTGCTAGTCAGGAGAGGAATGGGGGATGGGGTGGGTCATCTCACACAAACACATGCACTGGACTGTGCCACTAGACATCTGATGGGTTGCAGGACGACATATGTCAAATTGATGGTCCACTGACAGGTTAGCTGAAAGTCATTCAGCGAGGGCACTCTGACAGGAGCTTTCAGATTAGCTCTGAAGAGCTACATATACTTCAGGGCTATCCTTGAGTGAACTATGTAGCCTGAATCACAGGAAAATCTGCTAAATAGTTGCAATAATGAGGTCTAGAAAGGCACAATGGTCCTTATGTAAGCAGATCTGGGTTATATTTAACCCTCCTAGATTCCCAGTGAGAAAATAACCAGTATCTCCTTTTTTGTCGTTTTTGCATTTTACATAATTTGAAAGCCAAGGTCCAGAATCACATAAAATAAAATCTTGTTTCATTAACAAACATTAAAAGATAAGCAGGTTTTTGGCTTCTCCTGTAAAGTTACCATTTTGAAGATAAAAGCCATTGTCTTACAGTGATGAATTATGTACATTTATGAATCTAAATGAAGGTTTTTATAGAAGTATTTACATAATTTCTTGTGTAAATATACACATGTATTCCTAATTGCAGTTACATTAAACCTATTATAGTAATTATTTGTATAGGAAAATATACATATTAATGTGCATCACTCTGAATTAAAGCATTTGTCCTGCCCTGAATATTTTCATGCACCCCAAAAATTCATGTTTTTGTATTTTTGTATAAACTGATGTTCATTAGAACTGATGTGCTTGCATTTGTGTCTGTTATAGGTTTGTGTGTATGCTGTGATGAGCCCTTGAGTTCTTTTCTCCCCTCTGGCCAGCTGCCCCGGACAAGCAGGGGCTCTGGTGACAGCAGTGGCCACCACAAACAGAGATATAGCAGACCTGCCATGGCCAGTGGTAACTAACCCTCTCTCACAACCATCTCAGTTTATCCTCAATATATCATCTGACTCAGCACAATGCAGAATGAAGCTGGCTTTTGATTATTTATAAGCCTCATATTGAACCCTGACTTTGCATGTCTCTTTAGCAGTGCCTGGTGTTGAGGATGGAATATCAAATTAGGGAGAGGTCTCAAACTGTTAAGCAGACACATGTTATGATATTAAACCTAGTGCTGGGCAGTATTGTTAACATTCCGTGTTTCCAAATATAATCACACCATCACAATATCAGACAATGTTTAATGTTCTATTAATACAATTAATAAGGCCACGTCTTATTAGTACTACTACTCCTGACATAGTATGTTTTGATTGGACTGCTTACACCAAAGGGAATCCTACACAACATTATTCAGCATCACCCAGACAGAGACCAGAGATCCAGACAGTAACTTAATATTTATTAATTTCTTTTTGTATTTTGAACTGCTCTTTCAAAACACTCTGAAGCACTCAGAAGATGACATACATTGCCTATGACTCACCTAAGTTTTCATAGAAAAACCGGGCAGAGAAAATTGATAAACACTGAACACAGTTTGTGAAACTGACACTGAAAATGTTCTTAAATAAAAAGCACATTATAACAACTGATCTATGACAGCCACTTGTTCTTTAGAGGAGAAAGTGTATCCAGAGTTTTTTAGCCAAGCTGATTTTCTCCACACAAGCTCAATGTGAAGTTGTTTACAAAATGGCTTGTTTTGCTTAATGTTCTCGTCAGTATTGACATAAGTGATCAAAGAGTAGTTTGTGAAAGAGTGTTCTCTCTGTTTTTCTCAGCAGCAGACAGCATTGGGGGAACAGAGCAGAGCCACATCAGTGTGCCCGTGGCAGACCCTGGTGCTTGGGCCACAGCCATGAACAACTTGGGCATCATGCCAATGGGCCTAACCGGGCAGCAGCTGGTGTCAGGTAGAGCCATACATCATAGGCCTCTAATCACACTAACCCTTTCACTAGCCCCAGCCTTTTCACAACTGTAACCCCTAGTCTTCTCTCACATAGCTACAGAAATAGGCTGAGGTTTACTTCAGTGAGCAGCTCTAGCACCAGCCACCCAAGCCAAATATGTGACCTTTAGAAGCAATGCTAGACATTGGATTTTATGTTAAACCATGTTTGAGTCTGTTGAGCTTTATTCTTTCGGTGAGGTACCAAGTTGTTTCAGCTCTAAAAGGCTGAGGCCCTGGAGTGCACTGGAGGCACACGCAGTCCAAAAAGGCACTGTCTGGTTCCGCTCAGAAGAAACATTCATAGATGTGTTGGGTGGCTGCTGAATGTTGTCTTTCTTTGGCCACTACTGTGGAAATTTGAGAATTATGAGCTAATCTGTATCATGAGCTCAATCTGTATAGTTATGCTCTCTTTTTATAATTAAGCTGAATTCACAAGGCACGTAAGATTCATTGGGATTGTGTGTGAGGTGGACAGCAGAAACAGTAAGTGAATGATAGGGGAGCAATATAATTGGCTTTCCTCTCAGACAGCACTTTATGCAGTTACTGCATTTATAATGGCAGACTATCTCATACAAATAGAGCCTCTGCTGAGTGTGCAACCTATTGTAATTATTATAACGCCAAGGCGCCATGGTGGATAGAGGCAAATTAAGCTGAGATTAAAATGCATGAGCTGATTCTACAGATCATGCATATTTATGGGACTGTTATTAGTTGGAATAGCTCACATTTGAATTGTATATTTGAGTTTTTTTTTTGTTCTTGAGGAATCATTCAAGACTCAATTCACAAGATACCAATGTGTTTAAATACCAGTGTGATTTCGCTTTACACACTGCTCACTTGTGCGTATTGTGTGAATCATAAGAATTACTAAAAGCATGACACACACATAGCTGGTCTCAAAGCAGACCCAGTCACACTAAAAAAGCTCGCTGATCTTTGAGAACAAACAGGTTGAACCTTCTGGAGCCAGCAGGACCATTGTGATATTTACAGAAGTACCAGCTTCAAAAGAAAGATGGGAAAAAAGGCATCTGGTCTCTGTCAGTTTTTAAAGTAAATGCTGTAATGTCTGCTGAGGTTTTGTTCTGGTCTCCCTAAACCAGATTTTCTAGGACACATTTACATATTGTATAAATTGCTCTTGACATACTGTTTTAAACTGCTTCTGAACCTTCTACATGTAAAGCATATATGTACTATTTCTACTGTGGGATATATATATATATATATATATATATATATATATATATATATATATATGTTCTATTTCTGTTGATTTTAACTGTTTATTTTCACCATTTATTTTCACCACTTTATTTGAGGACATGCTTTGTACAATTATTTCTTAGCCTACACTTATCCAGCAGGATTTGTAAAGAACCACAAAGAAGCCAACTCTAAATATAGCGGATTTTCTCAACATTGGAGTTGCTATTGTTAAAGCTCCATTTTGAGCGCTATTAAATGAGCACGCTGGGAGATTTGGAGTCAGAATTGGTGTAAGCCCTGAATGGCTGAACGCATGGGTTTATGCAAAGATTCAGGAAGCCTGAGCTGAGTTGCTAAAAAAAACAATACAAAAAAAAAAAAAAAACAATCATGCTGTTTCAGAAACGCTGGTGCACATTCATGATGACCTATTTAGCCACTGCTGTGTTTTGACAAGGAAACAACTCAATGTGTGTTTGTTATGGTACAGTCTGGAGTGAGTGTGATATCTGTGGATAAAAGCTTAAGGCCCAGAGTCTCTGCTTCTGCCACATTAAACTCTCTGGGTGTAGAATTTGCATAACCTCCCCAGTCTACTTTTGATCGCTGATACCTGAGTAAAGTTGCTGATCTTTCTAGAAAGAAGAAAAATGAACAACAACAAACATGGTTAGGATGTAATGGAATAAAAGTATTCGTAATACGTATTCAGAAGTGCCTGCATTCAGTCCACATAAAAAGAATACATTTATTTTCTTAATTTTTTAGATTAATAATTTTAGAATGCACACTAAAATTTTAAAATGCAATTTTATTTAAATTTAAAATAAATACTTTCAATTTTGTTTGTCATTTTAAAGTTACATTATGTACGCTTTCAAAAATTTGGAGACCTCTGAAATGTGTGATTCCATGCAACATGTGGAAGAACATTTTGTAATGTTGGTTGTGCTTCTGACCCAACAAGCAGATGAATCTGATTATTGCAAGCGCATTGAACTCAATCAAAACTCAGAGAAGGATGTGTTTTCCAAGGATTGTCTGTTATTACTATACTACTGATACTATTACTGCTGTTCCTACTGTTCTGACTGTATCTTCATCAGAATAATGTTGATTTTGCATTTAAGGCTGAAACACTAAACCGTCATGTAATATGTCATGATAAATTTACATGGTAAAAAACCTTATTTCAGGCCTTACACAGTGACTTGCAGCAGCACATGCACACTGCATTTTTTTCTCCTTATTCCGTAATTCTACTTCTTTCAATATGGACAAAAAAATAATATACTGCAGCTTTAAGATCAGCAGCACCTAATTTCTAAAGTCTTTTGAGGGATGATAAACTGAACAGTCTCCTCAGTAGTGGGTTTTAAGCTTAAGCATCTGTAGTATCTTCTTTGTGCATTCCATACCATGATGTTATCGACATATATAGTCAAGATTTTTTTACTGGGACATGAATTCATATCCCAAGACAGACGGCAGCCCAGCATGGGGAGTTGTGGGAGTAACAGGCAAAAACAAGAAAATTTGGGTGAGAATTTAATGAAATAAACTGCCCAAGAGTCTTCTTCTTCTTCTTTCGGCTGCTCCCTTTAGGGGTCGCCACAGCAGATCATCTGCCTCCATCTTGCCCTATCCATTGCCTCCTCTACTTTCACACCAACCATCTCCATGTCCACCTTCACTACATCCATAAACCTTCTCTGAGGTCTACCTCTTCTCCTTCTACCCGGCAGCTCCATCTCCAAAATTCTTTGACCAATATATCCACTATTCCTCCTCAACACATGTCCAAACCATCTCAACCTGGCCTCTCTGGCTTTATCTCCAAACTGCTCCACCTTCACTGTCCCTCTGATCTGCTCATTTCTAATCTTGTCCATCCTTGTCACTCCCAACAAAAATCTCAGCATCTTCATCTCCTCCACCTCCAGCTCAGCCTCCTGTCTTTTAGACAGAGCCACAGTCTCCAAACCATACATCATAGCAGGACGCACTACTGTCTTGTAAACCTTCCCTTTCACTCTTGCTGCTATCCTTCTGTCACACATCAGCCCTGACATCCGTCTCCACCCACTCCATCCTGCCTGCACCCTCTTCTTCACCTCTTTTCTACACTGTCCATTGCTCTGGATGGTTGACCCAAGATATTTGAAGTCATCCACCTTTACGACCTCTACTCCTTGCATCTTCACCTTTCCACCTGGCTGCCTCTCATTCACACACATGTATTCCGTCTTCTCTCTACTGACCTTGATTCCTCTCCTCTCCAGTGCAAACCTCCATCTCTCCAGATTCTCTTCCACCTGCTCTCTACTCTCACCACAGATTACAATGTCATCTGCAAACATCATGGTCCATGGAGCCTCCTGCCTGACCTCATCTGTCAACCTGTCCATCACCATTGCAAACAAGAAGGGGCTCAAAGCTGATCCCTGATGTAACCCTACCTTCACATTGAAACCATTTGTCAATCCAACTGCACACCTCACCACTGTCTCACTATCCTCATACATGTCCTGCACCACCCTAACATACTTTTCAGCTACACCTGACTTCCTCATACAGTACTACAGTTCCTGTCTTGTCACCTTATCATATGCCTTCTCTAGATCCACAAAGACACAATGTAGCTCCTTCTGACCTTCTCTGTACTTCTCTATCAACACTCTCAACGCAAAAATTGCATCTGTGGTACTCTTTCTGGGCATAAAACCAAACTGCTGCTCACTGATCTGGACCTCTCGCCTTAGCCTTGCTTCAACAACTCTTTCCCATACCTTCATGGTGTGGCTCATCAACTTTATACCTCTGTAGTTACTGCAGCTCTGCACATCACCCTTGTTCTTAAAAATGGGGACCAGTACACTACTTCTCCACTCATCAGGCATCCTCTCACTCTCCAGGATTTTGTTAAACAACCTGGTTAAAAAGTCCACTGCCTTCTCTCCTAAACATCTCCATACCTCCACAGGTATGTCATCTGGACCAACTGCCTTTCCATCCTTTTTAAAGCTGCCCTCACTTCCACCTTACTAATTCTCTGCATTTCCTGATCCACTATCTCTCCCCCCGTTGTCCTCCTCTCTCTCTTGTTTTCCTCATTCATTAGTTCTTCAAAGTACTCCTTCCATCTACTCAACACTCTCTGTTCACTCACTAGTACATTTCCCTCTCTATCCTTTATCAGCCTAACCTGCTGTACATCTTTTCCAGCTCTATCTCTCTGTTTAGCCAAACAATACAAGTCCTTTACTCCTTCTTTACTGTCCAGCCTCTCATACAGCTCATCATAGGCCTGAGCCTTTGCCTTTGCCACCATCTTTTCGCTATGCGACTAGCCTCACAGTACTCCTGCCTACTTCCTTCATCTATCTGGTTATCCCACTTTTTCTTAGCTGCCTTCTTCTTCTGAATACTCTCCTGGACTTCCTCATTCCACCACCAACTTTCCTTGTCTTCTTTCCTTTGACCAGACGAAACACCCAACACATTCTTGCCAGTTTCTCTCACCACCTTAGCTGTATTTTCCCAGTCCTCAGGTAGCTCCTCACTGCCCCCAAGGGCCTGTTGCAATTTTTCCCTGAACTGCCTGCAACCATCCTCCTCCTTCAGCTTCCACCATCTAATCTTTGGCTCTGTCTTCACTCTCTTCCTCTTCTTTGTTTCTAATCTCATTCTACAGACAACCACCCCATGCTGCCTTGCTACACTTTCCCCTGGTACCACTTTACAATCTCCAATCTCCTTAAGGTGGCATCTCCTGCTAAGGATATAATCCACCTGTGTGCACCTCCCTCCACTCTTGTATGTCACCCTGTGTTCTTCCCTCTTCTGAAAATATGTGTTCACCACAGCCATTTCCATTCTCTTTGCAAAATCTACAACCATCTGACCTTTCACATTTCTGTCTTTCACACCATACATACCCAGCACCTCTTCATCCCCACTGTTCCCTTCACCAACATGTCCATTGAAGTCTGCACCAATCACCAGTCTCTCCTCTCTAGGGACACCATCTACCACTTCATCCATCTTACTCCAAAATTCCTCTTTCTCCTCTAACTGACAACCAACCTGTGGCGCATATGAACTGACCACATTCAAAATTACACCATCAACCTCCAACTTCAGGCTCATGATCCTGTCTGACATTCTCTTTACATCCAGAACACTTTTCCCAAGCTGCTCCTTTAGGATTATCCCTACTCCATTTCTCTTCCTCTCTACACCATGATAGAACAGTTTGAATCCACCTCCAATGTTCCTGGCCTTGCTTCCTTCTGGTCTCCTGGACACACAGAATATCCACCTTCCTTCTCTCCATCATGTCTGCAAGCTCTCTCCCTTTACCAGTCATTGTCCTTATGTTCAGAGTCCCTACTCTAACCTCCACACTCCTGCCTTTCCTTCTCTCTCGCTGCCGTCTAACCCGCCTTCCTCCTCTCCTCTTTGATGGTCTTCGACCTACAGTAGTCCAATTTCCACCAGCACCCTGCTGGTCAACAGCACCGGAGGCGGTCGTTGTTAACCCGGGCCTCGACCGATCTGGTATGGCAATCATATTTGTGATCCGCATGATAGTTTTGGCACAAGTTTTACGCAGGATGCCCTTCCTGACGCAACCCTCACCATTTATCCGGGCTTGGGACCGGTACCAGAAGTACACAAAGTACACCCCTAATGGCTGGTTTAAACTGCCCAAGAGTAACAGTTTGAATTAAGTCAATTATTTCCTTTTTTTCAAAGTATTCTGCCCAACTCTGACAACTAACACAATTTGTAAAGAGGACAGAATCGCATGTTAGAATCGCAGTATTCTTCAAACACAGCTCTTTTTCTCCAGAGAGACCTCAATGTACCATGAATGTGGCCACAAAATCCTCACAGGCAGTGAACTGACTGAGCATGAACAGTAAGTGCTGTTTGCACAGTGGCTGCTCTCTGCTGAGGCGCCTGCTGTTAGATTAGGTTTTTGTGTTCCTATCAGAGTTACACATCATCACTGAGACTGCTGTGGATAATCAAGTCTCGCAAATGCGTCCTGATGAGGAATGGCTAGAGCTTTCCTGTGGCCAAGAAGTACAGGAAGAGAGAGAATTCCTTATGGAATTGATATTTGAAGTGGCCCACAAATAGCTGATAATGGTATCTGTGGAGGCCTCTGATTGATGACATCTCACCTCCGTGCTAATCACAGGCAGCTGTTTTCTGTTGAGCAGCTTCGACTCTTGGAAGCTTCATGGTGAATCTAATTTCTGTGGAAAGAGAAGAAAAAAGATAATAATGGCAAATAAAACCCATCCTTCAGTCTCTGGCAGCAAGCGAGAAGCCTTGGGCCAAAAGTGAGCAGTGTTTGAATCATTCACTGAGGGAGAAAAAACAACATTAAGAAATAATGCATTAAAGGTATTGCTTTGGACAATTTACCTGTTAAAGTCATTACAATCTATAGATTCACACGAGCTCATATGTACATTTCACATGATTCTGATCATAGGGATTTAGTACCAGACATCTCCACTCCTATCTAATTGCACATTAGTATAACATGCAACATTTTATATTGTGATATCATGGGATAAACGGGGTGTGTTGCTGGTTTAACATATGATTTATATTATGAAATGCTTTTAGCATTGATCAGCAATGATCAGCCAGGCATGCTAAGAAGGGAAGATATTTCAGCTTTGGAATGCATTTTCTTTGGGATTTAAGACCATGCTTAAGTGTCAAGGAGATAGCATGCAGATATTCTTCACAAATGCAGTAGTGGTTATATTTCTACTTTGTTATCATATGCTGCTGGCAGTATCAAGATAGATGACTCATTTCTATAGTAGAAAAAAGAATAAGACTCTTTAGGAGGAAAGATAGTAGTAAGAATTCTTTGTACTGTAAGCCTTGAATAGATAAGATGAAAAGTAGAAGAAAGAAAGTAGAAGAGCAAGCTTGGTTATCATGTACCTTTTATATATTTCAGTAAACTATGTATGCAAATATAGTGAAATTGCTTTTACAGATACATAGTAGTATAAATCCTTTCCACAGTTTATTGTAAATTGTCACTGTCCCAAAAAAGCCTTAACTTTGAAAGGAACTTAATAGAACAAGATTTTTCCCCATGTAATTTGAGTATTTCTATTACTTTATTCATCATAAAAGTTTAACACATTGTAAATGCCCTTAGACATCTTCAAATTAATGTTAAAAATAAATACAGTGATGATATATTTAGACCTGAGTAAATCCATGGGTTTTATGTGTCATATCCTGCGTGGCCCAGTATAATAGAAATGTGGTTAAAGAACTCATATTTGATGGATTTCCTGCCTTTTTACTTTATTGTAAAGAATGATGCCGTTTGGTCTGATCTCAGTTTTACCAGCTTGACTCTTTGCCATTCTACTTTAGTGATTTAGAGTTCAGCTCCTCATCAATGGCTGCACTCATAACTGTTTACTTTGTCTGTTTTTCTTCTTTAGACTCAATATGCATCCAGGGTTTTGACCCCAACCTGGGAATTATCGCCCCCATTAACCCCATGATGGCAGGAATCAGTCTGGTGCCACCCCCGCCTGTGCAGCCTGAGCTACCTGTTATCAAGGAAATTATCCATTGCAAAAGCTGCACGCTCTTCCCTCAAAACCCGAGTGAGTTCATGGTGCTCTCTGCATGAGTAAATGCATCACATATTTCTATTTTAACAAGTGTAGTTCAGTCTTTAGTAAAATGTGATGTTTAATGTTTGTCCCTGTGTACCCTGCAGATCTCCCACCCCCATCCACAAGAGAGCGGCCTCCAGGCTGTAAAACAGTTTTCGTCGGTGGACTTCCTGAGAATGCCAGCGAGGAGATTATCCGAGAGGTGTTTGACCAATGTGGGGAAATCATTGCCATCCGCAAAAGCAAGAAAAACTTCTGCCATATCCGCTTCAGTGAGGAGTTTATGGTGGACAAGGCCCTTTATCTGTCTGGTTTGTGTTTGATTTGTATGATAAAACTCATAATAAACTGCATTTTGCCTTTTAGTTTGGTAAAATCATTATGCACCTTCACCAGACTTCACATTTTAGTTACATCTGCTGCATAATTTCTGATCATGGGAGGTTTGAGCTAAGAAAGTTGCCTCTTCAAATGAGAAAATGCTAAGACTCATATGACAGCCAGTTAGAGTTAGATGCTGAGAAGGACTCCTCTTTTTCACAATAATTCTTTTACAAAGAATGTTTTAAATCACAGCTCTTAAAGGTTCTGATTAATCTGAATATTTTATGAAATTAGCTGTCAGCAGACAATTTAGAAAAGCTAATGTGACTGACTGTTCTTAACATTATTGTATCAACATTATGTATCATTAGACATGATATTGAAATGTGTGTTAGTAGTAATGCAGCTAAACCCAGTTTGCTTTACCTTGGATTCAGCATTGGTATGTTAATAGCTTTGACATTGAGCTGGGAGTGTGGTCTACATATTTTAATCAAAAACCCTTTCAGCTTGAGAGTGAAATACAAACAGAACTGCCCTTTAAATGATCAGGATAGTGTGTTTCTGAATGACATGATTCTCAGTAATGGTCAATTACTTGTGCTTTGACTCCAGGGAAAGAATAATGCAGAAACATGTAATATCTTTGGATGAGTTTTTGGTAACACTTTATTTGAACCCTGCAACATATGCCATAAATATATTATGGCAAAAATTATATGAACATATGTTACAAGATTTTGTTCAAAATGTTTGATGTCATGACAGTTTATGTCACATGCTGATTTTTGTTGAGTGGATTGTAGTTATTCGTCATAACATTGAACATTATGACATCACCATGTTTTATTACTAGACACAATCTGTCATGACAAGTCAACACAGCATATGAAATCTACTATTACATGTTTATGGCATGGTTATGTCAAATTTAGGGAGCAGGGTTTAAGGGAAATGTGACCAGTTTTTTCAGTACACTGGAATGTGATATGAGTGTGGATGTGTCATGGCTGTGTTTGATGCGGGTTATCTTAGGCTACCGGATGCGCATCGGCTCCAGCACGGACAAAAAGGATTCAGGCCGCATACATGTGGACTTTGCTCAGGCAAGGGATGACTTGTATGAGTGGGAGTGCAAGCAGAGGTTACTGGCGCGAGAAGAACGTCATCGGCGTAAAATCCAGGAGGATCGTCTTAGACCCCCCTCTCCCCCTCCCATCATGCACTACTCTGAGCATGAGGTGGGCCTGTTGGCTGAAAGACTGAAAGGTATGGATTTCTTCTGAAAGTGCTGTCATAATCACTGAGGCTGGGTGTCATCAGGAGATTTATCATCATTACCATAACTTAGAAACACAGTTCAGGTGGAAGATTTCCCTAGTAGCTGCTCTGGCCTGCTTTACAAAGTTCAGACTAGTGTGATGACCTGATCTGCCGTGTGTGCTGTTTTATACACCTTCCAGGCATGCCTGACGGTTCTCTGCTGATGTAATGGGTGTTACTGTAATGATTGGCTGCCTGGCTGTAAGTCCCTTGATGCTCCACAGATCAGTCTTCTCCACTCTCTGCAGCTGCCACCCAAACAGCCACAGCTGTTGTTTGTTCTGTAGGGCTGGTGTGCTTTTGTGTTGAGCTAGTGCCATTAGTGGCCCATAGTGAATATTCACTTGAAAAGCTTCATACCTCTAGACTAAACACAGCGCCCAAAGGCTCGGGTAACAAGAATCTTCCAGACTTACGTAGATAATAGTGATTCATTTTTAGGGAGTATTAAGTTCAGTCAGCTTTTTGCTCATTTATAAATAGCTTTGCTTTAAATGCATTGTTAATCATAGATAAAACTGTCCAGGTTTAGTTTGTAATTCAAAGCACTGTAGCATGTGTCAAGATCTCAAAGGAGTACTGTGCTCATTTCACAAAAGTCAAAGGTCCTGTCAGTATAAAAAACACACTGCTGAAACATCTTTAGCAAGGAGGTTGGTTCATTAATTAGACAATGAACATCCTCAAAAAATCAGTAAAAATGTTTTATTAGTTGTCTTACATATTTCTATTATATAATTTCTCCCCTATGTCTTCTAATATTATACTAATAATTTATTTGAACATTTGAGTATTAGACTAGATAGTTTTAATTATTATCATTTCTTGATAAGCACATTGAGCCACAATTAAGTATGAAACATGCTGTATAAGTAGTTTATGCAATAATACTAATGCATGTTGTTATAATAAATATATTATTCTCATAATACTTATTTTTATTGCTGTTGTCGATTATGTTAATGAAGTAGATGATGATAGTTGGGCATCGATATTTTTTTTTTGGGCAGCTTCATGTTATAAATTTTATACCAAATATAGATCTGATAAATTAATAGAAAATTTACAAATGAAGCTGAAAACAAAGTATTTGTAATTATCAGCCTTAGAGGTGAATTTTGTCCTGGGTACATGCAGTGTGTGGGTTCCCTTTGTGTTGCTTGAATAAACCCTATTGATTTTTACCTCATGCCTCAGGGTGATTTTCCAGGTACCAGAATTGGTTTTCTAAACCTGGAACCCAGCATTTCTCTGTTGCTTGCCAGCAGACAAACTAAATCTATGCCATCTTCATTCTTAAAGGGGAATTCCACAGTTTTTTAAAAATGTCTGTCTAATTCAGTTGATAAGGTGTAAACACATTCATCCAGAGAGGTTTGATATGAATTGCTCCATTGTGGAGAAAGTTGCCGTCTCAGAATTTGTTAGAGGCTGCACACAATGGTGGTAAGAGGAACCAGGCATTTAATACCTCTGAAAGCTACATAAAGTCATTACATAAGATTGTAATTAATACACTGCTTGATGCCTACGACATTGTTTTACAATAGTTTGGAGTGAAATTGCCAAAAGAAAACTTTTTTTTTTCTGATTTACCAATATTTTGCCATTGTCACCACGACATACCTCACGTAGGTTCACTGGTCATGTTGGCTAGCAAATAAAATAGCTATAATTGCCATGTAGACATTAAGACCCCTGGTTCCTATCACCACCACTGTAAAGAAATCTGAGTTTCTATAATTCTCTGCAGTGCACCATTTTACATCAAACCCTTCTGAATTATGAAGTCATTTGTAAAAATCTGTGGAATTCCTCCTTCTCTATCGAATATGCATCATAAACAACAAATGACTGCTGGTGCTGTTGTTCTTCTTCCCAGGCACTTTCTTTTTTTTAAGGATTTTACACTGCTATCGTTGCGTGTCCATGAATGTCCAGTGCATCACATGCTTTTACATTTCACACACAGTACTTCATCAAATACTCTCCTGGCTCAAAGCTAATATTTTCCTGTGCTTTGTTATGATTAGAGGAACCCTGAGGTAGACAGCAGGTTTATGGCAAAGACTGTCTTTTCCATGCTTCTCAGAAACTCTGTCCTCTCTGGAGAGATTTCTGCTTTCATTTAGATGATGGGAACTCAACTGCAACCCCCACCTCATCGGCAATCAGGGCACACCATCAAGCCTTTCCCATTCTCTCTGTGTGCCGCATCCCTTCCACTATGCTCTCTTGTATGATAATTGAGCCCAAAGGGCATCAGATAAAGCATCTCTATGTCTGACACAACTCAGTATTCTTCCTGGCACCGGAACACTTCACTCTCTATCAAAACCTTGGTTAAAATTGGGTCCAGCCTGCTCCATTTAATTTTATACTACTAATATTTACAGGCTACAAATATCAGAGTACCTTTTTAAAATCTGAACAGCATGCAGACAGACAGGAAGCTTTTGTTCCTTTTACAGAAACTGTGGTGTAAAACATCAGGGTGCACTCCCGCACTAGAACATTTCTGTGTAATACAGTAGCAGAAGGCCATCAGAAAGGCACCTCTCAGTAAGAGGGCAGCATTTGAAAGCCATTCACAAGCGTGGTTGTGTTAATACTGTGTATTCTCCTCTGCTTTTCATTTTTTCTTTTTGGCTCTTTGAGTGTCCCTGTTGTCTGATCCATCTTTTTCCACCTACTGTCCTCAGCGTTGCAGTTGAAGGCATTATTTGTTTTTGTTAATACCATTCATTCCAACAGCCTCTGGTTAATGCTTTCTCATTTCAGGCAAATAAGCATATTAATCACATTCATTACTGCTCTATACAGGCTCAGAAAACATAAATGTGGCAGCTTCATAAAAATAAGCCAATAACCAGACACTAAGCGTTTCTGTTTTTTGTTGGCACCAAAGAGCCAGTAACATGGTGACTGTCACAGGGGTTGAGTTACAGTGAGGACAGAGGGGGATGCTGGGGGATTTTGAGGGAGGGTGTGGAGATTTACACATTTACATTTTCTGTCATGGCCCTCATTAGTGGTGGGGGTGGCGGCTGTGCAGTCTCATTTGACTGAGGGAATTATTTTTACTCCTGTCAAATGGCATTCTTGCCCTGGGACCAGGAGAATTCTATTAGCTTTAATTAGCTGGGAAGGCACTGTGCCACCTGAATGACATATCTGCTCTCCCTCTTGCTCTCTCTCTCTCTCTTGCTCAAGCAACTGCATCAGAAGCCTGGGGCCCCTTAAGTTCCTTGCCAAACATAGATTACATATCAAGGCTGAGAGTAATATTGGTCAATTGCATATAGAGTCCAGATGCTTAGAATATAGAGAGATTATCTCCTCCTGTTTTCCATATATGCAGTGGGAAAAATGTAATTGATGTATCGCTTATTATACAGTGGAATTCATAGTCCAGGATATTGTTTCCTTTCCCCGCAGAAATATCTTCCTGGTCAAAAGCACACGTCCGGGGTGGAGAAACTAATATAAGGGTGTTGCATATAGGATCTCATAATGGGGGTTGTGTAATTTACTACTGGCCTTATAATGTCTGCTCTGGCTCTTGGCAAATTTCAATTATTCTTGCAATTTCTCTAATGCATTTCAAAGTGGTCCACAGAGACCAGATTACTGAAGCCTGAGAGAGGCCACACTCAAAGTCTCTGCCACAGACGCTCAACCCAGAATTGTACTTCATGTTGAGGCATCAAGACACACTGTGCTATTTACCCACTCATAGGCTTCGATCCAGCTTCAAGAGTAAATCTTGCACCATCACATTACCGGAGAGTAAGCTGTTGTTTGAATTTGTAAGAACCATGTTCTTCCTCCTTTTCTACAGATGACAACAAATTCAGTGAAGCAATAGCTGTGCTGTTCACATGGATAGAAAGGGGCGAAGTGAACCGGCGCACCGCCAACCACTTCTACTCCATGATCCAATCGGCCAACAGCCATGTGCGGCGCCTCATGAACGAGAAGGCCCAGCATGAGGAGGAAATGGAATTGGCCAAAGAGCATTTCAAGAACTCCCTGCTCGCCATCCTCACACAATGTAAGACACAGCCTGCATGCTGCTTACCAGGAGATATTCATCTGGGGTTGCCATGACAACGGTACATCCTTTTTACAGGCTGAGATTATGCAGGATTCTTAAGGATGCTTAGCCTCTGATCTGATCGTTGAGGCTTTTATGTTCTTCTCAACAATGCCAGTATATAAAGATCAGCCATTTGTAAATGCCTGCATCAAGCAGTTATGCTGTGTAATGTAATGACACACAAGGTGGTGTTCACTTTTTTTTATGTGTGACACAATCGCCTCATTTGTTCTTTCGAAGAATGTCAGAAGTTCAGAGGTGAACAATAAACGAATGAAAAAGCAAAACAGATGAGATTCAGACCTAGTTCCCTAAGTCACTGCGATTCTAGCCATAGCCCAGAGAATGGCCCAGGGTAAGTACAGTCTCAATGGAAGCAGTCTGTCCTCATAGCAGGGATGGAGCTGTTCAACTTAATGTGCAGGTAGGCCAAAATCAGATTCCCTCATCTTCTGAGACATGCAGAGCAGCTGGGGGTACTTCATGAACCAACAGCCACTGAGAAGCTCACAAATCAATAGCATCCACTGAGGAACTCATTATTGAGACTTTCATACAGAATGTATGGATGGAATGCAAGATGATCTGTGTAGGTGTGATGGTGAAATACATCCATAACTGTGCATGGCAGCTTGGCTACAGCAAAAAACATAACTGTTTTCTTTTATCCTCCTTTAAAGTCAGTAAACTAGTAAGAGCTGGGAATTAAAGTAATACTGATTATGGTAAAGAACGTTTATTCATTACTACAGCTTTGATGTCTCTTATGTTTTGTCTTCTGAACATCACACCAGTAGAAATTTATAGTCAAATCAAAGCAAAACAGAAGGCAACATTTTACAAGAGGTAGAAATTCAGTGAGCATTTGGTACCCTGAAACTAAATAAAAAATTCATGCTTTATTGTCATTGTAATGCAAAAATGTGGAACATTCATTTCAACTGAAATTCCCTGTCAACTCTGCTTAATACTACTATTATAAAGCATTTGACTGCAAGCAGAATATTCCACCCATTGTAGTCTGTTGCCTTCCTCAGTCCTAAAGGATTTGAATCAGCAGGTAATGAGATGTAAGTACAATAGAGCAGGCACTATCAGGAACCTTGCTGGTGCTAGTACAGCAGTCAGAGGTTTCTGGTGTGTGGCTCTAGCTGGCAGTGGTGCAGAGCTTTACATAAATGGCTTGTCTTGTCTGACTTCCTTATCCACCAAAGTTGAGCAGATTACGGCTGTATTCACCGCTGCCACCAGACAAAAGGCATGGGACCATTTCTCAAAAGCACAGCGCAAGAACATAGACATTTGGCGAAAGCAGTGCGAGGTTGGTATATCTCCTCCCTTCTTGTCATGCTGACTCTACAGGCTACCTTGGTGCTCCAGCTGCTAATGTTAATGTGGCTCTTGTGGCTGTTCATTATGCTCATTACCAATGTAGCCTGTCCATAACTATTGTGGTCTCACAAATAAACCATCCTGGATATCTGATTCTGGTCTCTCGCTCTGCAACACAGTCGATATCTGCTAGAAAGTCAAGTACCTCTTAAGTTGCCACGGTAACAGATGCTTCCAGGGTTAAAATGATAGTCATCAATGATAAAAGTGGATTAGTTATTCATAACTCATCAAATTTGTATTACAT
Organism: Pygocentrus nattereri; assembly: GCF_015220715.1. Classification (NCBI taxonomy): domain Eukaryota; kingdom Metazoa; phylum Chordata; class Actinopteri; order Characiformes; family Serrasalmidae; genus Pygocentrus; species Pygocentrus nattereri. The sequence goes on from NC_051216.1 coordinate 24,448,741, forward strand.
CTCTCTACATCTCTAAAGCTGAAAAAAGGGAAGTCCATGTAAAAGCCATCCCTGTAAAATTTGGCACTTTCTAGATTCAGCATTTTCACAAAACATCTACATGGTGCCTATGATTTTTCTCTGAGCATCTACAACCTTACCTTCTTCCAAACTGCCTATAGACTGTAGAGGTACTTTATTTGTGAATCATCTTGTTATGGTCCTTTTCCATAACTTGATGCCCAAATATATATAATTGCAGTGAGTGAGTGGGATGTTTTTTTCTGTGAGGACCAAAAAAAAATGAGACCTCTTTGAGCGAAATACACTATCTATATTCATACAGTTCTATAAGGCCAGTCATTGAAAGGAAACGTCCCATTTAAGTTCACAGTACACCCAGAGGTAAGAGGTTGCTTTTCTGAAGGTGACTTTGGTGCAGTGACAGGCCAAAATCAGTCATGATGCCACCACTGTGAAATCAGGGTAATGTTTTAGGGACTTTAGCTGAACTGTATGTCATACTATAACATCATTTTTCTTCAGTTACCAGCAGTTCATTCTGTTGTGACAGAAAGAAATGTAGTTTCAGATATGATCTACTTATCTGCATGAGAGCTTTTAGGAAAGTCAGATCAAAGATAAGGCAATGTGGAACTAGAACAGAGCATCACTAAGGATATTTATTGTGTCTAGGCTGCAGGATTTCACAGCAATGGCATTAAACATCCTTGCCACTGATCCCTATAATGACTATCAGAGGATCAGCGTGCCTGGAAGTTTGTATAATGTGATTTTTACACTCTCTTTTTAGTACCAGACAAATGGAGCATCCAAACTTCTGTTATCATGCACAGCTGTGAGACGTTCAGCACATTCTTGGCTTTTTTTAGGCTGTGTTTCAGACTCACCAAATCAGTCACCAAGGCTGTGTGCTTGCCACTGTCTGTTATTTTGTCACTAGAGATGCTTTGCATTTCTTATATTTTACAGTCTCCTTTATGCCATAGGAGCTGTGTAAATCTCAAGACAGTTACACATTTCTTTAGAATATGTTTATTAGAATATGCTGTTTGTGGTATAGACATTTGTCTCTGAGGCTGTATTGCTCTTTCTGGGAGTAACTAACAAACCATTAAATATTAAAGTCGTGTTATGGCGCAATGTCTAGGACAGCTGCCACTAATGGGGTGTGTGCATGTGTGTATGTGTCTCTGTGTGTGTGTTTATGATTATGGTGTGCTAGGAGCTGAGGAACGCCCACAGTGAGGAGATAATGGGAATCAGGAGGGAAGAAGAAATGGAGATGTCAGATGAGGACTTGGAAGAAAATCCCTGTAAGAAGATCCGAATGGACGACTCAGGTATGATCTCAACAATCAGGACTGTATACTAGCCATTGTCTTTAAAAATTACCATTGGAATTATGGGAGAATTATGTTGCTGCCAGATGTCAAACAGTCATTCTAGAAGCCTATAAAATAATGAATCCTATCCTGAGCATAGTGTTTACTTGAAACTCAACCTGCAGATAATATTTATTTATTTATTTGAACTGGGGTGTCAGAATGAGTCATTGAACCATATAGTTTTATGTTTTCCATTTCAAGTTTGATTAAGAATGATTTCTCCTGCAGAGCCCAGATGTAGAAACTCTCTAGGAATTCAGAGCTTAGTAATATTTCATGATCTGTCATAACATGGCAGCACAGAATCCTTAAGTACAATTTTGCATGCCATGAAAAAACTGGGCTATTTAATAGCCAAATTCAGTTCATTTTTATATATTTTATACAGAAAACTGTCATGAGACTGTATTTATTAATATTCAGGTCAGAACCAAAGAATGCATGATAAGGGCAACACGGAAAATAAATGATTTAGATGTTTCATTAACCTTGCAGAGTGACAGTACAAGGACAAAGCTGTTCAAAAATGTTATACTGCTACATTTATGGTATATATTATTCGAATCACTTACAGCATTGCGCAGCAGAGGCTTACTTTTTAGAATATCCCCATTCACCTATTCCTATACATTTCTTGCAAGCCAGTTATAAGGTACTGTAATGCCCTTTTTGTGCATCTACAAAAGTACACAAACTAGATAGATGTGTCTAATATAGGGAGAGTAAGTTTACACTGTGTTTAGTAGTGTTTAGCAGTGTTCAGCAGCACTGCTGTGTTTGATACACTTGTACAAGCACAACACAGACCCAACATGTCACTACCATTTTGGTATCACTGCTATGCAAAGAATGGTCCACTATACCAATAATATCTGGTCAGTGGTGGTTCTACGGTGGTACTTTTTAGTTGATGGACAGGTCGGGGTGTAGTGACAAATTGTACATCAACAGATGGGTGTGTCAACCTATAAAGGGCACTTATATGGCAGACATACTTGATAAAATAACCAGTGACTATGGATAATCTATGTGATGTTTGCATTATTTTGTACATTCATCGTATATCATTGATGTCCAAAGAACAACTTATATCCCCAAAATAGTAACTTTACAGGAGAAGACAGAAGATGCGTTCAAATTATATAGAAAAATAAAAATTGGCAAAAATGGAGATACATGTTTTTTGGACAGTGATGATGTGTCTGACAGAGTTGCTAGACCAACAGCAATGGCCAAAGGTTACATGCAAAAACTCATATTAAATTAGATTACATACATTAAAGTTAATGTTAAGTAACACTTTGCTGAAGGGCAGCATTCATAAGGCTATATGACACCTTCATAAAGCCCTCATGAGTCAGTATCATGGCAGCTTTAGTCCATTTTGATGTTATCTCATCACAGCAAGTGTTCTGATATCTGAGACTTGTTGTAATATGCCTTTATAAAGGTATATAGATGTATATAATTTATTATGTAGGTTTTATGTAGCTTTATGAATGCTATCCTTCACTGATTGTGTTTTTTTTTGCTTGCTCTACAAAGCCACCATTATGGCGATTTTGATACAGTAAGAACATGATAAAATGTGCATGTCTGTGCTATCTTTGGCACAGCTGACAGCAAGTCCCTTTCTCGCTCTCGCTCTCTTTCTCTCTCTCTCTCTCTCTCTCTCTCTCTCTCTCTCTCTGTGTGCAGCTTTGGCTGCACAGTCATGTGCCCTGCGAGAGGAAAATGACAGTCTGCGCTGGCAGCTGGATGCCTACAGGAACGAGGTGGAGCTGCTGAAGAAAGAGCAGGGCAAAGCCCATCGCTCTGAGGAAGACCACACCCATGAACAACAGCTCCATTTCCTCCAGCAGACCATGCACAGCATGCAGCAGGTAACACACACTCACATCCACAAGCACATTATCACACCCGCAGGCATGTTCACACTTACATGCATCTTATACTCATACCTTTAAAGCAGTTCTGACAGCTCCAGTGAATTTACATCGGAGAAGATGCTGCCTGTACTTACACCTTCCTCCTGTTAACACACACTCACTCAGTCCTTCGATATCCAAACCCATTTCACTCTGATATACGACAACATGCTTACCCTCTTTACACTGAGCTTACCTGCTAGTGGAAGTGTTGGAAGATTTCTGCATCTGCTCTACCTGATTTATTGTCTGGACAAGGCAACTTGCACTATCTCTCTATAAAAGCATGAGGAAAATCTCTCTCTCTCTCTCTCACTCACTGTATTTCTTCGGTTATTTTCATCTTGTATTTCCTTTTGCTTGCCACACATCATGCACCCGATCAAGAACTAGGCTTTTCAAAATATTCACTATGGCTGGGAAAGTGTTCAGAAAGCCACTTTTTAATATCAGTGTGCTTAGAAAGGAACAGAATATAATTACAATCCTTCTCACCCTCTTCACTCAAACTTTAAACTGCTTCCTTCTGGCTGACAATTTAAGATTCCAAAAGCCCCCAGAAACATATGTAAAAGTAATTTTTCCCACAAGCTATACAGGCATTAAATAGTTATATGTAGGCTTTTTACCCATTTAAATGATGTTGATTACCTTGCAGTCCACATCCCTTATTTTTGGTTAAATCGCTCAATGTTGAGGCAAAAATCTTCTAATTCTTTCATTTAATCTACCCTCCTTTAATAATGATCCAATTGCATTTATTTGGATATTATCACTGTCATATCAAAGCCATGTATCTCTGGATTATTTTTCCTACATCATTTGCAGGTGCACTATATATCATGTGGATATTTTATGACAAACTGACCTGAGAAAAATTGTCCAAAATTGCTCAAAATAAAACCTTCCAGTTATTACATTAACTCAAATTTTAATTATGAGCATGTTCACCTTCTCCTATACATTTTTGCTCGGATGAAATGAAGCAATAACAAGCCCTTAATGATCTGAATTATGTTCTAAATGTGCATCCAATAGTAAAGGCAGCAACACACTTCTTTTATTAATTAGATTAACTGACCCTTAAATGTCCCACAACAGGATTTAACCGCATTTAACCCATCCATGAAGTGAAACACCACATAGACACTAGTGAGCACACACACTAGGGGGCAGTGAGCACACTTGCCCAGGGAGCAGTTGGGGGTTAGGTGCCTTGCTCAAGTACTGTCGACTCTGGGGATCGAACCGGGGCCAGTTCCCTAACCTCCAACCCATACATAGCGAACAGGAAACTCCAATTCTACACGCTGCAGATTTTAATGACTTAATTGGAAACATCACCATAATCTCTGAATGAATTTGTGGCAAGGCGTTAAGCATGATAGGGTTACATTTTACCCTACTTGATTTTCTAATACTTGAATCTGAGTGAATGTCATGAAACCTGCATACCTATATTTAGCTGAAAATTGTCTGATTTTCTGCACTGAGGTCTAATAGTACCCTCATTTTCGGGGGAAAATGCAATTTGAACAAGGCTACATTGCATCTGTGTCTTCAGAACTTACTACATTAGCAGTGTTTTGATCGGTGTGCCATTTGTAGAAACTCAGCTGTGGTGTAATAAAACTCTGATCTAATGGTTGTGTTAATCTGGATTTGCTGACAATATATGTTAAACAACATATTGCACAGGCTTGTTTTCACTGACAGTGTGTTTATCTGTTACAATATTTCCTGCCTTTACCTTTTTCTAGCACATAGTCACTTTTTCAGGTAGCAATCAAGCTCAAGTGTCCTTCAGTTTTCAGTGTGAGATTGAATTAGATCCCTGTTGTCAATGTGGGATTTATTTCTTTACGTACATTCTCTATCTTTAGAGGCAGTACTTTGTCATGGCCTGCTGCCTTTTGTTCTTCATGAAACTGCCTGTCTCCACAGCAACTCTTGCGGCTCCAGGAGGAACTGAAGAGTAAAGAGCTGGAGCTGGAACAGGCCCGAGATGAGCAGCACTACCTGGAGGGAGAGGTCTTCAGCCTCAGAGAGAAGGTTAGACTAGCATATAAAAATTTAAAGGAATTGTTTGGATAAAATTCAAATTTATGCAGTTTTCCCCAAATTTCAAGTAACCAAAACATGTTTAGTGTTTGCTTCATTAGTTTTGCACTGGAGCAAATGTAGCTAACTAGTAATGGAAGATTTTACACCATTGCACAAGTACAGACAAAATGCACAAAGGCAGTTTGAACATGATTTGAGGCAAGTGTGTGATGATTTAGGCATGCTGTCATACTTATTTAATTCACATTGGTCCTCACTGTTACTGTTTGGCAGTTTTCTTTGTGTAATTATTTTGTTAACTCTTTAAGGCAGATGCAAAAAACATGGCTATTCCTGCAGTTTAATCTGTTCCTCTCCATTGTTGCATTTATTTGATGTATAAAGAACAGGATTTATATTAGGTTTGTCTCTGAAACTATATTTTTGACAAAGAAAGCACATTAATAGGAATATGTCACAGACCAGTAGTATTTAATAATTTCTCTGATTAAACAACACAATAAAAATGTTTGCTACATGCATTGACTGATTTTAAAATAATTAATAATCAAGAATTGGTGTTTCATTTAAAGATGGTGTATTTCATTAGTTAGTGAGTAAGTATTCTAATGTTTTCTCATAGAAGTTTAAAACGTAACTGTTTTCTGAATAACACTTCATGAAAATCTAACATGAACTCAAAACAGACGTTTAATTTCTGTAATCTAAATATGGATTCCCAATACTTGTAATCTGCTACATCCCAGTCCTTTAGGAGGCTTGTTTATGAAATACAACCATTTAAGTGGACACCTACTTACAGTTGTCTTTTTCATTATCTTTTACTGATATAAATCATCTTTAGAGCACTTTTCTGTTGGAAGATTTTCCAGTTTGGCAGCAATGCCTCTCTCTGTCTTTCTTCATGTGTGACAGCAGGAGGGCAATGTGCAGCCTGGGGTCACTCAGTGTCCTCACTCTCTCTCTGGGAGAGCAGCTACATATGGCAGCAGCAGAGCTCAACACACACAACCCCACACACTGTTCTAAATAGAAAAGTCTGTCTTAAAATTTTCATAACATGATGGATCTGAACTGCTGTGTCTGGAGGGGAGAACCCAGCACAGAAAAACATTTTTTACCTCCATTATGCTTTGCTGAGGCTGACTCACTAAGACTATGCCTTGCCTTACTTGCTGCTTAAGAACTCATGTCCCTGTTTGACTGCTTCATGCTCTCAGGTCCACACACATCTGGTCTAAACATGGAGACCAGAAGTCACCAACCCTAGTCCTGGAGATCTACCATCCTGTAAAGTCTAGTTTGAACCTAAATCTGCCACACCTGCTACAGCTAATTAGCTGTTTGAGAAGTCCTTCAAGAGCCTGTTATATGAAGGTTGGAACAAAGAACTCAGCAGAAAAGTAGATCTCCAGAACCAGAGTTGGTGACCAACCACTGATGTAGACCATATAGAAATCATACTTTACTATACGTTGAGTGCATTCATGTAGCCCACACAGAGCTACTGCAAAATTAAGCCACTGTTATGGCTTCCTTACTGCTGCACTGCTCAACATGATACCTCAACATTTGTGTGAGCATGATGGTTTACTCAGGAGCATACAATAACAGCCATGCTTGTTTACTCATTATTTTTCTAACTGCAGACATTGGTTTGCATGAATGTTATTTGACTGAGATAATAGGAACATCAATATGTAGCGGAGTTCCTGCAGAGTCAGTGGTGTATCGTGCTCCTAACCAAAGACATAGCAGCTAGGTGATATATACTGCTTCAGCTCCATCATGGACCTGTTTCCATACATTCTAAACAGATCAGAACCTGTTATGACCTTGAGAAGGTGCTCTAAAGTCTGTGAGTACTATTTTATGGACAGAATTATGGATGTAGCTACAACAGGGTAAAGGTTTTTAAACTCCAGTTGCCTGAAAATCCATTAAATATTAAGCATATACATGACTATGCATGTGCTTCACAAACTCAGTGCCAACGTTTCAAAGATGTTAAGTCACAGTGTTCACAAAGTTCCCTTACCATTTCCTCCTTGGCATTTTCTTCCTTCTACAGCACACCAATTGAGTGAATTTTTGTCTATTTCTCCTGACAGCTTCTGAACAGTTCAGACTCAGTGGAGGGGACAAACCACACTGCTGAAGCCCCTGAAAAGGTAAAGGTATGACTCAGCTGTCACTACACCACCACATGCTGGGTTTGCTGTTTTTACGTAATGCTGTGAGAACATAGACCAAAATTGCTTATGTGCCTTGAGCTGCTCAAAACTGGGCTACTGAAATGATCTTTTATTTTTCTAAACAGTACTGTGCAAAAGTCAGAGACCACCCTTCATATATTTTATTTCTAGTTAAAATGATCACTAAGTACAAATTCAGTATTCAGGAGACACTGTATGGCCACAAATATATGGACATCCCTCCTAATTGTTAAGTTCAAGTGTTTCATCCATATGTATCACTAACAATTGTATGAACACAAGTACATAGCCATGTAATCCCCACAGACAAACACTGGCAGTAGAATGAGTCATACTGAAGAGCTCAGTGACTTTAAAGGTGGCACTGTCACAGGATGCCACCTTTGCCACAAGTCAGCTTTTGAAATTTGTTTCCGACTTGATCTGCCCTGGTCAACTGTAAATGTTATTACTGTGAAATGGAAGCATCTGAGCTGTTGTTGCTCCTAGTCTTGAAGCTGTAGACACTGAGTGGGGAAGCCACATGCTGAAGAATGGGCTGGAACTGTTTTTCAGGCTTTGGGCTAGGCCCCTTAATTTTAATATTAGAGCATACAAAGACATTTTAGACAGTTATATACTTACAACTTTGTGGCAACAGTTCCAGCATGACTGCCCCTATGCACAAAGTGAGGTCCATAAAGTTATTGTTTGACAAGCTTGGTGTGGAGGAACTTCAGTGGTCTGCACATACCCCTCACCACAACTCCACTGAACACCTTTGGGATCTTCTTGTCCAACAGTGCCTGACATCACAAATGCTCTTTTGACAGAATGACCACACATTCTTTCAAATACACTCCAAAATCTTGTAGAAAGTCTTCTCAGAAGAGTGAAGGCTGGTACAAAGAGAAGACAATTCCTCACAAATGTCAATGGTTTTGGAATGGGACGTTCAATAAGGTCATAACAGTGTGAAGATCAGGTATCCACATGTTTTTGGCAATGTAGTGTATTTCTGAGAAGATTAGATATAAGGAGTCAGACCTGGGTAGTATTCCTCAGCAAACATCTGGTGGTTGGGCAGTCCATGTAACCCAGCTGGGCTTAGCCCAAAAAGGCAATGTAGAGGGACCATGTGAGCCCATGACCCTCAAGGCTCAGCGTGGAGGACCAGTGCAATGCCATTAAGGCAGTGGGAGATGGCAGGTGCAATTATAAAAAGAAGCGGCTGCCCAGACCTCAGCATCATTTAATGTGCTTGGGATTACTTAAAGCATAAGAAGCAAAAATAAAAACAAAAAAAAAACTTTGAACTTTGGAGGTGTGGAAAAAACCAAAAGAAACTCTAGAAAACAGAACACTTGAACACTAAATAATGAAGAATTTATATTATATTTATTTGTTGAGGATTCTGTGTAATTTTCTGTTAAATGTTTTCTGCTTTTTTCATGGTGCTGAAAAATGAATAACCAGAAATGGAAGGGTGGTCTCTGGGTGTACAGTACTGTATTTCATATGTTCTCCTGAGTATCTTTTTAGTCAAATGTACTTGTCTGGTATAGTATATTACATGCTATACATGCACTGTGTGCACTCACCAACACATAAAACTGCTAAAGCTAATTTATCACACCTCGGACAAATATGTCTTAGCATTAAGTGTCTCTTGTCACATGCTGTTCAGACTGAGCTGACATGGTTTTGGCTTTTGATTCTTGCCTGTTTAGTTGAGTGGGGTTAATGCAGTTTGCATAGCTAATACTCAATATAAAAAATAAATGATAAAAAGAAAGAATAAGCCTAAGCTGAGTTTCCATGTGGCTGCAGCTGTACATACAATTAGAAAAATTTTACATTGAACATTTGACTGGATATACATGCCTTATGCACCACTGCTTCTATTTATGAGGTGGTCTTAAAGGGCATCTGAATAGATAGCTCAGTGAGTATGCAGTGCCAATTGCTATGATCCATGCTTTGATTCATCTTTTGTGTGACTTATAGCTTGACATCTTGAGCAGCCTGTGCAAAGGAAAGGCTGGTAAATGTCAATAACCATTGATTTCTCTGAAAGCAGAGCAGAACGCTTTGCATTTTTAGTACAGATTGGTCAGCATGAATGTGGCTGTTGCTCAGTCTGTCAGCCTCATCTGGATGTTCACTGCATTCTGTTTCAAATTCTATCTCAGAGGTTCACTGCATTCTAATTCTTATTCTGGGCCTGATCCTTGTGTGTCTGCCCATGTGTGTGTATGTATGTGTGAACAGGGTTTGAATGGCACTGCAGTGCTTTATCACCATCGGGAGAAGAACAATGAGGCGGTCATGCGAGGTCCTCTGAGATCAGAGAAAGAAGCTCTGTTGCTGGGTAATTACATGCTATCTCTGCTCTATAAAGCTGTACGGTCTTGATGTTTAAAACATCGGCAGCAGTGGGTGGATAGGGTAGAATATCTAGAGTCTCAGTAGAGTCTCGGTCTGTCTCCTCTTAGAGTCAAAGTTAAAAGCATATAGTAGGCAGAGGACAGGATGTAATTTACTACGTATAGTGCTAGGCCTCAGTAGTAGATATTAGTAGGCCTTACTGAGCATGTTAGGCTATGTTAACACCATTTGTTAAGTACTACATTAAACTGCTAAGATTTACTGTTCAAATCTGATTTTACTGATGTGGTCTTATATCCAACTACTCTGAAATGGACATGCTACTTAAAACTGACCATGTGCAAAAGAACAGCAGACGTACACAGACAGAAGGCAACACACACAGTCACAGCTCTCCTCCATCTTTGCCTACAATTAATTCCACGGAATTAAAATGTTAAAACTGGATTGACAAAAAATGTTATAAATTCTGTTCTGACTGTTCAGGCACAGGTCAACACATATCAGATATGCTTGAGAATTTAGAACCATATATGAAAATGGTTCATATTTGAATTGACAATGTCATATTCAGTGACTATTGTTTACATCTGAGACATCCAAAAAAAAATAAAATTATGAACATAGCATTTGACCGTAGCCAGGTTTCCATCTGTCAAATTAAATTCAAATAAATAACAGAAACGTTGCAAAATATTATAGGAATAAGGCTGTGTTTCCATCATCTCTGAACAAGAGGATAAAACTCTAGTTTGTAAAAATATTTCTGATAAATAGGTGACAAACTTACAGACAAATCTTTAATGTTGAGCAACTTTGTTTAACTGTATTGTTAAATTTTATGGCTATGTTTTACATTGTAAGAGTGCAAGGACAAAATGTAATGGAAAATAGGGCTTGTTCTTTGTTTACATGCTACAAATATACAACAAGAGTGTAAAGACAGTGCTGTTTTATTGTGTTTCAGGCTTGTCTTGCTTAAAAAAGTGAATTAAATGAAAGGGAGTATATCTGTACCAACACCATAGAATTCCAAATTTGCAGACAGTTAGCCTTATTGATGGTTTGGCTCCATACAAATTTCCCACAGAGTGGACTAATGAGCTGGATATGCTATTGTTACCTCATGTTTCATTCATAGGTTTTTTCTACATGGTATATAGGTCAGTCACTCAGAGGCAACGTAAAGGATACAAAGGGCAGTTCCACGTAGCCAATGGCAGATTCAACCCCATTACTGGTGTATTTCATTGAGCCTGAGCTTGATGTTTATCTGTACCCTCACTGTGTTGCTTCCTGTAAGATATTTGACTAGATCCGCATCGGAATAGTTAAATGAAACCTTCTTTCCTGCCTGCTTTCCTCAATTTTGTTCTGATTGATTTTCAGTAGCTTTGTAGCTCCACATGCTTGTCAGCTCTGCCAGCATATTTAGTGAGTGCATGTGCTAAAGAAAAGTAGGTAGGAAAGGAAGATTCATTCAACTATTCAGATGCAGATCTAGTCAAATATCCTGCCACAATGTCAGATCACCCAAAAGACACTGTGGCATGACATCACATTCCCAAGCTCTATATCATAACTCAAGATCTGCTATAGGCAGCTAATATCTGTTTACCTTCTAATATCACTGAGATCACTGAGTATGTTGTTTGATAAGGTATGTTTTAATTTCTCCATTGTAAAACAGTTACCTCCTGCTTTCTGTTATGTTGTGTTTCATCATAATTTATTGCATTTCCATCAAATCTTTGTACTCAATCATGTCAGAGAGAGAAAGAGAGAGAGAGATTGCTGTTGCTAGGGGACAGAGTCACAGCCTCTGTCTGTCATATTTCTGGATGAAGATCCTGAAGAGCAGTGAGGTCAGGAGGACTCAGGGGAGCTGTTCCTTTCTCTGCCAGGCGCTCTGCTGGCTCTGACCCACACAGCCCCCACTAATTCTCCACACACACTTGCACAAACACACACCCCTAGATACACATCTAATGGTTGCACAACATGCACCATATTGCCCTGTTCACAGAGAAGACACATACTCTACAGATGGGGCTGGGGAGGAGAAAGCCTGATCTAGAAGGCCTTCAGCCAGAACGACAGAAAAGCTCAACTTGTTCCAGCAGGGGGGAGAGAAAAGACTGACAGTGAAACACAAATTGCTTAAATCTCCAGACTCCTGCACTACTCAGCCAGCCGCACTGGAGTGTTAACTCTGGAGAGGAAGCCCTTCCTAATAATTCACTGATTTGAACTGGCTTCCTTTGCTTCTTAACATTTCTTTGTTGCAGGCATGCATTATTTCTCGTCAATTTTCCACTGCATCGTTTGCTAATATTACTTCCCTTTATTTAAAATGATTGTCAAATTTGCTTCTTTTCATACCGATTGATTAAGAAATAGATTTTTTCATTTTTAGCTGTGTGGGAGCAGCAGGCTGTAACACAACAGGAAAGTGAGAGAGTCGCAGGCTTCCAGCAAACGCTCTATCAGCTCCTGCACAGCTGCTCTGCCTCTCATTTCAGAATCTGAGCAGACATCATGAAGCACCCCAGCACCTCCCCTCCCCACTCCAGAGTGAGCCGCCGTGAAAGTAGGGCTTGCGGAGGGAATTGAATTAGGCTCCTCTGTAATTGGCAGTGTTACGCCATATAAATCAAGGAAATAAATATTGGCTTGGGGCCCTCCAGGGAAGGCACTATATTCTCTGCCTCTGCATCAGCACGTTACCTTTGCAGGACCTCTCCAAAGTAATCAACTTAAGAGGGGGTGGGGCGGCGGTTCTGCTCTGAGCAGGAGCTTTATGATTGTGCGGGCTGCATTTATTGCCTTGCCTGTCTGTTACATGCAAATTTGGTCACCGTAATGTTCGGTCACCTTCTGTGCTCTCTGTCTGCAGGAGTTATATCAACCTTCCTCCATGTCCACCCTTTTGGAGCCAACATTGAGTATCTGTGGTCTTACATCCAGAGGCTCGATGCAAAGGTAAAGCCTTTATATGGTTTCTTTAGTAAAATAAGCCTTGGGATTTCATAATACTCTGGTTAAAGGATTTGAAGATGTGTAAATATAGTTTTAGTGCCATGCGACTGAACGATGTGTAGCTAAATGAGTGTGGTTGTCTGGTACCTACTAATGAGTAAGGCCATGACCTCTGACATCAGATTAGCTTTACTTAGCTTAACTGTAGATTGAACAGAGCCAACACCCGACCGCCACTACTCTTCAATTAATTCAAAAAATCTTGGATGCAACCCATCAAAATATCAGTTAAAAAAAGATAAATCAGACTCAAATCTGACTGTAAAGTCATTGTAATGACTGTGTCATTGTAAAATACTTGATAGAATATACCACTTATAAGCACTCACATCCAGTGAATTCTTTATTTATGCATCCAAAATATTAATATTAATATTCCTTGTATGGACCATGGAGAGTTGTACTGATAGGTGGGGCCAGGCATAAACCAAAACCATATTAAACACACCATACATAAGAACCCAGTTTTATTAAAATGTAGGGCTGAGAACGTGTTTAGAATTATATGACCACAATAATTAAATGACTGCAACATACAGTGATGGGCTACTGACAATTCTATATTCTAAACATCTTAATTTAAATTCACCACTCATTACTTGTCCAAGTTATAAAACAAGCATGAATAGCATAAGCAAAGCCAGCTTGGCAGTAATTCTGGAAAGCTGTCACTGTTCATCAGATTCTCTTCTATGATTTTACACACACGTGATTTCTTCACACCACTGTGCAACACACAGCAAAACACGTTGCCTAACTGTCACTGTAATTATGCTGTCATCCCCTCAAGAGCTATTCTCAGACACTAATGTTTGTAGCTGTGCATATAATTTTTTAGTAGGCCGATCTAGCAGAACCAGTGGCCTATTGCACCCCTATGCGTAAAATTTTTAAAAGTTTCTCAACTTAAATTATAAACCCACCTATTGAAGAACCATTGTTTATAGTTTTTTCTAACCAATACATCATCACATGCCTAACAGTTGTTTAGATGTCAGATAATGGTCAATCGATTAATTATTTCCATCCCACTTGAACCTCCCCTCCTTAGATCTCAGCCAGTGAGCTGGAGAGGCTCATGGTGCGGCTGCCCAACATGTTCAAGCAGGAGTTCAGCGGCGTGGGTGCCACACTGGAGAAACGTTGGAAGTTCTGCGGCTTTGAGGCTCTCAACTCAGCATGACGAACAGAGCCACAGGCACTGAGGCTGCCGGACCTGCAGGCACTCAGCCTTGGTGACACATCCACAGTGAGACTGGCCAGAGCCTTAGAAGAACTCTGTAGAGGGTTCTCGCTCCCTGCTGGAGCCATTTGAGCTGTCAGGCCTGCTGCTCTGCTTTACAGAGGCACTACATGCAGCACAGAATCAGGACACATGTATTTACTTGAAGAAGCTCTTTTCAGACTTTGAGCCCTGTTGCATAACTTTTCCTGTCAACGGCAGAGTCCCCGAAGACTTGAGAAAATATCTAGGAATACAACACTGCTCAATTATAAATATGGAATGTGGAATATGGTAATCTACACTGACACACAGGCGTGTGATAGTGGCCCCTGTGCACCCATCAGAAACCAGTGTGTGGGGACATTCACTGTACTGGACATTTCTTTAAGACTTGAGTCTCAGTTTCTCCAAAGTATCATAGGCTTAAGATCACTGTTACAGAGAGTGTTCAAAGTGATACATTTTCTATAGTCTATCAATGCGCATCTTCGTGATGGTCTTTTAGGGACCTCAGCCTCAGCCAGTGCTCCTTCATGGCTAACATGCAGCAGCCAATACTGACCTGTGAAGAGAATCCTTTCACCACTGTGTGAGTGGGTTTTTTTTTTTTCGTTTATCGTTGTGTAGACAATGTATGTAACGTGCATTCTCTTTGTGTCATAATGCACCGTTGTTATCTTCTCATGTAAATTATGACTTTATAAAAATCTATTAAAAAGCTTTTTATCCAGTCTCTGGTGCTATTAGACTTCATAAGATGAAAGCTATGTCCCATCAATGTCTTGAAGCGCTCCACAGCTGTTTGCATCATATTTGACATGTTTATTTTGACTTATGTTTGATCCAGAAGTGCTCAGCAGGCAGGCTGGATGAGGATGGGGTAAAGCAGAGAGTTCCCCAATCACTCTGATTATAACAAGCTGTTAATTATTAATAGAAAAGAGGAGGAGAAGGTTGATCTGTCTCTATGTTACATTGATATTTCCACCCTCCACCACGGTGAAGTTTGTTTTGTCAGACCATATTAACGTTTGCATTTAAAGAGCAACTATGCAACATTTATGTTTTTTCTGTCTGAATCCTTGTCTGGAAAGTGGTCAGTTCTAAGTGTCAAAAAGCATTCAAGTGTATCTAATCTAAACCAGTGAGGAGGGAATAGTTTAGCTGCACCCAAATTATGCACTAGAGCATTCAAAATATCACAAATGCAGTTTAGGAAAAGAGGAGACATCAACTGATGTAGGGCAATGTTAGTGTTCATACTGAAGAGTGTAGAGAGAGATCAGCTTTCAGACTTAGTATCAGAGATAGTCACTGTTCTGAGGAGCTCAATTAGGGAACCTGAAACTAGATGCTACTCAAAAACAACAGAACTGGAGCAGAGTTTATCTTCTAAGGTATATTTAGATTTCCTGCAGCAGGTCAAAACCATATTTTCTAGCAAGACCATTTGAGCTCTCTGATACCTCTGTGTCTTAACCTGAAGTCTTAGATTTGGATTAGAGATCCAGGCTCCTAGGTGGTAGTATTTTACTGGCAAGTGAGATGCAACGTGCTCCAACAGTGAATATGCTGTGTTCCAGAGCTCTGGTGCATCTGATTTTAGACAATAGCTCCCATCTGTCTGGGATTAGATCTGAGGGAATCGGGATGTACATCCAGCTGCAGATACTAACATACTAAAGTTCTCATCTACTCATTTTCCTGTTGTTTTCTGAGGCTGACAGCTCTTGTACATGAAGTTGATGAAAGTATGCATTATTTCATAGCAACCACATCACCACATTTGTACATGCAAAGAGGTTACACTCTTTGCATATAAAACGCTTCATATGTAGCAAACATAACAAAGTTGAATAAGCTTCTTATATATTCTTACAAATCAATGAAAAATATTAGGATATACTGATTAGATTGAACCTGTATAGGGCATATCCTGCCTTCCGCGCAATGACCAGTGGGACTGGCTCCAGCACCCCCTGTAACCCTGAGGGAGAAGCAGCTTAGAAAATGTGTGTGTGTGTGTGTGTGTGATTAGATTTAAGCTGTTTCAACGTATCAAAATATATGTCTTGCTATTTATTCTTTCTAAACAACTTCTGCATAATTGCATTTAACAATTTACCTTGCACAAGCAAAAAGAAACATGGAAAGGAATTCATTGGATTGTTGGCGTATTGGACAGAAATACAGCTTGCCTAAGCTATTCTTAACTGGCCAAAGCAGTGAATAAAAATAGTGTTTCAATAACTCAGGACACAAAAACGGAGATTGCCAGAACAGCACTTATTCCTCTAGCATGATTTCCCTCTGTGACAGATAAGCTTTATTTTAAATGTCCCTGGAGCTGAAGAAAATGCACATAGTCTTGTTGTTTTAGTCATGCAGTGGCCGCTTTAAGCACATCCATATTTTCCATTTTTCTTCCCTGGTCATTTGGTTTCCCGTCCAAGCAGGTTCTAATGCGCCTGAATATCCGTGGCATGATGGATGACCAGTGAGACGCTAACAGACACAGCAGGCTGTTTACAAGCCCAGATTGAGTGCCTGTCTTTCTCTTCCATTTTGGATCCCTCCCCAATCTTTTAGCCAGGGGTCGTTCTATTGTTCTGTGCAGTCTGTTGCTTACATCACGTGAAAGGAGACAGAGAGGCTGTATTTGTTATGTGGGTGCCGTCAGCCTGCTTATTGTCTCCATATTAATGGGATGTAGTTGACGGGACACAGACAAATACTCCCAGTGATTGGTCAAGGGGACCTTGCCTGGCTGTGAAAGCTCAGAGAATTGTATGCTGCACTACAAATCTCCATGGTCAAATTAAACGCCATCAGCTATACATTTTCTAGAAAGATATTCACTCATTCCAGTGAGGTGAAAAATAACAAATTTTCATCATCAATCAATTGCATGTTTTGCATAACGATGAGAGTGATTCAATGGGAACATGTTTTTTTTTTTGCCTGGAAACAGACTGCATTAGGTCTTCTAAGGAAGCCTGTGGAAGGAGCTCAGTTTGTAAATGAGGTTTATTGAAGTCATCTATAAATAAACTGGGAAAGGCTGGGAATACAGCATTAACTGTTGTGGATTTATGCTAATGAAGCTACACAGTGCATAATTGGTTTCAGCATTTGTTTTCTTTTTATGAAAAACAACAAGTAGATCATTCTAAATGTCATGCAGTATCTTTTTGCAGGACACCAGTGGTGTGATGCTTTTAAATGTGTAACTTCATACAGACCTTGCTTATGCTCGCATTGTTTCCATTACTGCAGCTGATGCAACAGACAACTCTTATTCCAGCAGTTACATTCTGCTTCTCTTAAGACCTTCTCCCTACATCAGTCATGCCTACACAACTCCTTACCTTCAACTCAAATGCCCTACGCCAAGCACCCTGCTGAGCAAAGCGGGATATACAGGTTACAAAGTCTGATTTTTGTAGCTCTTTGGCTCTGCTCTTCTGCTTCTGAAGTCTTGAGCTTCTGACAGCGAACTGAGACTTGATCTGATGCTTGACCTGACAGCTGTGTGGAGTTTAAAGACAAAAGTGAGGAACGGCATGGACTGAATGGGAAGTGGAGCAGTGCGCTAAACAATCTACACATACTCTACCACACTAGCACACTAGTTTAACTCCCAAAACAGAAGTCTCTCTCCTAAAGCTATTTATTCAGAAGTCCGGTTCAATGATTACGGCAGTATCGCAGTAACTGAAACCACATGAAGGCTTAAAATATTACATCCTTTCCACAGATGAATGAGGAAAATGTCAAGATGAGAAGAACAGAAGCTGAGGATCAAAGATCCATCAGAAATACAGCATGGACAGCAGCTGTGGAGATGCCAGAAGAGTCCTCTGTGTGTGGAGCCTCACACAAACTGAACTTTCATTGTAAAAAGCCATACTAGACACATACCTGTTTTGTCAGTTTGGAAGACAAACCATTCTTAAACTACTGAGTAAGTCCGAAGGTTTGTAGGCACCTGCTCATCCAGTATTTCTGAACCCCTTCCATTCACTGGATGTTGAAACATTGCTGTGAGGATTTGGTTGCTTTGAGCCACAAGAGCATTACTGAGGTCAGCTACTGATGTTGGATGATCATGATAGTTCAGGATCACAAACTCCACTCCCACTCATCCAAAAGGCATTCAATGGTGCTCCATCACTCCACAGCCCAATGCTAGGGGGGCTTTACCCCTCTAACTAATAGTTGGCACAGGACACAGTGACGTTAGGCTCATGTGCAGCTGCTCCAGAGTGCACCATTCTACTGGCAACACTTTACATGGAGATTGTGACCAAATGAATGTGTCAGCAATGGGTGCATTTTTAAGTATCTTGACTTTTGCCCATACAATACAGATGAAGGATTAGGTTTTAGGCACATCATGCAGTGGGATTTTACAATAGTCCAAGGTACAAGTCATTAAAATAAGCTTTATGAAGCATCAATATTTAATTCACATCTGTTTTCAGGGCTTTGCGAGGTGAAAAGTAGCTCTACTGGAGAGTGTGCTTCAGAAACAAAGCCTTGTTTGGACTCTGTTCTTATTTTGCACCGCTTAATGGAAGGTCACGGTGGTAGAGGGGGACCGGCAGAGAGCAGACTTGTTCAGGAACTCCATGCAGCTTTCACAGCGTGAGCAGAGGCTGAAAATAGCTGCAGTCACAGGGGGGTGAGAGCGACACAAGCCGACAACAGGGCTTTAGTCAGAACCAGGACAAAACATTCACCTCTGATATACTTACTGTACACATACAAGTAATCAATATCAACTGCAGCACCCAAACAGGGCTGGGCCAAGAGGGGGAAGCTGCTATAATCCACATATCAGTGCTGGACTGAGAGGAAGGCTGAAGAAGGATCATACTCATTTTGGCTTGTGCTTTACATACCAATCATTTTACTGGGCGTCTGACGCAAGCTTTAACTTATTAAACACTTGCTCATAATTATCAAAGTGGGCTTTACAGCAGACGAATAGAACTTGATCAGAATCTTTCCATTACATATTCAGTCAGCAATGGTCTGGCTCTGTAAACATGAAGAATGCTTGCTGGTCCATCTGGATGATCACTCTTTTGAAGGTGCTTAAATCACTCATGTAGTGTGCTCCTAAAAATAAAGAACTTGCTCCACTCACTATTGTCGTTCAGTTAAAATGAATACAGCCTTATACTTATTTCAAAAGCTCAGCGGCTTCCCTTCTTTACATCTGCCCTTTTTATATTTCAACAAACAGCTTACTGGCAGCAAAGCTTAAGAACATCTGAGCAATAGCCGTGCATAGTGCCAAGACCTTCACATCAATCTACAGGGGACTGACAAACAGCAAATGACCGTCCCCTTACTGTGTCCATCTATCAGCCTGGGACACTGTGTACACCACATCACAGATGACTCCCATGCATTAGTTGCTTGCAGTAAAAACACAGCACTGTT
Organism: Pygocentrus nattereri; assembly: GCF_015220715.1. NCBI lineage: Eukaryota > Metazoa > Chordata > Actinopteri > Characiformes > Serrasalmidae > Pygocentrus > Pygocentrus nattereri. Next base: position 24,468,419 of record NC_051216.1, read on the forward strand.
TATCTGATGGTGACAGTTCTGGTGGTCGACCGAGTCTTGCATTCAATGTTCTCTGCATATTTTCTTTTGCAAATGGATTATTTTCTTGTATCTGATTGCCTAAGAAAAATCTCCCAATATACTAAGTATTCATACTAAATGGCTGTTTTGACTAAAAAGTAAAAGTGGGGTCCCTGACTTTTACATAGTAAACAGATACACAAACAATACATTAAGAAAATACTAGAGATACATGATGATATTGTTATATCCGTATTTATCACTGTCTGCATCTGATAGATATTTCAATGTGACCATTATTTCAAACAATATTGTATGTATTTTTTCTTTGTATGTATGCATTGTACTTCAGAAGGGCAAAATACTTGGGCGATGCTTAGCTACTATGTCTAATGGCTGTCTCCATATTATTTTATTGCATTTGTAACTCTTTACAAATAATATATTATTATAGGTTACATAAGTGGGCATCCCTAGAGCATACATCATTAAAACAATAATGAGACATTTGTTTTTAAGATTAATATGTATCGGTTTATTTAGTGCCTTAAAATAACTTAATGAGTGCTCACACACGCAGGTCCATCTGGCTCACTCCGAGCACTTTTGCACCCTTACACTTCTTCAAAATGATAAACAGATGATTAATATTAATGTTGTATTACAACAAACAGAGCACATGTTTTCAGCAATCTAAAACGAATAATTTTAATACAATTTCATACTTGCAATATAACAATGTCATATCTACAACACAAAGGTCCTTCAACATGAAAGATCTGCCTTTGATGTCTGATGATCCACATTGATGGCGGTAGTAGTCCATGTAGTAGTTGACAGGTCAGCGATGCAGAGCCTCTGAGTTGGCTGGGTGCAGGGCAGCATAAAGAGGAAGATGCTGGTCAGTGAGAGCTCCTGTAGAGGAGGGGTGTGTGACAGAGATGGAGGATGAGAGCAAAAAGGAAACAGCTGAGTGGATGGAGCTTTGAAGAGCACAGACAGTCAGGTCAACGCCGAGGGCCAGACTCAAGCAGATCTTTTGCTTCATTGATCTTCGCTGCCAAATATGGAGATCCACCTGCAGGAGAAGCAACCATTTCCCATCAATGCGTTTGTATGTGTTTTTTCTTTAACCCCACCCCCTCCTCCAATCCCTCTAGTAAATCTGCAGAAGGTGTGGAAGCTGGAGCTTTGCACAGCATGCAAAATGCAGGCGTTCACATGAAAGCGAACACTGAGCTCCCTGAGGTGTGTGATCTGACTACAAACACTGAGCTTAATCCATGCTCGTAATTACATGGCATACAGTATTCAAGGTAAGACTCACCTAATGGAAACGCTCAACTTTGTGACACAGCAAGAGAACCTGACAGTCTGCTGTAGATTAAGTGCAGCAATCTTAAGTCATTAGCTGCCCGGAGTTCAGAGGTCCGGTGCCATTTAATTCTAATTTTCCTTTAATGCTGGTCTGCTTGCACACATTGTTACTAACAGTTTCTTTATCTCAAAAATGATTTCATATACTTGAGTGCAAAGATAATGTGCCGTAACATCAAAGAGATAATCGTTTCATAATAGCACAATGTTAGTAAACAGTTGTGGCCTCTTTCTGGAGGCCCCCTAGCAGTCATTACACCAGTAGAATTGAAATCAACATGGATATGATTATTTATATACTCAAGAACACATTTTCTCCCCATAACTTATCAGACTAACTACAATACTGCTGGCTATTTCTGTGTGAAATGGTATGACTCTGGGTTGAGATGCAAGTGAGCAATGAGGGGTGAAAGTTGAGGGGGTGAGAAACCCCTGCACACTTTTTCACAAAAACAGCTATAACATGAAAATGGACAGTAAAACTGCAGCTTTCTTGATGTTAAAAAATAAAATCACATACAATTTCCACTTTCATAATGCTGACTAACTTGCTCACCTACAAAGACGAAAATCTACACTCGTTTTTCAAAAATTCATACACATTTCCATTGAACAAATATATTTCATCAACATTTTCCATTTTAAGAAATGCATAGTTCACTTGCCCCCCCCAAAAAAGATATAAAGTGCATTTAACGGGTACTGTGAAAAGGGATTAAATTTGTGTGAATTCTCAAAATGGCCTGCTACAGTGCCTCCTAGTGCACATAACAGCAGAGCGAATAAAGGGCTTTTGGAGAGTACAGGTTCAGGTCATGCAGCAGAAGCGCTTTTGGGCAGCAAAAGCTAAGCGTGAGGCTTCAGATTTAGGCGTCTCATTTATCTACACAGGTCAATAAGTATGAGTGCTCAGTGCTGTGTCACAGTGACCTTGTTCAGCATGTAGGGCACACAATGTAGACAAAAACACCCACCCAAACACACACATATTGCTTTAGTTTGCACACCACTCTCACCAACGAGTGTCAGGAGTGGTGGCGGTTATAAATTGGAGAACATGCTGGAGAGTGAGCAGGTAGCAGAGAGCAGGGCCGACAGCGGCTGCTAATCTGTCTGTGTGCCAGAGGGGGAGCGGCACAGAGCAACGCAGCCTGCAGTGACAGACTTAATTACACACAGCTCCGGCAAAGCCACAAACACACATAAACAAACACACACACACACACACACACGGATCACAGCACTGCCTAGGACGGCTTAAGTATAAAGACTCAGGTTCCATCTTCAGATGTGGCTTTCAGAGCCTTACACAGGAAACTAAACATGGTCTGCGCCCACGGCTAGGACTGTCACGACTGAAATTTTAGCTAATGATTAACTGCCATATAAAGAATTGCAAGTGACAATTTAAATGGTCAGAAATGTTCATGTTTACCAGTATGTTTCCATTGTTAAAATTACATATTAAAAACTCAGAAAACGTGTAGATTCACTGGTCATAGTAATTAAACTGGCTATATTTGCACTGCAGACATGGCAATCCAGGGCTGCACAAACACTGCAAAGGAAATCTGACTCGGTATGGGGCTTTTATACATCACAACTCTCCGTTAACATGAATGTGAAAGCTAACAACTGTAGAAAATAACAGCTGTCAACGTCAATAACTGTGATCAGATGATTATTTAATAACTGACCTATGGCTCTTGGCTGCTCATTAAATATGAAACTGTTACCTTGGTGCTCCGTAAAGGATGCAATTAAATGACAAATTGTCCATATTCAACATTTTACCTGTTTTTGATACTCTTCCTTGGGGTCCAAAGCAGAATCATTTTGCTGTACAAATTTTACCTCTGAACATCGGTGGATCCTCTTAATTATGAGAAATTTTATTACTGGATGCAAGCTGACATCATAAGACTGGAAATATCACCCAAATACCCCAACACAAACCAGCAAGCTTTGTCAAATGTGGTGGTTCAGAGACTTTAGCAGTAGTAGGCTGCAGTTTGAGTAGCCCGTGTTGGTGTATAACAGTGCTGAAATTTAATAGTAGACATTTTCTTACAAGGTCATTTCAGCGCACAATAGCGTTAGCTTGCTTGTAGCATGTATGTTGCCATATTTGTATTTTTACTGCCTAACAACCTGGTAATACAGAGGACCAGTGACGCCAAGAAAAAAATGTACACAGGACAAAAAGTCTCAGCTTTAGGGCATTTTAGTTTACCAAAGACACAGCAGCAGCAGCAGCAGCAGCAGCAGAGATTTTCAGAAACACCACTCATTTCTCTCATAGAGAAAACCCGCTTAGACCCGTAGTTCCTGACATGGGCGTGACACTGACTACAGAATGATGCATGATGCAGGTCTAGTCCAGCAGGAATGAGTGAGCTAAACTGCAGTAAACCAAAGAGGCAAATACATTCAAATTTGCCAGTTTGTGATACAGCAGAAACAATGAACTTTCAGCAACTTTCTTTGCAGCTTAGTTTCCATATAAAGACTGTATAGTAAATGGTACAGGAAATAGGCAGCCATACTTGGCACAGACAGGCATGTTCACACTTCCTCAGTGGCTCACTGCTAGCAGGCTAATGAAGCCTAATTCAACAATCATGCCACGTCATTACTCTGGCCATTACAGTAAGTCATCATTAAAGAACAGAAAACCATTACCGGACTCACGCATGAAGAAAAAGTGGCTACTAATATTGATCTTCACATCACTGCTTGCGTAAAGTCACAGTCACCATAACAAAAAGTGATACTATGAGAACACAGCAAAATATAGAAAATCTATTGATCTAGTCAAAGTAATGGAGTAATTTTCAATTGAAATTGTGTTTGACGTCAGGGTCAGCTGATTAAGACAATAGATGCATACAATCACCATTTATGATAATTTATCAGGCCTGAGACCGCCAACACAGAGGTCTCAGCTGCCAGCATCTCATGGCAGGTAATCTTGTAGATTCGCATAATTGGGGAAGTGTTCGCTTCTGCAACAGAATTCGATGCATGCCTTGTTCGCACTCTCCCTCTGCATAACAAAAAGGATGATACTACGATGCGGGTGTGAGAGGTACTGTTTTAATAAGCAATATTTCTCTGCAGAACAAGTAAATGGGCACATAGTTCTCTCTCTCTCCCTCCTTCCCTCTGTTGCTCGCTCGCTCTCTCTCTGCAGGGCATCTTCCCCCTCGGTTACTGGCCTTATCTTTCAGCCACAGATAGGCATCACGGAGCACATTGCTCATTTCACACAGAGTAAAAGTGGCCTGGAGCAGCACTGCACGGGCTGGAAGGCACACTTACTCTCTCACACTCACACACACACATACACACACACACACACACACATACACATCAGGACTGTGAAAAATGCAGGCAGGAGAGGGAAAAGCCAAAGAGATGTGAGGGGAGGCCATTAACCTTGAGCAAGAAAAACAAAGCAAGATCACTGGCCAGCTGTGGGTACAATGCTTTAAAGAGAAAAATTAACCGTCTTGCTGTTTGTGTTTGATTCATTCGGACCAGTCTAATATATGACCACACAAAACAGATGCAATAATTCATGCTTATAGATCTGCATTCAGTCAAAACTTTGTAAGACATTATTAAAAAAAAAATACACAATACCGAACCAACCCCAATAAAAAAAAAAGAAAAGAAAAAAAAAGAAAAGAAAAGAAAAAGTTTACTGCACACATCAGTGGACAAAGGGAAAATGCAGCATTTAAAATCAAAATCATTAGGCAACATTGCTTAAAATTTTCACAAAGAGATAATCTTAAATCTTTAAGACAAACACTAACTGTGTGAGTTCACCTCAGCTAATGTTACTAGCTGTGTTTTCCTTCATACCTCACACCTCAGAAACATGAAATATATGAAAAATGAGCTAATAACATGTGATAAATTCATTAAAAATACTTTTATTGCATTAATTCTTTAGTTGGGTTAGATCATTTTTTGGTGATGCTTCCTAAGTGCTATAGCTGTGCTGTGTTCCTCCTTTGGATTAAACAGGTAAGAAACTCAATGTAAGAAATAACAAAACACCAAACAAGATGCTGCCCCTACACCGCCATCTGGTGGAGCACAGAGTTCAGACAGCACATGATTCTTAGAATGTACAATGTTAGAGAGAAGGCACTTATTTGACTATTTCAATAATTTAAACTTATTCCAAGTTAATCCAGCTTCTACCTTCTACCTTTACAAAGACTGACTTTACTGATTTTTCCCCCTAAAGTTTCTTTAACATGAAGACAGAACAAACTCTTTTGATCAAGAAACATAGCAAAATGGTAAATAAAGTACAACACTGCAAAACAGAAAGCACTAACCTTTGTCAGGGTGATTTAGGACCATGATCCTCCTGTGGGCCTCACGTACCTTTGCCTTGGTGCTGGTTGGACTGTGGACAGAGAGACATGGAAATATTTTAAAAAGCACCACACCTCCATCTAGTGGTCATGATATGCAATGTCACACTCTGCAGCAGTCCACGCACGCCAACTACTCCTCAGACTCAATTTTCAGTGTTTGTATCACAAGCCGTATTCATTTTTCCCCACACAAATCATCAGCTTAATCAAAGGGATTTCTACAGACCATACGCTGTCAAAAGGTTCCAGAAGAGTTGGCTGTAATTTTTTTAGCCGCTGCATACTGAATCCATGCCGAAAAACAGACGACCTCTTTCCTGACTAAAGCCTCAATTTATCCAGGGTTAAAGGTGGACGTGAGTCAGTTATGATGATTAGAAATGACAGATCATTAGTCCTAACACACACACACACCCACACACACACGACCTGAGGAGTTTAGAGGCTTGGACCACTAATCACCACAAAAGAGGAACTTTCCAAAATGTGATGTGGTAACTATCAGGTCAAACTGCCCAAGTTTGAGGCCTCAGGATCCTATGTGCTAAAGCACACCAGATGGCTTTATATGCTCTGGCAGATGGGAGACAAATCAATCCAGTCTTTTTCTCCCCACACCCTTTTTAACAGTGAAACGATGTCGAATGGAAAGTCAAATATGAGGAAGACATAAAGAAAGATGCTGATGTAAACAAGAGTCCAACCCTTTTGAGAGCAGAGAGACAAAGTGTAGAGAGAACATTGAAAGCTAAGGCATATTCTTAGCAAGTCCCACACAGGATCAGCAATGACATCCGCACAATTTCACTGCAAAATACAAGAAAGACAAACACTGCCTGACTGCAAGCACCATGAATGAAGAAACAAAATTCTGCAGTGTCATGTCTCTGTGGATATTTGATTCTCTAGAAGGCCTCATTCCACAAATAGGAAGTCTGATTCCTCAGCATTCCTCCCACAGTGCTGATTATATACTGTTTCGCTAGGAGATACCGTTACCTAAAAGTCAAAGTCTGGCTAATAAAAACAAAATGGCAACATGCAGAATGAATAATTTGTTACAATGCCCCAAAAAAGTCTTCAAAAATACAAACCATAACTAAAATAGACACAAATCAACACTGTCAATACCATTCAACCAGGATGGATTTGCTTAAAGAAACTGAGGGAACATAGCCAAGGAATATTGGTAACATTGTGGTTGAACCTAGTCAAAATACAACCCAACAGACAGGAGGATTAAGTGAGCCACAGTTGTATGACGTAAGGCCTACCACACAGTGTGTGACGCTGTCAGGGTGAGTCACACCTGGTGTGGGACCCTAACAAGGCCTCCTTACTCCTCCCTCTACACTGGAGAAATTGGGGTGGTCCCTGACTGAGCAGATTACAAAGCTAAAGACGTGATTGCGGTTTACAGTTGTCACCCCCACTGGGATCAAAGCTAAGACACACAGGGTGACTATCAACAAGAAACCAAAAAGATAGCCTTTGGATGTGACCACAGGCCCTGCTGGGAATTTTGGTGAATCAGCATCTGTGCATGTTGTGAAAGATTTTGTCTTTGTTCATATAGACAAACTGACAAAGGAAGCATTCGAAAGAGAGACTGCTACAAGAGTGGACTCTCTGGCTACAGAGAACACACAAGTCTTTCATCCTTACCTGATACCCAAGATGAGACTTGCTTCCCGCTTAGTCATCTTCTGCTCAAATCCACCTTTGTAATAGGCTGAGAAAGCCTGGCGAAACGTAAAGGGAACAAATCAGATTCTACACCTTAATGCATTACATACAGTGGCAGTTAACAACAGCCTGCTTTTGTTCGAGGTTCTGGATCTAGCACACTATTGTATTACAGTGTGAAAAATAACACTATTTAGAGATTTTAACAGATTTACCAGACATCAGTATGAATGCCAAAAACAAAGTCCAGTGGGCCCAAGGCAAAGATGTGTTAAGTCCATGAAAGTTTCAGTGGAGTGTTAGGCATTTCTTGAGAACTTTAGGTTTAGTTTGGATGCTTGACTCGAACGCTGGTTTTGCTGTTAATACCAGCCTCCAAAGACGTTTGGTTAAAGTATAGCCCCCTAGAGGGGAGGCCATGTTTATTCTAGTATGGGCGTTCCAGGTTTTTCATTTTGGGACTTTTCTCCATCTAGTTCAACAAGTTCTTCATTAAAACACTTTAATGGTTTCAGCACGTTCTCAAGCTTTCATCAAGCATATGAAAAGAAAAACAATTTGCTCACAAAAATCAATCAGTGGCCCCACTGGAAGTAAGGAGTGGGCCAGATGTTTAAAAAGCTATCATGATTTAAAACACAAATGAAACAACTCACAGGTCAAGGGGTGACCATCTGAACAAGTCATATTTATATAATATATAAATATAATACACACTGTATAACCAAAAATATTCACTTGTCTGCCTTCACACGCATATGAAATTGAGTGACATCCTATTCTTAATCCATAGGGTTTAATATGATGTCGGCCCACCCTTTGCAGCTATAACAGCTTCAACTCCTCTGGGAAGGCTTTCCACAAGGGTTAGGAGTGTGATTATGGGAATGTTTGACCATTCATCCAGAAGCACATTTATGAGGTCAGACAATGAGGTTGGATAAGAAGGCCTGGCTCACAGTCTCCGCTCTAATTCATCCCAAAGGTGTTCTATCGGGTTGAAGTCAGGACTCTGTGCAGGCCAGTGAAGTTCTTTTACACCAAACTCCCTCATCCATGTCTTTATGGACCTTGCTCTGTGCACAAAGTTGCGAGCATGAAATTGTCCAAAATCTCTTGGTCTTAAGAGATTGGTTTTAAGAGATTAATTAAGAGTTCCTTTCACTGGAACTAAGGGGCCGAGCCCAACTCATGAAAAACAACCCCACACCGTAATCCTCTCTCCACCAAACTTTACACTTGGCACAATGCAGTCAGGCAATTACTGTTCTCATGGCAAACATCAAACCCAGACTCGTCCATCAGATTACCAGATGGAGAAGCGTGATTTGCACTCAAGAGAACACGTCTCCACTGCTCTAGAGTCCAGTGGCATCGTGTTTAACACCACTGTATTCGATGCTTTGCATTGCGCTTGGTAATGCAAGGCTTGGATGCAGCTGCTCGGCCATGGAAACCCATTCCTTGAAGCTCTCCATGCTGTTCTTGAGCTAATCTGAAGGCCACATGAAGTTTGGAGGTCTGCAGCAAGTGATTCTGCAGACAGTTGGCGACCTCTGTGCACTATACATCCCAGGATCCGCTGACTCCACCACTTCGTGGCTGAGTTACCGTCGCTCCAAATCACTTCCATTTAGTTATAATACCACTGACAGTTGACTGTGGAATATTTAGTGTCAAGAAGATTTCATGACTGGATTTGATGCACAGGTGGCATCCTATCACAGTACCACGCTGGAATTCACTGAGCTCCTGAGAGCGGCCCATTCCTTCACAAATGTTTGTAGAAGCAGTCTGCGTGCCTAGGTGCTTAGGTTCTATACACCTGTGGCCGTGGAAGTGAATGGAACACCTGAATTTAATTATTTGGATGGGTGAGTGAATAGTTTTGGCAATACAGTGTGTGAACAAACAAACAAACAAACAAACACACACACACACACACACACACACACACACACACACACACACACACAATGAAGGTGGGATGCTGTGTAAAACAAAAACAGAACGACGATTTGCAAATCCTTTTCAACCTATATTCAATTGAATACACTACAAAGACGAGATATTTAATGTTCAAACAGATAAACTTTGTTTTTTTTGTAAATATTCACTCATTTTGAATTCGATGCCTGTTCCAAAGAAGTTGAGACAGGGGCATGTTTACCACTGTATTAAATCATCTGTCCTTTTAACAACACTCAATTAGTGTTTGGGAACTGAGGACACTAATTGTTGAAGCTTTTTAGGTGGAATTCTTTCCCATTCTTGCTTGATGTACAACTTCAGTTGCTTAACATATGTTCCTTTCAGCATTAATGGTGCCTTCACAGATGTGCAGGTTACCCATGCGATGGGCACTAACACACCCCCACACCATCAGAGATGCTGGCTTTTGAATTTTGCGCTGATAATAATCCAGACAGTCTTTTCCTCTTTGGCCCAGAGGACACGATGTCCATGATTTCCAAAAACTATTTGAAATGTGGACTCATCAGACCACAGGACACTTTTCCACTTTGCGTCAGTCCATCTCAGATGAGCTCGGGCCCAGAGAAGCCGGCGGCGTTTCTGGGTGTTGTTGATATACAGCTTTCTCTTTGCATTGCAGAGTTTTAACTTGCACTTGTAGATGGAGCGACAAACTGAGTTCACTGACAGTGGTTTTCTGAAGTGTTCCTGAGCCCATGTGGTAATATCAGTTACAGAATGATGTCGGTTTTTAATGCAGTGCCGCCTGGGGGATCGAAGGTCACAGGCATTCAATGTTGGTTTTCTGCCTTGCTGCTTACTTGCAGAGATTTCTCCAGATTCTCTGAATCTTTTGATGATATTATGGACTGTAGATGATGAAATCCCTAAATTCCTTGCAATTGCATGTTGAGAAACGTTGTTCTTAAACTGTTGGACTATTTGCTCATGCAGTTGTTCACAAAGTGGTGAACCTCACCCCATCCTTCTTTGTGAACGACTGAGCTTTTCAGTGATGCTCCCTTTATACCCATTCATGACACTCACCTGCTTCCAATTAACCTGTTCACCTGTGGAATGTTCCAAAAACGTGTTATTTGAGCATTCCTCAACTTTCCCAGTCTTTTGTTGCCCCTGTACCAACTTCTTTGGAACGTGTTGCAGGCATCAAATTCAAAATGAGTAAATATTTGCAAAAAACAACAAAGTTTATCTGTTTGAACATTAAATATCTTGTCTTTGTAGTGTATTCAATTGAATATAGGTTGAAAAGGATTTGCAAATCCTCATTCTGTTTTTGTTTTACACAACATCCCAACTTCATTGCATGTGTGTGTGTGTGTGTGTGTGTGTGTGTATTTATTTATTTATTTATTTACACACACACTGTATTGTCACTGTATTTGAACATTAAATATCTCTTCTTTGTAGTGTATTCAATTGAATATAGTATAATTTGCAAATCATCATATTCTGTTTTTATTTATGTTTTACACAACGTCCCAACTTCATTGGAATTGGGGCTTTATATATACACACACACACACACACACACACACACACACACACAGACATAATTATATATATGAAATTTACTCGAAAGTAAAACCATTGTATGCTCATGATTAATATGATGAACTCACAGGTGATGGGGGTTTAGTCCAGGTTAGCGGTAGGGACTGTGAGTCAGTGCCCTAAAAACCTGAATTAACCAACTCTGTCTTGCAGCACTAAGGGAGCTCAGTATGAACTCAAGCCTGGGGTGAAACTGCAATGAGTCACCGCAACCTTTCTCCCCACAGTGAAGGATTAACACGCCAATACCACACACAACCACACAGCTTAAGGCATGGAGGTTAGCATGGGAAAATCCAAAAATCCTCACTACCCACAAATCATCACTGCATGAAACTGAAACTGTGCATGATGGATGAACCCAAAATGGAGGAATTTTTGAGAATCATAAAGGTATGGAACTGAAAGGTGTTATGCACACAGGACACAGAAGCATCTGTAAAAATAGAGCTAACAAAACCTTTTAAAGATTTTTGCTCCATTACTTACTGTGGAGGGAAACTTCTTGGCAGTTTCTGTAATGGCCTGTCCAAGGGGTTTCCATAAGTGGAATGCGTAGCGGCCTAAAAGTGAATGCAAAAAGGAAAGAAAAAAGGATGTATTAAAAAAAATGGCCCATCTAGCCATTTAACAACTTGATTTCAAGAATTAATACAGTTGGCAAAAAGGACAAACTAAATACTGTAGTCTAGCTAAATACATAGTAAGGTGAGAGCTCTGTTCAGCTTCTCTCAGTATTTTCTCGGCCACATTGCTGGTAAACTGCCACAGTCTGTGGTTCTCTCCAGAACAAAATGAGGGCAAATCAACACTCAACAGAAAGGGCAAACAGAGTCTTTCTTAGGACTATGAAGTCAAAATTGTTATTTTTTTTGCGGTGTACTCCAAAAGGGCTCATTCAAGATGAAAAACTGAGATAAAAGTAATGTTTTTCTCACTTTATTTATGTGCACTTCCGTTTTATGATTATGGCACAATTGAACTTTCTCTGTTCAATCCCTCCATTTAAGTCCATTATGTTGTCATTCTGTTTATGGCAAACTATAATGCTATTTCTACAAGGTCTCCGAAGACCAGGCAGTATAGTTTAGACTGTCTGACAACTTTATTCCCCCTTATATTCTCATTTTTCACTGTCAACTAATCTGTCCATAAAAACTTTGGACCCCAAAAAATGATCCATTTTTTCCACTGTAGGGACACGGTTCAACACAGGATGCTTAAAAACCAGGCTCAACGCGGTTTTCTTGACACAATTAGCTAACCGTGTTCAGGGCAACAGAACAGGATGATGTGAAGAGGTAGCTATTCACTGATTGGTTCTCCATTTATGTCGATATTGTGCTACTACATCCTGCTGCTATATTTCAAACCTGAAAACAAATAAATTCAGTTCGCTCACAGACGCCAAACAAAGTGAAAGCAGTTAATGATTCAGAAAGCTGAAATTAATCCTGTCTTTTTTTGGAAATGTTGCCTCCTAGCTAAGTTAATGCTAGCCAACTCCTCTCCCACAGCTAACTTAGCTAACAAAATCCACAAGGTTTGATTTGACTGGTGCTCTGTTATCACAGGTACAGACAAAATGGACCTTGTTCTGCAGTGTTTTATTGCTGTAGCCTACTGGGTTAAGTTAACGCAAATGTACAGTGCGTCCCACCACAGCATACCCTTGGTTCCAGCTAATTCATTCTTAAAAACACCTGCTCAGAGGATAAAGACTCATATTTGAGAGCACAAATTCAAATGACTGGTGTTGAAGTGACAAAGAAAAAAAAATAGAATTGCTCTGTGGTGCTTTGAGTTGTACTCGGCTATGCTAAAAGCATAAACAGCCGGATACAGGTGCAACCCACCACAATGCAGGCTCAGTTTCAGTAACTGATGCTCAGTTACCACCTGTTTAGAGGACAAAGAACCTGAGAGCACAGAGAGAGATTGCGATGGAGTAACAGCTGGAACCTGTTTTGTGGTGGATGTTGTGCATGTAGGTATTAGGATGTTAGCAGTTAGCCACTCTTTTGTGTAAATTTTCTTTAGTATTTCATAGTTTCGATTTAGCAGCAAAGCAGATGGAAAAAGAAACTGTAACCGGTCTCACAAGCCTGGTTCTACAGTGGAAAAGAGGCTTTACACTCCTCTCTTCTTTCAGCACACTGACATCCTTCCTTTGCCAGGTTTTGAAATCGGTAGCTTTGAAGTCTTGCAAATTTCAGCACTTCATCTTTAGGACTCATGTTTCCTCCAATTTGTAGACACTCTCTACAACAATCATAGTTTTCTAGGATATTTTCTGGCTGTATGCAATTCACTAGGAATTGTTTTCTTTTAGGATCCAGACAGACAAGGATAGCTCTCAAACGTACGTATTCAATTAAGGCACTTTTCATGTTAGGAAAATTTCCTTACACACATTTAAAATGTGACAAAGTGTGCAAACTCAAAAATGGTAACACATCCAGAAATACAATCAAAACAAAAAGTCACATTCTGTGATTTATTTAATAACTCTTCATATCATTTTTATATTGAACTAAACCATGAAAGTGGATCAAAAGTAAAAACTGTCTTCACAGTACAAACACTCATGGAAAACACTGCAAACAGCACAGTAAAAGGAGTTTGAATACTTAGAAAGGTTACAAAAACCTATAAAGAGAGCTGTTAACAAACTCCTTCAGAGAAATTGGTTTTCATAAGGAGAATTTCAGAAGTATACGATGTGAATTGGTTTGGAATATTTTATCACATTCTATGTGATGAAAGATATATAATTGAGTGTTCAGAGTTATTTTACTTTCCTTCTCTCTAAGCCAAATCCTTTCCCCCCCAAACAGACCACACACTGCTTGGGTTTTTGGCAAGAGAGCTGCCCCCTCACTATACTGGGAGAGGAATTACGTCCGTTCCTCAAAGCAACCACAAGAGCTATTCCATGCTGACCTCACACAATCATGGGTGGAAGTCTAGCAACGATTAACAACGATTACCTACTACATGAGGATAGGGAGTGGGACACATACACCTGCCAGAAGAGAACAAAAGTAAACAGTGTGATGGCAGAGTTGGGTTCAATTATTCCGCCACACTCATCCTTTCAAATGTTGCAGTCATTCATTTTATGGTAAAGACGCTTTGATTTTTTTTTGCTCTAATGGCAGCCTTAACCTCATTAACCAGGGAAAGGATCATTTGAGGACTTGAACAAACACTTTTGGTAAGAGAGGCTTAACCGTCATTTTCATCAGTGTCTCCACAATATTAAGTCTTTCCAACACAACCGCATGGCAGAAATGTACTCCTGTCTGATCTGGTCATTTCTTGCCATTATGAGGAAAATTTATACTATTTGTTATAATTAGATAACTAATTTATTAAAAATAACTTTCAAATATCCAGATTATTTATTAAGCTTGGCTTTTCCAGTCAAAATAGTGAGCTCTCCTATTGTTTTATAATTAAAATGCTTGTCCAAGTCTTGTCTTGGGCACTAAGCCCTGTGTCTTTTACCCATCAAGCTGAAACCTGCTCAGTATTTACAGAGCTTTTGCAAAAATGTTCTTGGTAGACATGATGTCTGCAGTCACTAAATAGTATCTCGGCCATCACGACCAGCTTTAAAAGCGTTACCCTCATCATTTGCAATATTTAGTTGTTTAAGCACTGAAGACCGGCCAAGAAGTGGCAAAAACTCCTGATAAGGGCTTCAAGCATGTAACAAAGATTTAATCAAATCTGTAATGTTTGTTTTGGCCTCTCTTTATGATTCTAAAGGACACTCATTACAGGAATACATGCCCCTTCTCCTCTACTGTGCACACCTTACCAGTTGAAAAAACAAACCATAGCTAATTTTTTTTTTAAATCAATGAACAATTTCAGGATACGGCAAATCAAAATTCAGGCTGCAAAACCAACATCTGCCATTTCCAGAGCTAGGCTGCAGTTAGGCATAAATGGCCAACAATTCTGGTGCGATAAATACTGTTAAATGTAAGGCTTTATGCATCCATGTAAAAAAACAAGTTAGTGTAAAACTAATTTCTGACATATGTAAAACCATTGTCCATTAAAACACTATACTGCATAAATGTTGATAGATACAAACTATATAAAACTACATAAAGAGTGCTAAAACAATATAGCATTTTATTAGGTACACTTATCTGATATCTACAATCAGTTTATTTGAATCAGGTTCACTTTTTAGGTCTGCAGTTAAAGATTGTAATACATCTGTTTATCTTCATAACATCACCCCCTCACCCTTTTTTACCCTATTCATCAATGGTGAAGAACCCAAAAGGACCAGCAGGTATTATCTGGGTCCACACTGACACTGACATGGTGATGTCATTGTGTATTAGTGGTTTTTGTATTGGTACAAGTGGATCAGACACAGCAGTGCTGCTGGAGTTTTAAACACTGTGATCACTCACTGTCACTCTATTTGACACATCTACCTTATGGTTAACCTCATAACGTCAAAAGTTCAACAGCTCCTCTTCTGCTTCACACTTTGCATTGGTCATCCTCTGGTCCAGGGGTTTCCAATCAACTTTCGGCCCACACAAACGACCACAGGCCACAAGAGTTCACTGATTAGGGGCAAGTTTCCCAATCAATGACACAAATCACTACTGAGCCAACACAGTACAATGGATCAACTAATAAACATCCTATTAACCTTTTGAAAACCCACTGCAACTCAATCGAACCACAGTAGTCTGAACATCATTAATTAGAACTACCTTAGTTTGAACAACAGTGTTTGACTTGTGTCTTTAATGGAATTTGCAGTGTAAAAATACCTTTGAACAGTAGCCTAGCTTGTGCAGATTAAGTGAAGTAATGTTATCTGAAATATGTATCCCAATTGAGCTTCGACCTTCAGCATGTTGAATTTTTGGGTAACAGAATTTCCACATTTTGGATTATACATTAATCTTTCTTAATGTGCTCATATCAGATTATTTTTCACAGTAAAGGCAGGATGTTAACATTGCTCCATATTATCCATCATATTTTAGATTGACTAAAATTGAAACTTAAATTGACTGAATGACAATTAATAATTGTAACTATTATTTTAATCTTTATTTTGATGCACCTGTTGTCACTAAGCTTTAGCTACATATTTTTCTGCCAATATAACTTGTAACATGACTTATATAAAATATAGCTCCACTGCAGATTCTGGGCAATTAAAGCCTAAGAAGTGTCCTCCAGAAAACACTGGAAGTTCATTTTCACACCATATTATTCTTTATTACACAACTTTGATTAAGTCTGTGAATATTAAATAAATGACAGATGCAGTAATTGTTATAAATGACATAGTGTAATCAAATCAGCATTTGAAAAGCCCGCTGGAAACAGCCCAGAGCTGTAGTCGCTCGTCTTTAGTTTCCACTGGCAACAGGTTGTCACTGCTGGTTTTCTTCAGTTCAGTTTAGGCTTGGTTTTGTCAATCGAGAAATCTATATAAATGTTTTATTTTTGCAAATAATCAACAAAATATGTAATATTAAAAGTTATGTTTAGTTAAATGTCTAAACTGTAACAAATTTTTGCAGTTCAAGGGAAAAAAAAAAATGCCCCCTAGCAGCATCACCACATCCCACAGGCTGGAAACCACTGCTCATAGGACGCTGTTATCCACAGGCTGGATATGTTTTATTCTCAGTCCAGCACTGACACTTTAGTGTTTAAAGTCATCAGCAGCACAAACACACACCAACATGTTACTGCCATCTCAGTGTCACTGCAGTGCTGAGAATGATCCATCATGCAAATATTATCTGGTGGTCCTGTAGGGTCCTGACTGTTGATTAATGAGGTAAAGGGACTAACAAAGTACACAAACAGACTGGCCAGAATAGACATTTGTAGAATGACAATGTGTAACTAGATGGTAAGTGGATATGATAAAATGGACAGTAAGCAGAGATACAAGGCAGGACAGAGATTGTATATTATGAAATACGTAGCAGACACACTCAGGACTTGTTAATGGAGTGAATAGCAAACACTACTGCAGATCATATCGTTTGGTAACTCAACAATGTTACAGAATGTCTGAATGTTTACATTCACGTTAAACTTGAAATGCTGCAGTAAACATAAACCAGCTTTGCTCACCTGCAAAGCCTGCTGCAGCAACACCGAGCCCCACTGCAATGAGTGTGCCTCCCTGAAAAAAGAGCGAGCAGAACAACCAGCAATGAAACAAGACACAACAGAAACTGTAACTCACTCGATGGTAAAACTGTGATTAGATGTGCTTTGAATGTCTCCTGTAATACGTTATATTAATATGCTGTGAAGGCTGAAGGTACTCGCTACCTGCTAGGTTAGGTCACTCTCAGCTAACGCGCCGGCGGGCTAGCTAGCTACCGTTAATCATGCTACAGCTCTGAGTTCATCTGACTAACAAGCAGTGCTAGGAAACCAGACTCATTCAGCGGTACAGCAGCTTTCAGAGAGCAGGTCTGGTCTCATATCCAGAGGTTAACGGATGAGGGGAAATGTTCCAGAAGGTCACCGGCTGGATAACACCTGCCAGGCTGAGGCAGACTGAGGCAGACTGACTCGCTAGCTCTTATTAGCTTCACAGGTTTTAGGAGACTTCAGAGCATCACACAGAAGCATTTACTCACAAGGCGCCTGTCGATGTCTGTTTCACTCCGTGTGTTAGATTTGGCTGTATATTCAGCATATCTTAACTCATCCACCACCACGCCACCGCCCGGACTCGCCATGTTTCACACCAGGGAAAATCTACGGGTGCGTCAGTGGGACAAACTACACACGTGACGTCAAGACTCGCTGCCCTCGTGGTCACCCAAAACCCAGTTTGTAAATGTAGTAATATTTGTTTTTTGATCTCTAACCCAGTTTGTAAATGTAGTAATATTAGTTTTTTGATCTATAACCCAGTTTGTAAGTGTAGTAATATTAGTTTTTTGATCTATAACCCAGTTTGTAAATGTAGCAATATGAGTTTTTTGATCTATAACCCAGTTTGTAAATGTAGTAATATTTGTTTTTTAATCTACAACCCAGTTTGTAAATGTAGCAAAAATTTCATTTTTGATGTAAATTAATTTCAATAACTCTAAGTAGATCTATTTACTTAGTATTGGTGTATAAAACAGTAATATTAGTTTTTTGATCTACAACCCAGTTTGTAAATGTAGTAATATTTGTTTTGATCTGAAATCCTGTTTGTAAATGTAGTAATATTAGTTTTTTTATCTATAACGCAGTTTGTAAATGTAGTAATATTTGTTTTTTAATCTACAACCCAGTTTGTAAATGTAGTAATATTAGTAATATTAGTTTTTTGATCTATAACCCAGTTTGTAAATGTAGGAATATTTGTTTTTTGATCTATAACCCAGTTTGTAAATGTAGCAATATTAGTTTTTTGATCTATAACCCAGTTTGTAAATGTAGTAATATTTGTTTTTTAATCTACAACCCAGTTTGTAAATGTAGCAAAAATTTCATTTTTGATGTAAATTAATTTCAATAACTCTAAGTAGATCTATTTACTTATTATTGGTGTATAAAACAGCTTGTTGCTAAGTTAATGACATCTTCCATGATTTCCATGAGTTCAGTTTATCTCCCATTTAAAACCAATAAAGTGACTTGTTTTTTCCGTGAAAGGTGAAAGACTCTGTACTTTAACTTAAAATTCTTACATTTAGCATTTAAATTATCACAAAAACACATAAAATTTCAATTACATTTACAGCATTTAGCAGATGCTCTTATCCAGAGCGACTTACAAGAAGTGCTTTGTCAATCTAGATAACGTATCTTTGCTAGTTACCAATAGAGTAGAGAGAAAACTAATCCTGAGCTCAGGTACTGCTAGAAACAAAAGGACACTGTTGATACCCAGAGAAAAAGGAACAGATGTGAACACAGAACAGTGCAATACAATAAAATACAATACATAAGTGCAGTACAACAAATGATAATCAATACTTAATTCAGTGTTCATTTAAGTGCTGTGTAAAGAGATGTCTTCAGTCTGCATTTGAAGACAGCAAGAGACTCTGCTGTTCGGACAGCCAGTGGGAGTTCGTTCCACCACTTGGGTGCCAGTGCGGAGAACATTCTCGACGCTTGTCTTCCACTCGCCTTGAAGGATGGTGGGTCAAGCCGAACTGAAGCTCAAAGGGCTTGTGGTACAGTTTGAGATTTCACCATTACCATCAAGAAGGTAGGGGCTGGTCCATTTTTGGCTTTATAGGCAAGCATTAGGGTTTTAAATCTGATGCATGCACCTACAGGAAGGTTGAACTTGGGGAGATTGAAGACGAGCTGTGCTGCCAGCCATTCTGGGTGAGTTGCAGAGGTTTGATGGTCTGCATGGGACCAGCCAAGAGCAAGTTGTAGTAGTCAAGTCTTGAGATGACCAGAGAATCTACTAGCACCTGGGTGGCCTCTCAAGTGAGATAGGGTCGGACCCTCTGGATGCTGTACAGGAGAAATCTGCATGACCGAATGATTGGTCCAGAATGATTGTACAGCTGGCCATGTCAAAAGCTGCTGAGAGGTCAAGAAGAATCAGGACAGATGACAGTTTGGCTGATCTTGCTGACTGGAGCTTCTTGGTCACTGCTACAAGAGCAGTTTCTGTAGAGTGTGCTGGTTTGAAGCCAGACTGGTTGGGGACCTAGAGCAGATTCTGTGTGAGAAAGAGAAACAGTTGATTATAGACTGCATGTTCAAGAATTTTTGAAAGGAAAATGAATATTCCATTTTTAAGGTATATACATCAAGTTGCATCATGTTGTTTTTTTCTGCTGAATAACCTTAAGACAAACAAGTACTTTCATTCTATTTTCTCAGTTTCCAAACACATTTGTCTACATGAGTAACGTTTGATCATTCAACTCTGTTACCAAAATAAACAATGCTAACTGTGTGAAACAAATGTTTTAATGCAAACATTTTAGTTAAAATAATTTTCAACTTTCCTTTCTGCTCCATATCATATACTTTATGTTTTTTACTGCATTAATAGCAGTTTAATGTAGAATATGACCTCTGTGTTGAACCCTGATACCAGGGTTTAAACCCTTTTGTTCAATCATTTTTTTATAAAACTCTTAAAGCATTTAATTTAGTAGGTTATGTCACCACAAGTTTCAACTTGGTAAAAAGAGTTTTTAGTTTAAGTTAATAATAAAAGAAAAATTACTGTATTTTTGTTTAGAGAGGAAGAAAAAAGACTTTGAAGTACTATATATAAAAAAACAGGAAACAAAAGAAACTTTTTATTATTTATTTGAAAACTATAATCATGAAATATATGAAAGCATATATATATATATATATATATATATATATATATATATATATATATATATATATATATATATATATATATATATATATATATATATATACATGTGTGTGTATAAATTATAATATATAATATTATTATATAAGTTTAGAGGCCTAAAATAATCTCTATTCACAGAAAGTTCCTTGTAAAGTTGCATGGGCTGAACTGCAGTCTCCATATTTGGTCCAAATTGTGAAGAGGTAGCATGGCCTAAAAAGTAAATATCTAATGTCACAGACCTTATACAAACATAAATAAATAACTGTAAAACAATTCACAGTGCTTTGGTCTGAAATGTACCATTCTAGAGAAGCATACCAACTCAGAACTGTTCATAGCAGTACTAATAGGAGACATCCAAAGACTTTAACACCACTAAGAGCTACCTCACAAAAAATGATAGAAATTTATACAAATAAGCTCCTGAACTCTGAGACATACATGTAATTTTGAAATGAGGACTAAAATGTATATTTTTAATACATTAACAGTGGAGAGGAACACTCTCCACTGAGTGTAGGCAAAACGTTTTACCACTATTCTACCATTGTCAATGGTAAAACTTATATGACTTGTGTAGGTTGTTCTAGATAACAAACAAATTATATATAATTTGCACTGTATATATATATATATATATATATATATATATATATATATATATATATATATATATATATATATATATTTGCACTGTAAATATCACTGGTTGATATCGTGGCCAACAGCTGATTTCTTTATGATGCACCAATCATACCAAACTGCTTTCAGTGATTTTGTTTACATCATATTGACTGAACTATGTAGAAATCTTGACAAAATCAGGGGAATTTACTGTTAAGAAAGTATTGTTAGCTATATACAACAGATACAATTTTCTGCAATGGATATCTGAAATAAGCTATTTATGCATTTGGAAAATAATAGTAATATTTATGGTTATAGGTAATTTTAGTTATTGGCATTAAAACCATTAATCTGAGGCAGAGAGAGTTAGTGATACCTAAGTCAAAATAGGAAATGGGTTCATTATTAAGATGATATAACACAAGGCTGTACATAAACTGAAAAATATATACATCAACATAATGCTGCCTAGAGGTTTCTGTGCTGATACTGAAAGTGGCTAAGGCCATGTGGAGACTGTAACAATAACAATGGAGCTCTCAGGTCTGCTTTGTAGTGTTAAAACTACTAGAGGAGTGTCAAAATCAAGGCCAAGACCTGGACACATCAGGTAAGAGTTAAGACCAATACCTAGATACACTAGAGGTGAGTCCGAGTCAAGACCATGATCTGAACACATTGAGCCAAAAATGAAACCAGGTTTGGCTGAGACAAGCCAGTGGCTGAGACCAGATAGATAGATAGATAGATAGATAGATAGATAGATAGATAGATAGATAGATAGATAGATGGATGGATGGATGGATGGATGGATGGATGGATGGATGGATGGATGGATAGATAGATAGATAGATAGATAGATAGATAGATAGATAGATAGATAGATAGATAGATAGATAGATAGATAGATAGATAGATAGATAGATAGATAGATAGAAACTTTATTGATCCTGAAGGAAATTTAGCAGCCAGTACCAGACACACAACACTATACAGTAACCGTAAACGGGTGTAGACATATAACAAGAATAAATAAACCAGATCCTATCCACAGGCATATATACAAATAGAAAAAAATACAACAGTCTGTGATATCTATAACCTGAGATTAGAAATGCTGTGCAATACTGACTGTACAAAAATGTACAGGTGACAGCATATAATGACCACAGAATGAATAGATAAATATGTGCATATATTGTACCAAATAAAGTGTCTAGTGTCCAGATGTGCAAGATGCGCAATGAGGTATGCAGAAAGTGCAATATGTGCAGCGTGCTGTCTATATGTGCAGATGAATAGATAAACACAAGATAAGCATGAGATTCAGATTCAGTTCTCCACCCCCCTCCTTCTCTGCTGGTCCCCCTGGGAAGAGTTGAAGAGCCTGATGACTCTGGGGACAAAGGATCTCCTGAATCTGTCAGTTGAGCAGCTCTGTGACAGCAACCTGCCACTATACATGCTCCTCCTGTCCATGATGATGGTGTGCAGTGGGTGGCCATCATCCTCCATAATGGTTAGCAGTTTGTGCAGTGTCCTTCTCTCAGCCACCTTGACCACAGAGTCAAGTTCCACACCGTCCTCTGACCCCGCTCGCCTGAGCAGCTTGACCGGTCGCATCTCATCTCTCCTTTTTATGCTTCCTCCCCAGCACACCACAGCATGGAAAAGAAAGCTGGCAACCATGGTCTGATAGAACATATGAAAGCAAAAAGAATAAAACATAAATTAATTTGTGGTTCCTTGTGCTTTTATTATGAGTCTTCATACATGACATGCATTAATAAATAACATTGTTTTATAATATATTTTGTAAGACATAAAAATCAATATATTTATTATAATTTTATTTCAACTTTGCATTGTAAGTTTTGAAAACAAATGTCTGTGAGGTTCTTCTCTATCCCTCTTTCTCTTAAACTCAGTCAGAATCACCAACTAGAGTCAACTGAAAATAAACAAAACCAAAACCAAACCATATATCATGGTCCTGAGTCTGGACTCTAGCACTGCAACACTACTGCTTTGTATTTGATCCTACCAACTAGCTAAATATAAATAATACGCTTAAACTCATCATGTTAAGCACTGAAGTGTCATCCCTCTGCTTATACTGATCTCACAACTTTGTGTTATTCTTTTCTGTCTGTGCTGTTGCTATGGGCAACAGCCCACCCACTGACTGGCCTGTTGTTTTCATCAGGGTTGGTCGGCTAATGAAAAACAATGGTTTGCTTTAGTCTGCACTCTGAAAACGTTATGATAAAGAACCATTTAACTTAAGATCAGCATGCACACTGTGGACTCATGGAAATGTGGAAATGTGTTATCTGGATTTATGATCCATGCTTCAGTTTCTGGCAGTCTGATGGATGAATCTAGGTTTGGTAGAGGCAAGGAGATGCATAGTACCAACAGTAACGTTTGGTGGAGGAGGAATAATGGGCTGGGCTCCTTAGTTCCAGTGAAAGGTAATCTTAATGTTACAGCACACAAATACATTTTAGATCATTACATGCTTCCAAATTTGAGGCAAGTTTGGGAAGGCCCTTTGAAAGTTCCAGCACGACTGTGGCCCTGTGCATAACTCCATATTAATGCACATGGTTTTAAAATGTGATGTCCAATAAGTTTATATAGGTGTGATGGTCAAGTGTCCACATATATCTGGCCATGTTATCTGGCAATCAGATTATATTTCAGTCAGCATTAACAAAGCTAATGAACCCATGCTTCCTTAGTACTAGCGTTCTGTTGTAAGGAAACTTATTATCCATTTAGCTTTTCTTTATTAGATTTATTAATAAATGTAGCTTTTATTAATAGACGTAAAAACAAACTGCTTGGCAACAAGCACAACAGATTGGATAGATAGATAGATAGATAGATAGATAGATAGATAGATAGATAGATAGATAGATAGATAGATAGATAGATCCTAAAGGAAAAATATCCTATCTACAGGCATATATACAAAAAGAAAAATACAACAATCAGTAATAATATCTATAATCTGAGATGAAATATGCAGTGCAATAATGACTGTACAGGAATGTACAGATAACAGCATATAATGACCATACTGAATGAATAAATATGTGTAGATATTGGAACCAAAAATAAAGTGTCTAGTGTCCAGATGTGCAAGATGCGAAGTAAGTATGCAGAAAGTGCAATATGTGCAGCAGCGTGTCCTTATGTGTAGATGGATAAAAACACATAAGATTAGGCATGAGATATAAGACCTATGATGATTTGTGATTTAACATGAGATTCAGATTCAGTCCTCATCTCTCCTCTTCCCTCTTCTCTCCTGGCCCCCCTGGGAAGAGTTGAAGAGCCTGATGGCTCTGGGGACAAAGGATCTCCTGAATCTGTTGGTTGAACAGCTCTGTGACAGCAACCTGCCACTAAACATGCTCCTCCTGTCCATGATAATGGTGTGCAGTTCCTGTACATAATGGAGAGCAGTTTGTGCAGTGTCCTTCTCTCAGCCACCTTGACCACAGAGTCCAGTTCCACACCAACCACTGACAACGCTTGCCTGACCAGCTTGTCCAGTTGCCTCTCGTTTCTCCTTTTAATGCTTCCTCCCCAACACAACACAGCATAAAAAAGACAGCTGACAACCATGGTCTGATAGAACATCTACAGGAGCTTTATACAGATGTTAAAGGACCTCAGCCTCCTTGGGAAGTAGAACCGGCTTTGCCTCTTCCTGTACAGGATGTCTTTGTTGGCTGACCAGTCCAGCCTATCATCCAGCTGCAGACCGAGATACCTGTAGGTCATTACCCTCTCCACTTCAACCCCCTCAGTAGAGATTGGCTGTGTGGGTGGCCTATCCCTGCGAAAGTCCACCACCATCTCCTTGGTCTTGGCAGTGTTCAAAAGCAGGTTGTTTCCATGGCACCAGTCCACAAACACTGTTTTATGGGCATTATATAATGCACATAAAGCTCATTATGCTCACTAAAATGTTGCTATAATATAATGGTATGTCATAGTATACTGATTGAAATTATATATCATCAAGCACTAATCGCCATGAGTGATGGAGGTGAAAGAGTTAGGACTGGCAGATTAGGCCAATCATGCTGGACCCCAACGGGCCTGACAGGCTATCAGTCAGTGGCAGATTATTATTATTATTATTGTACTGTTGACGTCATAAATGATTTTTTTTTAAATCCCAATTAGAAAACAGCAGTTAATTTTGCCATAACACAGGAGCACTTCCCATCACCACCACCACCCTTTGCCCTCTGAACAGAAACCTCTTACCAAGCTCTCATTAAAGTGGATGTCACAGTCGAAACTGAATGAGGACACACCTCAGTTAGGCTGGCAGAAGCTCTACTTCTCTCTCTACTGATTCTGTAGTAGCGACTTAGGAAAGGACTAGCTCAGAAGTCAGTTTTATTCCTGTACATACTTGAATTACGTTCAACTCATGAATCCAAATCCCAACGGTGACATTTGGTCTGGAATTAATAACGAAGTGGACGACATGCAGCCTGGTGAGAGTGGAGATTCCCTCAACAACAACCCAAACCCCGAAAACCCCCCAGACACTCAGGCTCCAGTAGCTCGGACACCGACACAGTAAGTGAACGCCAGAGAACCGAAATGGTCTATTTTGGCCACTGCAATTCTAATCTTTTCATTTATTTGCGAGCTAGCCATATTATCCGACGAACAAGCTAGCTACACTATAAAGGCTATCTATGGATTCAGGTTAAAGCATAGTTCAGTACTGCATATAGTGTAGTATAGAGAAATACAGCGTAGTACAAACCGATGTTCATATATAGGCTACAATTACGGATTTATGTTAATTATTTTGCTTGAATAACAAGAAATTTCTCTCAAGTTTCACTCGCTGTAAGTTTCTGTTTCGTTTCTTCAGCAGCGCTCGGTGCAGACACTGGGGTGGAAACAAACTCGGCGCATGCGCGCTAGCCTGCTACAAAAATTAGCCTGTGCTGCTAATCCCAGCCCTACACAATGCTGCAGTACAGATTACTACTGCTCCTGACTCAACTCAGGTCACAGCCGTCCTTTATGAGTGGAAGCAGGAATGTTTCAAGAAGAGCAGGATAGTTGTTTGAGTGTGATGAATTGGAGCCAGAGGCATTTAATACATTTACATGCTTTCCTGAGTATTTTCACTGATTATGCCTTTACTTATACTCAGTTATTGAAACAATTAATGCCCAGTTATATTTAGTCATTAACATTTAGTTACTAATTCCCCTTTTTATTATTATATTTGTTGGTGACAGCATCAGTACTGCTTTGTGATGGATCAAACCTCAAATAAGACATTATTCTCACTACTTTCTGTTATTTTTGGATTATTTGTCATATGAAGGCAAGAGATAAAATTTCAACAAGCCTTTAACATAACAAAGCAAAAAGGAAAACACAAAGTCATATTAGGTGATGTACTGTGTGCTATTGTGTGCTGTTTTACATCTATTTGAAAATGTCTATATTTATTTGTATTCAAATAAGTTCAGAATAAAAAAAATGAAATGCTATCACACGTAGGGGTGGAGTGTGTTACAACAAAACACTCTGTATGCAAAGACTACTGTAGTGTTGCTTTTAACACATATTTATAAAATGTTGATAAACACTTTTCTGAAAAAGGCTAAAACAAGTCAGACTCACTCATCTGGATTAAATGGAGCATGATCAGGCCTAGTATTAAAGTTACTTTAATGTTTAAAAAAACGGGTTTTAACTCTAAATATAGATATTTTTTTCTTTCACTCCTATATTTTTCATTTCTTACTTTTAAGTGAGCAAGATTTTGACACAAAACTTACGCTTTAGTACAGTTTGTCTGTATTTCCACTCCCTGTGATGTAGAACCACATGGAAAGTGGGGACATAAGCGTTGTGTCTCATACAAATGGTCACTGATCTTACGTTTAGCGAAATCTAAGTGGAGCAATATGTGGAAATATTTTGGACATAAAGATGAAAACCTTGGTACAGAGTCAGTTGTGCAAGTTATCATTCTATAGGCCAACTGGTAGGAGGTTCATCATATAAGCCTAAACGCCTTCTCCTGAAGCTCTCCACAATAGGGAGCAGCATTACCATTCACATTGGTTTTGTATGCATCATTAAAAGAGAGAAAAACAGGGTCAAAGTCTCAAAGTCAAGGCTGCAGCCAAGGTAGGAGAGACATTGCTAGCACTGATAAGGGGTCTCCTCTACAGTGATCAGTCACATGCAAGTGAGATGATTTTAGTTGGCTATACTGACATGTCTCAGTTGCAGGCAATGTTTCACATTTCAATCTTACATTTAAAAACATTGCATTCAAATTTACATTTCATCATGAACTCTGGCACTGCAGCGAATTGCCATTCTTAACTATGACATTTCTGAAATGTGTTGTGTTCTGATGGGTTGTGACTGAAGGTCTCGAAGGATACTCCAGATGAGTCCTTGAAGTTCTCAGAAATGAAAAGTGCATTTCTGCTACAAAATTAAACAACCTCCAGTGTCATGTGGGCCAAGAAGTGCAGCCTTTCTCGGCTGTGTCCTTGGCTTTGCAATGTGAATTGGAAATCACAAAGCATTTTTTTTTGTCCCATGAGTGATTTCTGAGGGGAACATGATATTAGTCCGGGTCTCTTAGCTAGCGAAGCATTTTTGTTCAATGATAGGTGCAGATGATGGGAGAGGAAGATAAAACTGCTGTGCGTGGTGATGTAACCAAAAATCAGACAATGTTATTATATTTTGAGCTAATATAATAGGAAAATAAAAAACTTGTCTTTTATGACTTTTATGGCTCTTGCTTAATATGAGCAGGGATATGAAATAACAAGGTAAAAATTGATTTCTGGTTGACTGTGAACTGAGATATTGACTGAAAGATTCACTGTAAGGTTACAATATACAAAGTAAAGAGCACGCTATTTGAGTGTCGTACAAGATTATAATTTCTACTGAAAGCAACATCTGCCATAAGTCATATTGGAGCATGTGTGAAAAGTGAATGTACATCATCGTTGGACACCGTTGGAGTTGCTCAGTAGCACTGCTATATGTCTACTCAGTACTTAATCAACTTTTAAAACCTGGTACTTTTCTGCTCAAGTTGCTTTGGCAGTGTTCTTTTATTTGAGTGTTTCCTAATGGTTTACATTCAGTATGGTTTCAAGACACTCTTCTGCCCTTCTCTGGTTAGAGCATAGGATGAGCTTGTTTGATGGTCTTGGGGATGTCCTCCGTAATGGTGTTTAAGTTTTATAATGTTCAGTCAGAACTGCCATAGTTTGTGTGCAGAACAAGATAAAATGCAGCAGTGAAAGTTCTGCTGTTTAAAGTGCCACAGGTGTTCATCTGAGAAATGCATAGATCAGCAGTTCTGACACATAAAGTGAAGCAAAATGAATATACGTCAGCTAGACATTATTGGGCACTTGAGCTAGTTACAAACTAGTTATAAAAACTGATGTGGTAATGGGTAAATCTCCAATGAGGATTATATGTTCAAAGGTAAGTCTGATACAAGGCTTTATGGTAAAATCATTTTGGTAACTATACACTGTTTTATGACCCTCTGGTAAAAATCCTGGAAGGGAATCAGACAGTGAACATCTGTTTAAGATATATAGGATAATGGCAGTGAATCAGCTATGATACAGATGTGCTTTTTAGGGTGGGGATTGTGAATTTCCTTTGCCAGCAGTGTCTTTCTGGATGGTCTAATTTGTGTCATAGCTGTCTATGGTGAGGTTCGAAGGGGAGTTCCCGATGGTTGTTTGTGAAAATGTATTTGGACTTTGTTTACAGTTAAATAGCTCGTGCCCCACCTTTGTTTGGGACATTCTTGGCACATGAGTTAATGGTGTTTGTTAAAATCAGGGCACGGATGGAGATAGTGAGTAAAACTTACCTGCTGTAACTAATTATGTTTCTGCCCACTCAGCTCTGATGGATACAGCATCATACCACCAAATGAATCAAGACGGAGCAAACTGCAGAGGAGTAAGTCATGACGGGAGACTGCTATTGCATTTTTTCCATCTTCTTGTTATCCGCATGTTTCTCTTCTATAATTGTTTCCAGCAGGTGCAGTTTCACTAGATAGTTCTGTCTGGCTATTGCTGCCTGTCAGGAAAACATGAAGCTTGGTTAAATGTAATTTTACACACCATTAAAATTTGTTCTTGTCTCTTATTGCTAAGTGTTGGTAGCACGGTCTGCTTGACCATGATATATTCATGGATCAGTTATTTGAGATTTGTCGTATTAAATCATTCATGGTATATAAAACAGCCACAAACACGCCTAAATGAGTATCAGAAATGTCCAGTACTGTCACAGTAAGTCAGAGACTACTCATTTTTCAATGCTAGAAAAAAGACAAAAATATATGTAGTCGAAAAGAAAACCAAAGCCTCAAGAATGAAATAATTTACAATTTTTTTTAGTTTTTACTGTGTCCACACGTTGCCTTTGTAACAGCTTCCATTGTTTTTTAGAGACTGTTCAGTTTTTTTTTTTTCAAGAAATCTACAGAAATGTTTTTCCACATTTCCAAAGTTTTCTGTTCTGGGGTGTTCGGTCCATTGTTCTGAGAACACCAGCAGCTGATTTTTTTTCTCAGTAACAGCTTCTTGACAGCTACACATCCTTTCAGACCCATAGTGTTGAGTTGTCTTCTTACAGTGGAAGGATGGACAGAAAAACGCTGAATCAAGAAGCAAGAATGAAGCTTGATTCTCTCTCAAAGATGAAAGCTTCAAGCACTGTTTATGTTGATGATGATCTACAATGTCTTTTATGGTTGTTAATTCTACATTTTTTAAAATATTTTTTTTATTTTAAAAATGAGTTATTTCACTTCTTTCACTCCTAGTTTTTTCAATTATTTTCCTTTGACTTTCCTTATGCAAGTGCATTAACGTAATAGCTAATTTCCAAATAAATATCTCCTAACTTGTACTTAAAGGCTGGAATGAAATCAAGACTTTGGCGAGAATTTTAAATGTTCAAAATGTTCCTTTTTCTATGATAAATACAGGCACATAAGGTTAACTGGGTAACTTCAACTTTTAAAGACCTGTCTTGCTTCATTACGGTCATATAATATATATTTCAGTGGTTCAATATGTTAAAGCTGAATTTTGCAGAAATGTTTATATAGCTGTGAACGATCAACAGAATTGTTGGAGGAAGTATTTTGTGAAACGTCCACTGTGCTTCAAAATCCAGGCACCAGAAGTGTTTCTGAATGACCTACATTTTAAATGGCTATGTGGGGAAGAGATGCGTCATACAGAAAGAGCTTTTACACAAACATCAATGCAAACCTATCATTACATCATAAATATAATATATAACATTGGCACTTTTACAATAAACCTTATACTTTAAAAAAATCTAAGCTCTTCAGGGTGTTCTGATGGGGCTTTACATGTAAATAGTATTCAGACCCTACACTGCAAATATAATCAGGATTTAGGGATGTTGACAGAACAAATACAGAACTAGCTCACTTCATCCTTTCTTTTGCAGTGGCTAAGAAAGAGCTGGATGATCTGAATAAATGGAAGGAGGAACATCGGCCTGGCCCCATTCACCTGGCCCCAGAGAAGCTAGGTATTATGGAGATGTATGACAAATATCCTCTGATCTGCTAAAACAGACACAAAAATCTAAGTGAAAGATGTCCAAGAGCCTGCTAATGTATTCCCTCTCATAGGTGGCGGTGTATCCTTGGCAGAGGTCAGACAAAGACAGCAGGTGGAGGCCTGCCAATCAAAACTCCAAAAGAAGGTTTCGACTTTCTGTTTAAAACTCGATATTCATTCTCTAAAGACTATGCACTCAGGCCTACTTATATTGTACCACATTGTTATGTTCTGTAGCTCAAAAAAGAAGAAATGGACAGAATCAGAAAACAGGCAGAAGAAGAGGAGAATCAGAAGAAGAAGGCCATTCAAAGGGAGAAGGTCTGACACGATGGCAAACTGACAAACTGAGATATTGTAGTAAATTCTAAACCTCATTGGTGCTGGTAATTTAAAGCTGTTGCTTTGATACATCTTTGTAGTTCCACTTTGAAACTCTAGATGTCACTGCAGGCACCTGTCACATTCAAGTCATCAAGTGCACCGCAATTAAATCAGATCAAACTTAGGAACTCTATGTAGACATGAGTAGGTTTGCTGATTAATGAGTCCAGTTAGACTAGCAGCCACAGACAGCAATAGTTCATTTATTCAGACAACCTCTAGTCACTGCTTGACTGTTCACTTATTGTGACGGTGGTTTATATCAGTAGCTGATGAAAATATTTTAAAGTAAATCCTTCTTCCCCCACCAATTTGTATTTTGTGTGAAAGTGACATATGCATTATATGCTAGTTTTTAGTCAGGGCTGCATATAAATGTTGCCAATAGTTCTACATGTTCATCAGAATAGAGACTGTTAAGCACTAATAAGTGTCTGAATTGCATTGCAGGCCAATAACCTAGAGTTGAGGAAAAGGCAGGAGGATGAACGGAGAAAGGAGCTGTACCAACATGATCTACAAATGTATGTTCACATATTTTCATTAGACATTGCCAGATCCCCCATGGTGTTAAGAATGCAGCGCTCAGTTATTAGAAGGAAGCTGGCTGCTGTAGCTCAACTGGCTCAAATCCAAAAATAACAAACCTGAGAACACAGTTTCAAGGCACCACAACAGCATTTTTCCATTGCAGTCGCTACAGTTGAAGAGGTAGCACTGATGCAGGAGTATTAGTATTATTGCAGGACGCTGGAGCCGACTGGAAAACCAAAAGAGGTCGACAATATCAGTGACATGAAAGCCCTGAGCTGCAAACTAAAACAGTCATCAACGGACAGTGTGTTTATTTATAGCTACTGTCACCAGATGATGTTTTCAACTGTTCAGTTTTTGTTGGATGCTGTATTAACAGTTCTTAACAGTTATATCAGTAATTAAATGAAATTCAATTAAATGATACACCCATTGAATTAATACAAACAAATGACGTACAGTAATAATGGATAGTTGTCATTTACATGCAAGCTTACGACTTATAGTCGGGCTGGCCCAAATAATTTGAATATTGGAGTAACGTTATTGGTTGGTTATATTGTGTCATTATTTAGTGTTCAGAAGCTTCATTTTTTGTTAACCCTTTAGACTCCATGAGGAATTCTCTCTTCGCCTGGATTCATAATAATTTCAGTTGAAGTTACACTCTCAGAAAGTTAAGAAACTGTCAGTGGAGCAGTAACCTCACTTGTCACTGCAGTGGCACCCTCAAGGGTACGTTTCAGTACCTTTAGTCAGGAAACATAATTATACCATAATCCTTTGAAATTATTTTCTATGTTGTATTGACTCCACACACCCCATCTCGCCTCCAGACTTTTTATTTTATTGGCCTGTTTTAATACATTAGGTTAAGAAAAGGTACAAATGCATACTTTTCACCTGGGAAAAAACATATTTAAGGTACACAGTTGGACCTTAAAACCACTGTTGTACGTTTGAGGGTGTATTTACATTGTTTGTACCTTGATGAACAGACAATGTACCTGCACAGAACCTTTATTTCTAACAGTTTAGAGACTTAGAAATCAATATAGGCTATTTAATCATGAAACAAAAAGAACATGGCAATCACTTAATTGAGGATGGTATATCAGACTATAAACAAATTGTTTATGGTTTTGACAGTAGAAGGACATTCAGGTGAAAAAGCTGAGTGTGCGCTAATCCACCACAGAGCTGAGAGACAGAGACAAACAGATAGCAGGCTAGCTAATAGCTGATTCCTGTAAGGTATGAATGGCCGTAAATCTACACCAGTGGATCACTTGGATCGCTAAGTTACCAATGTAATACTTGGCTACTCATTCAGTAAACCGGTTAATCTGACAATGAAAACACATCACTAAACAAAGATTTTGCTGCTATCCAGGTAAGCAGAGATGCAGTCAAACTAATTTGTCTCCTTATCAGACATAACACTACAAAAGCTACAAAACACTACTATTGGCAAGAATGGCAGTTATGCTGCCTTCAGGTTGTATCAGAAGTACCATATACGACAATCGCATATGTACACCACCACAATGTCTTATGTACTAGTGGGAAGCTCAGATTTTTCAGTGAGCCTCAAGTTTCCGAGTCGGTTATTGAGCAGCCACACATGAACATTATAAGCTAAAATCATCTACTCATGAAAATACAAATGTAAACACATGATGCTTCTAACTGGATAAAAGCATTGTTCATCTCATAAGCATCCTCTGCTCTTCATTTTGCTGCAATAACACAAAATGAAAGAATTTTCTTCAGTGGCAGGAGAGCAAAAGAAAACTACATTACTTTCAGTGCATCTCTCTTGTTTCTGACCAAAACCACTTGAACACAAAAGTTGTATATATGACCTTCAAAGTTGTCATTTCCGAGGACAACCTGAAGACAGCAAAGCAGCAGGGTCATACAAGACCCGTCTCCTATCTCTCTGAATAGGTAGAGAACTAAAAACCCAGAACAGAAAGCCAACACACAATTTTAAAAAAACATATTTAAGATTACTGGCAAAATATGTCTTTACAGGCTTTACCGGCAAACCAACGGTCTCTTTTGGTTGAAGGATGAGACTTTTCCCATAAACAGACGTCATGTTGAGCATTACAAGCTTTTCAATTCATTTTTCAATGAGTGGTGTCCTGCCTCCTCCTTCATAATTTCTCTGTATTACAGCACATCTGTCTCTTGACCTGTTTAGGACATCTGTCATAAGAAGACGTGTAAATGTATAATACTCTTTGTGAAAACTGGAATATTTTGATGAATCTAAAATGAATGAACATATTGTGATTAATTAATTAGTTATAGTTCATTATGACATGCAGTTTATTCTAAGGATAATATTGAGAATGAATACTTTTTCTGAAAAACAAATTCAAAGCCTGTATAATGCTGTTTGGGTCAGCCCTAATGTATAGCTGTAATCATTAATGTGACTTTACATCCTGCAGGAGAAGAGAAGAACACCTTCAAAAGCTTGAGATGTTCAGCTCAGTTCCTATGGCAGCGAGTAACTCCACACCAGCGTCATCTTGGGTAAGATGGCAGCCAAAGAATGCAGTGTGTGCTCCATAGGCCCAAGTTCAAGCTTTCGCAGCATAGCTGCGGCACTGAGGTTAAAGCCTGAGGCACTGGGGTAATTCACACGAATTGATCTGTCTTTGATACATGTTTTCTGAGTAAACACACCCCGCACTGAGGCTTTCATCAACATTGTGCATTCTAGTACAGAAGAGAGGCAGCCTACTGAGGGGTTCAGCCCCTTTCCCTCCAATTATCTCCTTATTGCCCTCACACTAGAAAGAGCTATCTGAGCACATAATTGAATTTTCCCAAATATAAACACACAGGCTTCATCCAGTGCAAGGACGCAAGCGCTGCTGCTGCACATCGAGGCAAGCAGAGTTCAGGGGACTTCCCAGAGTTCATATCGAGCCTGTCTCACAGAGCGCACAGAAGGATGTGTGAGAGCTCAGGAAAAGGACAGACAGACTGGTGTGGAATAACCTGGATTGTTCTAGTGAAAGTACCTGGACAGAAGCCAGAGTCTCAACCAATGGCACAGGCAGTCTCAAAGGATGTAATTGGAGGTGTCAGTCACTGAGTCACTATAATTGCATCACTGTCACTTTAGCAGTTGAAATATGTATCGCGGAACTGCTTTAGCAAACAGCAAACAAAATGGAAGTCTTTTTTAAATGACAAATATAACCTTAATTTTGCTATCAGAGTACTAGATTCTTGCGTGGAATCAACATGTTGGAAAAATTTAACTGTAAAATCTGCAAGAATACAGTATTTTTCTTAGTGTTTGATTTAAGTCTGTGCCTCAGCAGGCCAGGGATGATTCTGCAGACAGGAGACTGGAGTGACCATGGAAAGCTTGAGGCCTGGTTGTCTTACTATATGAACCACTTTATGTGGCATTTGACAGCATTGTTAACATTGCATTCCCAGGTCCTGTGGTGAGCTAAGAAATGTTTTCGTGTGGCTTACTGCATTGTTGTTCATGTTCATTTTCTCTGGACGTCCAGGAGTTCCCTCTGTGTGTCTATGGAGGAAAATCCCTCCACTCTAGACATATAATGCGTTTTATGCAGGCGTGCTGCAAAGAGGCACAAGTTTTAGAGTGCTGCAAAGTGCTCTGGTTCTGTCAGTTTATGAGGAGAGGGAGGCCTTTTTTGATTGTGCTTCTCAGCGTATTGATTTAAATGTCTGGAGGCCCTCCAGGCAAAGTAATGAAATGCTCCAACCTAAATGTCGTAGGCCTGCCGATCAAAGTGTTTGTGGAAAGGCAGGGTATTGATGTGGTTTTGTGGCCACTGAGAATTGTTATGCTTTCAGTGATGGTTCCACAAGACAGATTAATCTCCTCCATATCCTTTGTTTGTGCAAAGGATCCTTTGTGTTGGCTTCCTAGGGTGCCAGGCCCAGGTCGTCCCACCTATTCCCCTTGCTCTTGGGCCATTCCAAACAATGCAGCCCTTGCCCGGTGTCCCCAGGCCGTCTGACCAAACACACAAAGGATCTCTTCATCTCGCAAGCTCTCTCTGGCCTCACCCCTCCTCACAGCGCTTCATTGTACAGTGCAGAGAATCCCACAATTACATCATGAAAAGAACAGCTAACACCCATCTGACTGTACAGTACCAGACTGAGCTGTGTGGTCGAGTCACCTGCAGTAGGGGGTAGGTCTGTCCTCACTCATGCTGTGGCCTCTCTTCACAGGCTCGAGGGCATGAGTACAAGGAAGCCAGGAAGGCTGAGGAGCAGGATGCACTGGAGCAGATGAAAGAGCAGCAACGGAGAAAGGTGCCACACACACTGCAAACCAAACAGCTGCCCTTAAAAACATCACCTGCACTGCTAGTTCACAGCAATGCTAATAAAACTCTGGACCACACCCAAGAAAAAACACTAGCCTGGCTTGTTCGGCACCAGCATGTGTTCTTGATTACAGTGTTGAAGGTTATAGGATGTAGTAATGGGTGAAATAATGTAAGGATTTTCCAGCTGGCTATAAAGCGATATTCCTGCGGCTTTGACTGTTCCCATGTTGGTCAAATATGAATTTTATTCAGTGACATTGATCAAGCATTGAAAGGTCCATATGGCTATAATGTGGTTCAGATTGTTCTTTGTACATCAACTTTGTAATTAAACTGTTGCTGCATTGTAATTACTTGATAAACAGCTGCTTTCAGGTCTGCTAAGCAGTGTTATACAATTAGGTAGAAGTTCATATTAAGGATTAACCTTCCATTAACTTATCATTTCCAGAGTGAAATTCTGGAGGAAAAACAAAAACAACAGGAGGAGGACAGGAAGAGCCGAATGGAAAGTGAACATCTGCGGTATGGACACCTAATTCTGAAAGAACTTTACCAAGCCATGAATGTCAGGGTTAATTACCAATCTGTAGAAACACGAACAGCTTCAAAATAACACTGATGTATTGGTCAGTCTGAACGGTGGTTATGAGGTGGTGATGCTTGGCTTCCTCCAGGGTGAACTTGGCCTTTCTAGACAGACTGGAGGCGAGAGGATCAGGTAGAGTGTCTGAGTCCAATTCCTGCATCCCAGAGGGTGGTAACATCTGGCAGATGGAGGAACCACAGGACCCTGCCTCATCCCCGGTGCCCTTCCCATCACAGGTCCACACTGACAGCGCAAAGGAGGAGGAGGAGGAGGAGGGTGAGCCAGATTTATGTGCTAGCCATTATGTGTGTTTAGTCTTAGGCCTTTCAAAGTATTTCTGTAATTGTTTCCATTGCAGCATCTTCTCTCATCAAAAAGTAATTTGTCTAGTGTGTGATTGATATTGTGCAGAGCTCTGCCGTCCCATCCCCAGTAGTTAGGCACCAAAAGACAGTGTAGGGTATTATGTAAATAAAAGTAAGCCTCTAAATCCTCCTCGTGCGACAGAAATGCAGTGCATTCAGTCGCTGTCTTAGGGCTCCAGAGGCCATGAAAGAACAACAAAGGGTGCAGCTAATTAGGTGCACCCACTGAGAGAGAGAAAGGCCAATTCACTGACAGCAAACTGCATGTTTGACAGTGGATTGACTTGCGTCCAAAATGCATGCCAAAATCATCTGCACTATAAAACATGAGTTATTGACATGCCTTTTTGCATTGAAGTGCGATTAGTCTCATGTCTGAATGTTTCTATAGGACTCATTACTGGAAAAAACAGTGAGCTGCCTGATAACTGGTCTGGTTGTTCTGTTCTTACTTGTAGACATTCTTATTTGTAGACGTTTTTATGTGTGGTGGTTTTAATGTAAATAGGGATATATCCTGAATGACCTGTTGTTAATTACACATATTGTTTAACTAGGTGAAAGTTTGCTGGGGAATCCTTACTTTTGCTTCTTCCAAAGCCTTAGATTGAGAGATGACTTATAACATGATTCAGTGACTGGCCTCAACCATGGCCAAAGCCATGTCCACATTTGAAAATTCTTCCCTCTTTTTGCCAAGAGGGATGGCTCGAGCTGTCTTTTCCGTGAGCTAGCAGTGTTTATGGAGTTCATGCCGCATGACAGTGCAGGATTAATGTGCTATTCACCTTGTGTCTGTCTGCAGTGTTTCTAAGATACTTAATGATACATTACATGGGCATGTTCTGCCTCAGCTACATTTGAATCACTGTGAGGACGCTGACCCTCATCCTCAGCTGTGGTTTGGGGTTAGCTGGGTCCTCCTATTCTCAAACTCTCAGCTCTGCCTCTGATTGCTAGAGACATTCAATACAAACCTCACTTAGAGCCAAGACTGTCCCAGGCTGCCTCTCAGCTGGCTGTGGTCTGCTTTAGCTGCTTAGTGCCACGCTCACGGCAGCGATGGCCCTGGCTGGAGTGACTCGTAAAGGTCCTGGACATCTGGTGCTCATGCAGTACAGCTCAAACACAGCACATAGCCTGCCTATGAGGTTCTGATGTGTGCTTCCATTGGGCTCCTGAGCCACGCTCATTCTATCTATCTAAATTATTACAGTGATTAAGCCCTCAGCATGTCACCGCTTGCCTTATTCAATTTCCTCCTTGGTGCCTCTGTGAAAGCCCAGCCTGCCCGGCGCTGCTCCTGCTGGGATTAGAGCTGTATGGATGGGACATGTGTCTGCCACAGGACTTGTTTTGCCCATTAGCATGTGGTTAGAGGACCAGGATGGCACTGTTTGCGGAACAAGGCTGGCAGGAGCACTGCGGTTTAAACAAGCCTTCCCACCCAGTCTGTACTGTTACATGAACTAGATGAACCAGCAGGGAGATTCACTCATGCATTCAGCAGCTAAGCCTCAGCCTCATTTTGGGATGGGATAGAATGGGATGGGATGGCATGTGTGTCCTCCAATGCTATACTATTCTTCACTTTCTCCTCATCACCTTTCATTTTCAGTACTACTATGCAAAAACAAGTTGATCTATTTAGTTCTAAGTGATTCATTCTTTGTGTTTTTCTTGTAGATACTGGCTATGAATGGACTGTTATGAGGCTTCAAAGTAACTTCCCTTACTATGAGCGAGAACTCCTGGAAGACATTGTTTCCCAGTGTAATGGCAATTATCAGCAAGCTTATGATCTTCTCAATGTTTAAATGAGAACATCATTGGTTCAACCCTATGAACAAGGAGTAAAAGACAAAAATAATATAACGCTGCATTAGCCCTACATGGGTGGGTTTCAGAGAAAGATCAAAACAATAAATACATGTTACAATAAATTCCCTGTCACTGTTTCCTTCTTCTTCTGAATTACAGCCACAATAAACCTTCCTGTTAAGAAAACTAGCTGAACAGGCCAGGCATATCATTCTCTTGTTTCAGTTATGAAAGTTAGTAGTGTTGTCAGAGATTTTAAAAACTGGTGTGAGTAGATGAAAGGAACTGATATGAAATTCCTCATTTAGTTCAAATATAGACAAAATCCTGCAGGGCAATTGAGAGGCTTTAGTGTTTTGCGTTCAAGTCCAAGCCCTGATTTACTATGTTGTGAATGACAAGCTCAAATTTTGCCACCGTCATAGGAAGGAACAGGCAAGCAGTAAACAGAATACAGCTCTCTGGCCGCATGAGTATTGTGCTGGATCCTTCTGTGCTTTGCGTAAATTCATCACTTCAGCCTTTGTTTGTGTGAAATCCAGCAGATGTAATCATGAGGAAATGGAAATGCGGCTTCATCTGACACCAAAAGGGGAAGAGTGCAGGTGCATGTGTGTGGCCAAAAGTCAGTGCGGGTTCTGATCCAAACATTACATCCTGCAGCACCGGGCTTTCCCAGGGCTTCAAAGTTAATGGGACATGAATGCTAAAGCCTTTTCTCTCTGCTCAACAAACACTACAAAGATCGTTGTGCTAGGTTCATAAAGTTGCCTTGTGTGATCACTAGTAATGTTGTACCCACCCATGTTGACATTGAATCAAGATTCATCATGGGTGAGTACAGGAAGGGTTGAATTTGCACTTCTTATGTTCATGTATCCCCTATTAAATAGGCCATTTCCTGTGATAGCCTGTTTGGCTTTTGATCTGTGAGTGTATGAGAGAGAGAGAGAGAGAGACAGAGAGAGAGATATGATGACGATGTAGAGAAATGAATGTAAAAGAGGGGTTTTCCAAAGTGTTTTGAACCTACAGAAGGGAAATCAATGAGTTATTTCTGAGGAGTCTAACACATTATAAGAAATGTTTGTAGGACAAAACAGCACCAGATTCACAGAGAGACTTGTTCCAAAGGGTCAAACTACAAAACCTGAATAGCCAATGTTCTGCATTCACAAGAAATGTACAGGACCCTGATTAACTCTGATGCAGTAAGGGGGATTTCCTGTGGTTCCTCCCCTGAATTAGGTCACCGTATTACCCATATCACAGAAGAATTTTTGGGAAAAATAATAAAAACTACAGACAGTTTTAAACCACTGAATACACCCCGCAGATCTGGAGGCTATTATCCGTTGGTGTCAAAGACAAAATATATTGATTCTTTACAAAACTACTCCATTAGATTTTTGTTTGACCCTCATCCAAACGTGGTGGAGGCAAAAGGTCAAACTGTGCACTATGAGTAACACATTTGTTGCAGTATTTTTCCAAAATCATCTGAACTGAAAAAAGGGTAATGAAATGCAGCCTTGCCTTCCACAAACAAAATGTAACTGAAAAGACTACCCAACGTTGAGTCCCCAATGTCTACAAAGGATACAGTTTTATTACAGAGGACTATGACATTTTTCCACTCAGACTTTACACACTGGACGTCCTGTTTCCTCACAGCTATCTCGCTTTGTTGGATATTTCAGGCCAATGGAGGACCTTAATGTGAACTAAGGAAGCATGCCATTCGCAGGATCATAACATGCAGAAATCTCCACACTCAACCACAACTGAGTCACTATGCTTCCTGGGGAAAATCGGCTCCACGAAAGAGAGGCCATGGAGGCACGCCTTGGCTGTTGGTGAACAGTGCTGACAGTCTGCTGAGCTTTTGTACTAACACTCTCTCACACAAACACCCACACAAGCAAACAAATTTACCAAGGACAGAACAAGCACATTCACAAGCACTAGAATATGTTCTGCCACAGATCTTATACTGATCTAAAGATCCATCCAAAACATCATACTATATCTGCTCAGTCTTGGTGTCTTCACAAAATGTAAGTCGTGTATGCAACATTAGGCATGGGCAGGGTGTGTTGTCTTACATAGCATCAAAGCATTTTTGCAAGCAACCAAGGAACAAAGCGTAAATGATTTGTTCCTGACAATTACTCCACTTCATATACAGCATAAATGGTCTGTAGTATACATACAGTATTATAAACTGCAGATGGTCTTTGGTGTAAAATGACATTTTATTCTCGATTCTCTCACTATTAAAAGTCATAAAGAATTATATACAGTACTGTGTAAATTCTGAGATGACCATTTTATTTATTTTATTTCCAGTCAAAATGGCCATTCACCACTCACTATTAATTTTTCATAATCAGAAAAAAAAAGCAGATATATTTAGCCAAAAGGTTAAAAAGCAGCCTCAACATTTTTTCAGTATGTAGTGAGTCTAACCTTTGACTTTGTTACAGCTTCTATTTTTTTCCAGAGACTTCAGTTTTTCTTATAAATCTGCAGGAACATTTTCTCCACTTCTTGTAAACACCCCCAAAGAAGCTGAAATCTTAGAAAGAAAACATCGAAGTCGGTTGCATTTTCTGCTTCTCAC
Source organism: Pygocentrus nattereri (assembly GCF_015220715.1). Taxonomy (NCBI): domain Eukaryota; kingdom Metazoa; phylum Chordata; class Actinopteri; order Characiformes; family Serrasalmidae; genus Pygocentrus; species Pygocentrus nattereri. The sequence continues at coordinate 24,509,749 of NC_051216.1, forward strand.
AGTCCAAGTAATCCCAAACACATTCATTGGTGTTGTGCTCTGAGCCCTGCCCAGTTTCGGTGGGTTTTCAATCCCAAGCATCGGTTTTGAATCCCAGTCCTGGCAACCCCACATTATGCACATTTTGTTCTCTAGCTCATTAAGAACACCTGACTCATTAGCTACTAAACAAGCTACAAACAATAGCATCCCCAGCACTGGATTGGGGACCTCTGAGCTGAAGCAAGAGTGGAGCTTGGTTTCTCCTTTCACAGAACTGTATATCATCACTGTCAGGAAAAAAACACTTGCATCTGCAAAATGCAAAAAACTTCAGAATTATATAAGTCACATATGTGTCTGTATATATATATATATACACATACATACATACATACATGTACACACATACATACATACATACATGTACACACACACACATATATATATGTATATATACACACAACAGAGTACACTGTGCTCCTACACTGCATGGAACACTTAAACATGGACAAAGCTGGAGCGGCTTCAGCAGTGATGATACGACAGATCTCATACCACATGCTTATGCTGTCATGGTGGTGTGAAGCCAAAACACAGTACGCTGGTTGGAAATCTGTCACCAGCCTGGCTTGCTTGCCATGAGAGTGTTTGAGGAAAGACTGAGAGGTGATGAGTTCCCTGGACTCCAGTACAACTGTCTCATTCTGTCCTTATAGGACCTCCCCCTTCCATGAAGAGAGGCATAGAGAGGGATGCTGACGCCACTCAAAGTCCCTCACAGCCTGTGTGATTTAACACGCTAATTACCACTAATCTTATTTTGCCAAAAAGATTTTTTTATCTTAACCATTCCCCCACCAACGGCTGGCTGAAGTCCAGCCTAAAGTTGCTGTACGTGGAACCTGCACAGCTGCAAAACAAGAAAAATATTAGCTTTCTCTGGTCTGGCACTGGCACAAAACCCAAGGCCATAGCAAAGCAATAAAGCTGCCTGCTTAGAAAACTCTCTGCTAATACCCACGGTTTGGTTCTCCAGCAGCCCTCTTTGGAAAACAGTGCTCCTCAGTCTCTTGCTGTGGATTCTCACGGGTAGCAGTAGCTGTCAGCCCTGATGAACTTCCTCTGCCCTGGGTCTTCTCGTCACTCTAACCTGACCAACTTCCCTTGCTCTTACATCCAGAGACGACACCCTAGCCTTCCTTCCTTGGAGCACAAAGAGGCACCCCATGCAAGAAACCACTAATGCATGCTTCTGTGGCTGCTGTGCGATGGACAGAACATGCTGCTAGCTGCTAATTAAAGGCCATGGCAGTGCTGGAGACCAAGCATCAACAGTTTCTCATTCGTCTGCAGAGTTGCGCTGTCAGTGGCTGTCTCATGTTCAGAGCGGATTACTGGATGATAGGTTTGCATGATGACTTGCTTTGTTTGGGCTTTCGATTTATGGCAGTTTCGCAGTGGTCATCTGTCATCAAACCAAATAAGTGATGCTGGATTATTTTCAGGGATGGTGTAGAACATGTTGCCAAAACAGAAGAACCTTCCTTTGTATATTTCTGTTTTCTGTTCTGAATTACAAGAGCTAACATTACACAGTTGGTAAATTGTAACATAAAACATTCCTATTGCTCGAAGACATGTAGGAAATTGTTAGAGGAAAAATAAGAATAATACAAACAACTGCAATGAACCGAACAACAGAGGTCAGTTCGGTTTTACAAAAACATTCCACCAAATAAACTCTGACTTAATTTAGAAGTTGCACAGGACAAAAGCCCTGACCATGCTGTGGTCTTCTGTCTCAGTAATATCCTCAATGATGCATCTGAACTCCCAGCAGTATCCCAGTTTATTCACAGCGTAATCAGTTCAGGAGCCTGGGGGAGGCCTTTGACCAGCAGACAGTCAGGCCACTTTCACAACACTGATTCCACTGTAGCAAGTTCTTGCGTAAAGTCTAATTTCAAGCAATTGTGGTATTCTACCAAAGTAGGTCTCTAAAGACCAAAGCGCTCCAGCTATACTGTACAAAGAAAATGATGGTTTTGATTCAACCAAATACCCTTCATTAATTTGAAATAAATATAGGAAAATGCCATACATGTTTTGGTGGTAAAGGAATATAACTCCAATTCCAATGAAGTTGGGACGTTGTGTAAAACATAAATAAAAACAGAACATGATGATATGCAAATCCTTTTCAACCTATATTCAACTGACAAAGACGAGATATTTAATGTTCAAACAGATAAACTTTATTGTTTTTTGCAAATATTCACTCATTTTGAATTTGATACCTGCAACACGTTCCAAAGAAGTTGGGACAGGGGCATGTTTACCACTGTGTTAAATCATCTGTCCTTTTATCAACACTCAATAAGTGTTTGGGAACTGAGGACACTAATTGTTGAAGCTTTGTAGGTGGAATTCTTTCCCATTCTTGCTTGATGTACAACTTCAGTTGCTCAACAGTCCGGGGTCTCCGTTGTATTTTGCGCTCTGTTGTTGTATTTTGCTCTTTGGCCCCATGATTTCCAAAAACAATTTGAAATGTGGACTTGTCAGACCACAGGACACTGTGTTCACTGACAATGGTTTTCTGAAGTGTTCCTGAGCCCATGTGGTAATATCCGTTACAGAATGATGTCGGTTTTTAAAGCAGTGCCGCCTGGGGGATCGAAGGTCACAGGCATTCAATGTTGGTTTTCTGCCTTGCTGCTTACTTGCTGAGATTTCTCCAGATTCTCTGAATCTTTTGTTGATATTATGGACTGTAGATGATGAAATCCCTGAATTCCTTGCAATTGCACGTTGAGAAACATTGTTCTTAAACTGTTGGACTATTTGCTCACGCAGTTGTTCACAAAGTGGTGAACCTCGCCCCATCCTTGTTTGTGAACGACTGAGCTTTTCAGTGATGCTCCCTTTATACCCAATCATGACACTCACCTGCTTCCAATTAACCTGTTCACCTGTGGAATGTTCCAAACAGGTGTTTTTTGAACATTCCTCAACTTTCCCAATCTTTTGTTGCCCTGTCCCAACTTCTTTGGAACGTGTTGCAGGCATCAAATTCAAAATGAGTGAATATTTGCAAAAAACAATAAAGTTTATCCCTTTGAACATTAAATATCTTGTCTTTGTAGTGTATTCAGTTGAATATAGGTTGAAAAGGATTTGCAAATCATCGTATTCTGCTCTCATTTATGTTTTACAAAACATCCCAGCTTCATTGGAATTGGGGTTGTAAGAAAGGGATCACAATGGGAAAAGAAAACAGATACAAAAAAACTTGTGCAACTTCTCGCCATCCTCTTTGCCGTATATGTATTACTGTATGTGTATGTCATGTAGGCCTGCATTGTTTTATCATAATCCTCTTTCTTCAGGTCTGCTGTCATGTACTGTAAGGGGTTTGAGGAGGTGTTGAACTTTGAGCACTGACCGTAATAAGCACATCTAAACAAGTCAGACGGTTCCTAGCAGGCATGCAGAGCAGCCCACAGAGTACCCAGCGAGGATCAAGCTGTCAAGTCAAGCACGTTATTTTCCACTGACTCTTTGCAACGATTGTGCTAACTTGATCAGCAATGCGCAAACACTGCTCTGTACCAACAAATATTACATGAATTAGGTGGGGAAATGTTGTGTAAACAGATCTTGTCTCCTGCCTCGTGTATTCTGAGATTAAAAGTCTTCAAGGTGTCTCTATTACAGTATTTACCACACAGTATGTGTTGGGATGAGATAAAGTGAAGATGGCAGAACTTGGCAGACGGATTTGCAGACTTTAAAAAAGGATAACACAAGTAACTATGTGGACCAGAAACATACAAAAATGGCACCAACTGTGTGGCTTTAAACATGTTATTGTAACTTGTTTCTTGAGTTATGACATATGGCAAAGAGACATCCCATTCAAGTTACTCCTGACAGCAGTTATGGCTGTTTTGGAGCAGCACTGGCCACTCCCTAGAAAGTAAGCAGTCGTTGGACTAATGCAAGAGAATGTTGTCATGTCTGTGTTTACAGTCTGCCTTTTGATTCCTGAAGTAATTACGTAAATCATTTGATTAATGTCTAGTATTTATTCTCAGAAACCATACTTCGTGTTCCCACTACATTTGTCAGCTATCACATGACTGCTGATGAAATAGCTCCCTTTTACATGGAGAGGATCTGTTGATCTCAAGTTGTTCTGTTGATGTCAAATTCAGTGTACATGTTCATGACCTTCGTGGTGTATAAATCAATAGCTTGTCCAAAAATCAAATGTGCACAACTTTAGTTAGCGCTGGAGCCGCAAGGCTAACAAGAGAAGTCAAAAGACACCTATTTTTATGTAAACTCTAAGTATGTGCATTCAGGTATGTAGTATCTGGTTAAGTGCAGCTTAGTACTTTAATATCTCTGGGTTAAGAGGCTAAAATAACACTAACATTTAGCATCAAGCAGGGACGTGCATTTGAAAAAAGTATATTATTTAAAAAGCTGAGGGAAATCGGTAACCTAGTTTTCATGTTGTATGAGTAATTTTTACAGAGGCTGCTTCTTCAGATGAGAACTTAAACTACAGCTAACTATTACAACACTGGTTGCTCATAAGGACTCGCCGTCTTACACAAGGTATTTTCTCCTGTGTGAATGATGCGCTAAAATGTTAGTTTGAGATTATGTAAGAAATATATGTCCACTGTTTCTGAACCTCGCTAGAGTAGTTAGCCATGTTAGCAAAAAAGCCACCACAAGGGTGAAAAGCATACAAATCGGTAGAATCTTTTATTCCCTCAGTGGAAAGGTAAGCAATATTCTTCCTTTACCACCAGAAATCCACAAGATCACAGTAATGAATAATAGCTACATCTCTGTGTAAAAAGCTATGTATCTAAGGAAAAGATATGCAAAAGTAAGTAATAGTACAAACGGTTGATGATGTTAATCAGAGTTGACATAACATTAGTTTAAGATATGTGAGCCCTGATAACATTTGCTAAACTACATTCATTGCCTAGCTAAAGCATACAAGATCTAGACATAAATAGTTAGATTGCATAAGTCAGTAATCACTCAGTGTCAGCTGTCAATAGTGAGCCACTCAACACAAAGACAAAAGCACAGAATTCATCCTAACTGTAACAGAATAATGACAGCAGGAGAGTGGACTTTGGTGTAAGGATATGGCAGGAAGTTCACATAGGTTTAAAAAAATATATATAAGTCATAGTAAATCATCCTGCATGCTCAATTGACAAGATCTCTGGTTTAAGCAAGTTGAGAGACGTTTTGGGGATGTATTTACAGAAAGAGTGGGTGTCTTTTGACTTTCAATGTTTGATAACAAGATTAGTCTTGTAGCTCCAGTACCAGACTAAAGAAGCAAAATCTGTACACCAAACGACTTGGCTAATCGAGTACATCAGAGTAAGTGGAAAATTTAGTAAATGTTACTTATTTATTTTTACCAAATTATTCCTTTAACCAGAATGAGAATGGTAACTGTAGGTCTTCTCAACACTATTGTGTATAATAGCACTGTGTCTACATCAAAAGCATCAAGGTTCAGAGCCAGCCACAGGTTTCAGGCCTTTAAACGCTTCAGATAAATAGAGCCGCCCCCTCGCTGTCTGCGACATGGTGCCATGTGAAATTAACATTGTCTAGAGATGAGAAGATGGTGAAGATCAGTTGGAGAGTTTAGTCAACCTTGCCCAAAGCTTCAGAAGAACTGCCAGCTCACCTAGCACGGTCATTCAGCATGTGGAGCACAGTGTGGTGGAGTAGGCACCAAATCCTGACCAGTGTTTAGCCTGACGCTCTCCACTCTGTGATTTGTTGAGTCACAGGGAAGAGGGACAGGACCACCGGTGTGAATGAAATTACTGTATTCTTCTCATGCTATCAGTGCACATTCAGCATCATATCCCTGTTTATCTTAGAGCAGTGAGACTTCTGACTTTCAGGAACTAATGTAGCTTGGCTTTTGATTGTGCCCATGTAACACATAGCTGATTATAGGAACACAAAGGCCTGGCTGGTTCTATTGGTCTTTGGCCAAATATTTCTTGAATGTGCAGTGTAGGAGTCCATAGGTACTGTAGTACTAATGTGACAACAGATTGATGTGCTAAGCTGTGTTACAAATATAGAATGGAATATTTGAGGTGACACAGATAAGTGGCCTCTGTGGTCACGTCAAGCCTCTGAATCTCAAGCTCTCTATATATTTACAGTCTAAACATCTTTATGCACAGTAAGCAGTGCCTCCGGAAAGCCCCTGGTTGCAGCCTCTCTAGAACTAGCACTGAATTATTTTTTTTTGATGGTTACCTGATTAAAAGGTTGCATGGTTCATGAGAAGTGTATCACTTTGTATGGGTAAAGTCTGGAGGAGTTCAAAGGGAGTGAAACCTTGTTTCAATATGACGACAGTCTTGTAACGTAGCAAAATAACCCCATATGAAATAATCTAATGATCTAAGTGATCTGATCTAGGTCAAGCAAATTCATATTCATCAATGCATATTTACCGTTTGTACCCCAACATCACATTACAGAAAATCCATCCAGGAAAGGAAGAGATGTGAGTATAAATTTTACATTCATTAATGAAACACATTTTTTTTCCTCTGTCTCACATCATCATCATCATCTGCTGAAATGAAGTGATGTCTGGGATTTGAGCAGCTGCCTGATGGAGTTGTAATGTGCCTGCATATTTTCCATGATGTTTAAACTGCATCTACTAATCACTCACTTCGACTTACAGGCAGAAGTATACCCTGTACACCATGTAAACCTGAAACCTGACATGGTTGAATGAATGTCTTCCTTGCTGCACTGGTTGTCTCTGTGTTGGAGGGGCTTGGGGAGCTGGGGAGTTTGAAAGGTGGAACACAGAACGTTCCCATGACCATAAAATCACAAGCATCTCCACGGTGTTTGTTCTTAAATTTCAGAAACCTGTGTTGTGGTCTGCTCTGTGTGTGTGATGTAAAACTGCTCAGGAAACTTGGCTGCCTTTAAAATGCTTTGGCTATTCTTGCGCTCTTGCCAAGTTCTGCTCACAGTGAGAAAAGGCCAATGATGTGTTTATGGACGGAGTGTGTTAGTGTGGCCTGCAGGTGCAGGGCAGTGACTCTTCTCCTTTATGTGGTCTCTGAATCACAGTGCATTCCCAATACTGTTTACTAAGCTGCTCTATGTGCGTACATGGCTACAGCAATGTGATTGGCTACTGCAATGTATTATTCATGGTGACAAATTACATATGCCATATCTGTTATTAATGTAAAAGTAAGTACACTATCACTCAGAAGTTTTCAATTTTATAAAATCAATTTTGTGAGCTGTAGGTCATTCTGTAATGACAGAGAAAGCTGTACAACACTGAGAGTGAAACAGAATCCCTATTTGAAAAGTGGTGAATGAATCTTGCAGGTTAAATAGCTATTTAAAGTCATTTTGTGACAAGAAATCACAAAATCACAAAAGAAAGGATTTGTGTTAACAGTTATTACAGATAAGAAAAAAACAAAAATCACAGCATACACAAATCATTTACTTCAAGCCAACACAAATTAGCTTATATAGGATATACTTATCTAAATCGTTTGTTTAAACTCAAGTTGTTGACTTAGATAAAATTGGCCACATTCTTTCTTTCAGCAATTCCATATTGATTCGTGATACCTTCCCCATAGCATGTGTTTCTACATAACATAGAAAGATAAAAGTATACTGTCCTGAACAGTTATTCTGCAATCGACTGGTGCATTCCATCTTGTCAAGGCTTCCAGACTTGTAATTTAGGACCATTCAAAACAAGGAATGGTTTTTCCATTAGAGTTTCCACACAAGACTGATATTAGTTTGTCAAACCATCCAATACAAAGAGAAAAGATCTGACTGAATGTCCCACAAAGCCCCAGTGAGGGAAAACTGATTAGCTTCAGGATGAACTTTACCCAACAGGAATGAAAGCCCCTGACCATTCTATCAAGACTTAAGAACACCAGTAAATGCTAGAGATTTCCACAGAGCCCATTATCATTAACACTTAATATCTAACAATAAACTGTAAATTCCTATTTTCTTTTCCATACATTGGATTTGAGGTCACCATTAGTGTTAAAGCTAAGCACCATCGTACAGTGCTCAGTCTGTAGTCTCTTTAGAGTGAATGGGCTTTTTTTTAAGTGTTTGCATGTTTGGATGTTGCATGACTATGGCTCCTGTCATGGAGTTCATTACCCAGCCTCTGTAATAACAAACAGATGCGACTGCTGCTGTAGCATACAACATAATGACACCAAACTGATACTGCTCCATCTAACCACAGAGGCATATGCAGATATTGAACTTTCTCTATGAGAATTGGATTTTGTTTTACAATGCCGGCAGACAAATCTGAGAGCTGCTTGCAAAAATTAGCTGACTGGCATCTCATGTGTTATTTGGATCCATATAAAAGCTTTCTAAACTTTTTGAAGAACACCATTAAGAGGACAGATTCTATCTTCATTTGACGCTCCAGGGGAAGTGCATAGTGTTAAGGTACATAAACGTTCAATGCTTTTGTGAACAGGTAAAATGTTTGAAATATTCATATTCCTCAGTGATTCTTGGCTTAGACCTAAGTTTCTAGCAAAAAAAAACATTATGTGGAGGTTTATAAAACTTTAAAAAGGCTCTTAACAATCACGTCTCATTTTCAAACATGGTTCCTTGAAGAGTCATCCACTGAAAGGTTCTTTAGGGAACGAAAGAACCCCTTTAATATAGTTGGTGGTCGACTTTGTGGAGAATTTATCTTATTTATGTTACATACAAGCAGCACAGCATTATACATTATATTAGATTGCACAACTATTTTAAGACTGTTCTGTTATCCCACAAGGGTTTTATAGGGTTTTGAGTAGGTTAGCCTGTCTATCTCCAATGTTCAAACAGTGAGAGAGCCAGTGGCCAGATGCTGAATTGTTAAACTAATGAATATGCAAGTTAATGTTTAATGTGCTTATTGATTATGTACATACGAATATTATAACATGTTGGTCCATGTCAATAAAGTCTAAAGCCAAAATCAGGAGCACTTACTGCAGTGGGAAAGGGCTGAGTCTCATATTCTTTCACTGAAGGCAAAGAATTACTCCATTGTTTATAATATACTGGAATAATTCTCTGCTTAGAGACATCTGTGGTTTTGTGATGGCTGTTTTGTAACGGATGGCAGCTTTACATTGTTTTCCCTTCACTGGTCTCTTGGCATAAGCAGGCAGAGAAGGCAAGGCTGCACCAGTGAGACACCACATCAATGCTGATTCCTCTGTGATCAATCCAAATGATCTTGCGGCGTCATCAGGTTTCTCCTCACTTCTGTTTTTTTTTTTTGTTGGGTTTGTGGTTGAGAACGGAAACGTGTGATCCTCTACAAGGATCAGACTCCTTAATGCAAGCTTTCATTTTCTCAGCGCATCTCATTTTCATCTGAAATGCAATCTTTCATATCACCAGTGCATCTGAGCAGCGTGCAGTGCTGCTGTTTGGCTGACAGTTTGTTTTTTAAAAATTTGCCATTGACACACATGTCTGCAAGTAAACCTTACTCTACTGGTCCGGAGCTTTTCTTAGTTTTGTCTATCCAGTAGTATGAGCAGGCAGTGACTGTTATGTATATATTCATGTACACTTCTCTAGTATTTTTGCATTTAAAACTGTGATTAATCAACAGTACTAATAACTCAAAAACATACATACTTGTAACAGCTTGTGGAAGAGACATGGGAGGTAAGCACTACACCTTTTCATGACAGTCAAAGCAGATTAAACTTTTTCAGTCTTATTATACATGACAGACACTGCACACATTATTTGTCATCATGTCACCTCAGTTGCCACAACTGGTTTCCAAGTGAATGTCTGACATTTACATTGGTGTTTGACATAGTTGTATGCACTCAAATAAAAGAACCACAGAGATACTATCAAACTTGACACATAGCTATGTCTGCTGTGCTTTACTTCAGCTCATCTTGTCCCCATTTGATCCAAGTATAGATAAGATCCCAATCACTTGGTAAGCCCATTTTTTGCTGGCTGATTTAGTGCATAGAATCAAACTGTGAAGATGTAATCAGTTTGGGGTCTGTAAAGGTTCTGGGAATCTTTAACAAATGCTTGCGGTTGGCTGCTATGTCAGCAAGTAGCCAAATAAGTCTTCGTCATTGCAATGTCTCAGTGTCCCTTACTATCCACACATTATGGTACTGTGGAGAGAAATCAGCATCATATGAATAACATTCTATTTGACCTTCAGCCTGGGTGTGTTGTTGCTGGCAGTTTGGGGAGCTGAGAGATTTAGCAGACATAAGTTTATGTATGCCACGTCCCAGCACAATGCTTGACTCTGTGATTTTCCATGACTATCCGAGGCCTGAAGTGATATAAGTTTGATGAAGCAAGACTGTAAATGCAGCTCAGTCAACATTCATGACAAAGACTGTTATCAGTCAAATCGGGCCTCACTTTCTCCAAGGCATGTTATGAACGGAGAATAGAAAGGAGGGTCTGAAAGTGGAAAAAATGTGAGGTGCACTACATGCTCATTTTTCTTGGACTCTCAGACTGTGTTTTTAACTGCTGCTCCTAGCTATGCATGACTCACCTGTGCTGGCAAACTTTTGACATGTACAGTTCAAGCGCATAGAACTTTTAGAATGGAGTGGCCAGGTTATGCTAGAGATTTCACTGGCACGCTGCCAGGAAAAAAGCAAAATAGCACTATTACATAAAAAGTGATGCATTGGTAGTTCTCTGTATATAAATGTGTTAACCATTTCCATATGAGTGAAATGTTACATCAACACACACATTTTCTTAGCCACTTATCCTTCTGGGTGATGAGGAGAGCTGGACCCTATCCCAGCAGTCATTGGGCAGAAGGCAGACATATAAATTCTCACACACACTAATACCTAGGGGCATTTTAATGATGTGTCCAACTGGCTTGACTACATGTCTTTAGACTGTGGGAGGAAACCCAAGCAGACACAGAGAGAACATACAAACTCCACACAGAAAAGACCCTGATTGCCCACACAGGAATGGAACACTCGTGGCGCTCTCAATTACATTATATGGATGTTCTTTAAACATCTCATTTACATAAATGCTGCTATAAAGAAACATTGAAGGGTTCTTTAGGAGACCAAAAGTGGTTCTTCTACAGCATCACTCCAATGCACCCTTTTTTTTACCCCTTACGTGGCCTGGGCCTGCCGGCCAGCCCAGGGTTTTTTTTGTTCACTTCTATAACCTAAGAGTAGCTCAGTTAGTTTGCACTGAAGTCCTTGTAGTTAATAATAAGCCTTAGTCTGTAATAAGTCCACAATTTTAAGGGTTAAGATTGTATTGCTCACATATATAAAATTTGTGATTTAGGAGATTTTGAGATAAGAGAAATGGTATATGTGATATGAGGAACAATGATTGTGTATTCTTTCAACATTAATATTACTCCGCAGACTTACACTGCAACTGAATATTGATTATCATATATGATATGCAAAGTATTTCAAGAGAATTCAAAGAATCCAGTGATGCTAGACTGCTCACTTCCTGCCACAGTATCAAAAGAGATAAGATCATAATGTTCGACGCTAACCTGAGAGCTGCTGACATGAAGTGTTGTGAAGTCAAGCTCTGAATATCTTTTTTTCATTTTTCATGAAGCACAATGTGTCTGTACACAAAAGTTTCATTGTTGACAGTGTGTAGTTTCAGACAGATACAATTTTAAAAGTTCAACAACAAAACCTACTAAAGGAGCATTTCGGCTGTAATGATGGCAGCAAACAAAATTAGATCAGCGAGATGATGGTAATGAAATATCATTAAGTTCATACCATCCCATGTAGCTCAGATGAAGTCATGACCTCATGCATATCAAGTTATCTTAATTATAAGCCAGGCTCTAATCTAGGATTTACCCTACCTTGAAGTGGAAGGCACCTAAACTCTGGATTGCGACAGGATAACATCATCATGACTCAACAGGGGATTCCCTCTCTAAAGCACCACATTTCCTGTTTGTTCCTGTAATATGGCTTCACTTCTTGGCTGTTGCTGAATATCTATCAAAAGATGTTTTTTGTTTGTTCGTTTTTGTTGTGTGTGTTAAAGTTATTATTTGCAGTTACTGCTGGGGGTCTTTTATAAAATTCCCTAATATCTTAATATTTTCCAAATGTAGCAGTGCATCAGATGACCTATACAGTATCTCACAAAAGTCAGTACACCCCTCACATTTCTGCAAATATTTTATTATATCTTTTCAGCATACAGCTTGTATAGCAGTATAGATTTACTGTCCTCGCACACAGCCATTAATGTTTAAATAGCTAGTAACACAAGTGAGCACACCTCACAGTGAAATGTCCAAATTGTGCCCAATTGTGTCGTTGTCCCTCCCTGGTGTCATGTGACTCATTAGAGGTTCCAGGTGTGAATGGGGAGCAGGACTGTTAAATTTGGTGTTTCGGGTACCATTCGCTCATACTGGCCACTGGATATTCAACATGGCACCTCATGGCAAAGAACTCTCTGAGGATGTGAGAAATAGAATTGTTGCTCTCCACAAAGATGGCCTAGGCTATAAGAAGATTGCTAACACCCTGAAACTGAGCTATAGCACGGTGGCCAAGGTCATACAACGGTTTTTCAGGGCAGGTTCCACTTGGAAAAGGCCTCGCCAGGTTCGACCAAAGAAGTTGAGGCCACGCGTTCAGCATCATATCCAGAGGTTGGCTTCAAAAATAGACACTTGAGTGCTGCCGGCATTGCTGCAGAGGTTGAAGAAGTGGGAGGTCAGCCTGTCAGTGCTCAGACCATACGCTGCAAAATGCATCAACTCTGTCTGCATGGCCGTCATCCCAGAAGGTAGCCTCTTCTGAAGCTGACGCACAAGTAAGCCCACAAACAGTTTGCTGAAGACAAGCAGTCTAAGAATATGGAATACTGGAACCATGTCCTGTGGTCTGACGAGTCCAAGATAAACTTCTTTGGCTCAGATGGTGTCCAGCATGTGTGGCGGTGCCTTGGTGAGGAGTACCTGGAGTACCAGTAACTGTCTCTTGCCTACAGTCAAGCATAGTGGTGGTTGCATCATGGTCTGGAGCTGCATGACTGCAGCCTGCACTGGGGAGCTTCGGGTTCATTGAGGGAAACATGAATTCCAACATGTAGACTGGGGTTCAATCCCCACTTGGGTAAGCACCCTACACTATACCAATAAGAGTCCTTAGGCAAGACTCCTAACACCACCTTCGCCTACCTACGTAAATGATCAAACTGTAAGTCGCTCTGGATAAGAGCGTCTGCCAAATGCCATAAATGTAAATGTAAATGTACTGTGACATTCTGAAGCAGAGCATGATTCCCTTCCCTTTGGAAAATGTGCCGCATGGCAGTTTTCCAACTAATAATGACTCCAAACACACCTCCAATATGACAACTGCCTTGCTGAAGGTAAAGGTGATGGACTGGCCAAGTATGTCTCCAGACCCAAACCCAATTTAGCACCTGTGGGGCCTCCTTAAGCAGAAGGAGGAGGAGAACAAGGTGTCTAACATCCACCAGTTCCATGATGTCATCATGGAGGAGTGTAAGGGGATTCCAGTAGCAACCTGTGCAGCTCTGGTGAATTCCATGCCCAAGAGGGTTAAGGCAGTGCTAGATAATAATGGTGGTCACACAAAATATTGACACTTTGAGCACAATTTGGACATGTTCACTGTGAGGTGGACTCACTTGTGTTACCAGCTATTTAGACATTTATGGCTGTGTGTTGAGGTATTCAGAAGACAGTAAATCTATACTGCTATATAAGCTCTACACTGACTACTTTAAGTTATATCCAAGTTTCATTTCTGTAGTGTTGTCCAATGAAAAGTTGTAAGTGTTAACCAGAGCACATTTACAGAAAAGTAAATTGACAAATTTCTTTCAAAACAATCTGAAACACCCAGTTAAAGACACAGAAATCAGAGACCACCTTTCTGGTTGTATTTTCTGCTTATGACAATTCAAATAATTCCAAACACAGTGAAGATGAGGTCTGGACTCTTGGGTGGTCAGTCCATCGTTCTGAGAACATGAGCAGCTTCTTTGCTTGATTTGCGGCTTCTTCACAGCTACACATTCATTCATATTAATAGTGTTGAGTTGTCTTCTCACAGCAGAAGGATGGACAGAAACTCCTGTGGATTTTTTCAGATCTGAAGAAAAAGTGGAGCTTGATTTTCTCTCTCAAAAATGAAGGCTTTAAGCATTGTTTATCTGATGGTTTTGATGGTATACCAGATCTTGCACTACTGTCAGGAGTCAAATTTTCCCTGTACCCTTTAATAATTTTAAAACCATTTTGGAAACTTTGTTTTTGTTGTTTTTTTTCACATATTTTCATGCAAGTTGATTATCTAAAATCTCCTGAAAAATTAATAACTTGTTCTCATTGGCTGTTTTGACTGGAAATTAAATAAGTGAAGGCTAGTCACTGACTGTTGCACACCACTAATCACCCTTAAAAAGTGCTACCGCAGGGATTATTCAGCAAAGTCAATCATTTCTTGTAGAACTGTGACAACTCAAAGAGCCATTTGAATGCAAAAATGTTTCTTTGCATTAAAAAAAGCATCTTAAACATGAATGGACCATTAACTCTAAACACATTTTGGAGCAACACATGCTGCCTTCTACACATTATTTATTTGACGAACAAAGTGAACAGGTCATTTTCATGCTTATTTAAAATGACAACAACAAGCCATATTCTGCACATATTACAGCAGCACGGCTATGTATTCAGAGTGTCCAGCTGTAAAACTGTCCTACCTGCAGTCCAGAATTGTTTCCCATTGAAAATGTGTTTCTTATTAGCTGAAAACATGACAACAAAGTCTAAAAGCACAGCTGAAGCCTTGTACATCCAGAGAATGGCAAACAAATCCACTTATTAAAATTCAATTAAAATTAAAACTGGATCAGTTGGCTATTAAGTGCTATTGAAGTGATATAACACAGTGGCAAACATGCTCCTTTCCCAACTTTTGTAGTATGTGTTGTAGGCATCTAATTTGGAATGAGCATACATTTACCACCAACAGCAAAAAATGTAATCATTAAATATTGTGTTTTTGTCCTGTTTTCATGCAGGCCAAACAGAATTGACTAATCACTGCTTTCTGTTATTATGCTATTCCTATGCCGTCCCAACTTTTTCATAATCAAGGTTGTATACTACCGAACATATCACTGAAAAAGCAATATCACAATGTCTAATTCAAGACATACCTGTATTGAATATATTTTGTCCAATTGCACAATATTTTTGTACACTAAAAGAAGTAATGCATTGAATGTACTTAATTCAGACTTACTTGAATACATAAAATGAATGTTACATCAACACAGTTTCTTTCAGTTTACTTTACGTTTACGTTTAGCAGTAGTGTCACCAGTAATTGTGTTGATGTGATCATTGGAGTCATTGTGGAATTTATGCATACATCTGAATTAAGTTTAAAGCATTCAGTGCATTATTTTTTTTAGAAATGTTCTGTAAACAGTCAAATATTGAACGTATTATATCTCAGGATTTCCTTTGTGGAAGTGAGATCACTAGTCATTCATTTTTAGAGACAGTACACTTGCTTTTCCAGATCCCAGAATAACAGTTAACCTAATTGTGAGTTAGTCACGCTCAGGGAAAATGAGTGCAGTCATACAAGTCAGAACTAGTCAAGGCCATTTCAGCCTTGATGGATCACAGTGATTGGAACTGTGCTGTCCAAGGTCCTGAAGCCTGCGGGAGCACTAACAGAGGTCAGCAGGGGGGCCCTTTTTCACCAGTGTCAACCCTTAAAGGGCCTTCGAGTTACAGCTCCAATGTGCCACCTTGTAAAAATAAATATTGGAGCTTAGTCAGCAAAGGAGTAATGCATGAGCGTGCAAACTGCTAAGTAACCTTAATGTGCACAACAAAGCTCCCAGCTGCTTCATAAATCTAAATCTAACCTTGGAACAATTTCCTTCTCACCACAGAATCCCATAAAGCAAGGCACCCTGAGTTTGCTAATCGTATAACGTATCAATGCCTCCAATATATGCTGACAAAAGCACCATTTGGTTAGAAAAACCTGCCTTCAGTCCAAGCCCACCAACTATTTCAACCTCCCAGATTCCTTTTTGTAACGTTTCCAAGTCACAATATAATTGCAATGATATATTAGTGATTCAGTATGAAAATCTCACCCTCTCAGAAAGTGAAGTCCAGCAGGGAACCTCAGTTTTCTTACTCAGAAGAGCAAATGAATGCCCTTCGTAGCTTTAAACAGCTGCATTTAGTTGCTGACATGAAACGTGCCTCATTATGTGTGAACAGTAAATGTGAAAGAAAAAAAAATAGAAACTCTTCAGCTCTAGCAAAGCATAGACTTAATGTCTTTAGTGAAGAAAGCATGTGTGTACAAATGGTGGAGTTGGCACAGCTTGCAGACATTGTAACACTACCTCTCAGTGCCAAGTATTGTGAAATCACGCATCTTCAGATCTGTAACTACAGCATGGACTGCTGTGTTTGCGTTGTGAATGACTTCTGCCTTGTGAAATACTCACGTAAGATGGTAGAAAGGAGCAATACCACAAGTAGGTGTTAGAACTGTAAAATAACATGACTGGTTTTCATAAACAGCAGGATTCCTGTTGTTAACAACACAGCGATAGTAATAGTAATGATGCGTTACAATGTCAAGTGTGATCATTTTAAGACATGTCGGTTTTTAAATATTTTAGATATACAGCCTAAACGGCGTTTCTTAAACATCAGGGTAAAACTGGGTTGCTGTCAGCAGCATATAGTAAATACGGGTGATAACCAGCCCTATATGTGGCTAGCTCCACTGGCTTTTGGTTTTCTTTAGAAACCACAGTGCTTAGACTAGAGGCCTGTGTTGAGCAATATACAAACGCCTTATGAAGTTTCCTCCAATGAACATATGAAAACGAACAATCCTCAGCCCCTATGTTTGTTCAGTTTGTGAGATAAACAATAGAATGCTGTGAGCCTTTAGAATTGACTTGCTCTGAAAAATAGGCTTTTGGAAAAAAAAAAGGCCCAGTGGAGCAGTAAACTACTTCACCCTTTAAATTAATGAGTGCAGCATTCAAAGTAACCGTATTTAGTCTCTCAGGAAATCAGGACTGTTTACTATAAAAACACATTATAAGAAGCAGGCAAATAAACAAAAGAGGAAAAAAGTTGGTTTATCTACCAAACTAGCATAAATTGCACCAGACAATAAGAACAGAACCCACTATGCTTATTTAATTGAAGTCTATTTGGGAATTAGACCTAGTGTGCTTGAAGGAGCAGCCAAATTGTATATTAATCCACATACTACTAGCAAACTGTCAAATGGAACTTTAGTAAGATCTTTCAAAACATTGACAAATAAAAAAAACCTTAATGGATCTGCCTGTCAACAGTACACTATTTTTTATAATTTTCATGAACTCAGAATGCAGCACTTCAGGCATATTTAGAAAAGTATTTTTATTAGTTAAAATGATATAAATAAAACATACAAGTAAACAAAACATTTGCTGAGATATGAAAAAATTCTTAAAATTCAGGTTTGACATTTAAAACGGTATGTTGAACAATAAATTCTGCTTTGAATTGAATTTTGCACAGAATTGTCAAAGAAATAATACATAAATACAAAGTTTCTTTAATGAGAAACCACTCAAAATAAGCTTTAAGAAGAAGGTCTGTGCTTCCCTTTGACATAAAGCACTTATACAACTGAGCTACAGTCCTGTCACCCAAAATCTCTGGAAAGCAGGGAACACAGGCAGACAAACACACTGTACATAATTTTACAATAAGACAGAGCATTTCACAAATGGTCCATCTCTTTCATCATAAAAAATAAATAAATATGTTTAGTGCATTTTCTCATTTTCTCCAAAAGGAGTAAAATGAAAAAGAACTGTTAAATTAGAGTGTACCAAACTCAGTTTGGTTCAATGTATTCCTCTGTCAATCATTTCAGGTCTCACAATGATAAAAAGACAGTCCAGCTATCTTGATTGTATTTACCTTTGTGTGAATGTCTTGTTCAAAGTCATTTTGCATAAATCTTATTCAAATTACTACTACTGTGTGCGATAGACTGCTGCAGATACCCAACAGCTGTTTTTCTTTAGATCTTGTTTATACTAAAACCCCCGTCAGTGCTAAGTTCTCTCTCTGTGACAAGCTTTGAGTCTACTAACAAGTTTAAAATTCTATATTATTTGTAAGTTTTTGAAAAATGATTATCGACCCCAGTCCTGCAGACCCCGTAACACACTCCATAAAATTGGGCTTTCTGGCTGCTTAACACACCTGACTCAGCTGAAAGGTCAATTATTAACCAAGGAGCTGAATCGGGTTTGTTAGAGAAGGCAAAGAGCACTACTCCACAGTGCAGGGGTTCCTCAGCTTTGGAAAATGCGAGCATGTAGCGCTGTTGTTTAAGAGTCCTCTGTTGTTCCTGTACCAACACCTGACCTGCCACCCGCAGCAATCTCTTGGGCTTTGAACTATCACTATAAAATCTTAGGTGACAGATGTCCATAAGTGCATTCCCGTAGATGCTACATAAATACAAAGGGGCAGCTTTAGAGCTTTTTTAACTTATTATAGTCTGCCACTAACAAACATTGGCCAAATGTAAACAACAGCCAAAAGCTTGAACTTCCTTGCTAAAATCTGCAACTTCAAAATGTTCAATTGAATACGAGGTTGTGATATTTTAACTGGAAAGATGTTGAAGTCCACACTAAAAACAGCAATGCCTTCTTAAGACCTGCAGTGGCAGCTAAGATTAATAATTCAAAACTTTGATGCCACACTTAACTGTTTGCTTACAAGTGAAGTCAGATGTGCCCTTAAATGATGTACAATATACTCAATGTTGAACAAAAATAAAAGTCAAAAGTCAGTGATCTAAAATAAGTGCTCAGTGGTTCTTGGTCATTTTGAAAATGTTCATAAGGTTGTAAAATGTGCATAAACAAGTTCAGTAGCAAAAAGAAACAGATGTCAGTTGCTCATTTTAAAAGCACCGAAATAAGTCCCCTCCGGTTCTGGATCCAACAGCCGTGAATTGGATACATTGACAAAAATGCCATCACTTGCTTTCAACCGAGCACTTCTTCCCTGTTTGCACGCAAGTACATGTTGTAACTTTGGTTTACCCCACTGTAATGTCCCTGCCACTTTTTGAAAGGAGAACAGGTCTCATCTTCGACTGGGTGTGGATCTCATGGTAAATATACTGGAACAACTGGACATTGCTAACGTCCTGTTTCTTCGTGGCATGTTCAGGGGCATAGCGAAAACAAGTCTTGGCGTATACGTAATACAATCCTTGTTCCTCCATTAAGAGCCGCCCATCATGGTATCTGATCTTATTCAGAGTGCCTCGGAGTTCATCCCAGTAGACTGTGGTCACAGCATTAGGATCAGCTGCAAATTCAATCACAGGATGTTTCAGTATAAAAGCACTAAACATGACATAAAAGCAAAATCAAACTGACTAGAAGCATTTACTTACTTTTTGAGAAGTCAATGGGAGTCTTGACAGAAAGGTGAGCTACTGGAATTGAGTCTTTTTTTCTGGGTTTGTCCTTTTTCCTTATGTCTCTCAGCGCATCAGCCATTATATGTTCAGATTGAGCCTCCTGAGAAAAAATAAAACACATTTGGAGCGTAAAGGAAAGGTCCACTTTTAGAATATAAAGTAAGACTGTTCACAAGGAAGCTATGACATGGAACATGTTTTGGATTAAACAGCTAAGCCATAAATGCTCCCCTTTCACAAACAGGTTAGAACAACACACATTTTCAAAATTGCTAAATAACAGTATAATAGTTACAGTAATTACAACACATTAAACAGTTAAATGCACAGGGCCCACTGTCAGTCCCAAAGTTTTATTACAAACTTCTATAACCTAAGAACAGCTCAGCCAACATGCACTGAAGTCCCTGAATATAGTTAGTCCCTGTGGTTACTGACGTTCTAATATATAATAGGCCTGGGATTTAACAGCAGAGGTTAACAGTAAATCTGAGTCTTTATCTACTATTAATTAACTGTATGGTGTCATACAGCTGTCAAGCTCAACATACTTTACATAGATTATGTCTTATTTTGGTATTACTCGAGCAAAAAATATCAGCTGTAGTCTGACAGAATCTCTCAACTAATCCCCTCATGCCAACTTTGTGGGATTCAGTCATGATTCAAGGTCAAGCATTTCATGACTTATACAAAGAGGCTTACATAAGAATTAAAATAAAGTCATAACCCTTGATTAGCTGAGAGTTACAGGACAGAACATGGTAAACATACAGATTGTACATTTTAGTGAGGAGGTTGTTGCTCTGCATAAGCCTCTATTATTAGAGTGCTAATGTAAGCATTAAACTGTACTGTACAGCTATATTTCCTCACAGAAAGTCTTATTTACATAAGTGGCTCCTTAAAGTGAGGTTCTATATAGTAAACTGAGATGTTTACTGAGGTGTGCCTCAAAATTCTGTTAAAAAGACATTTGTAACTTTGTTAATTATTTGTTAATAATTAAAATATTTCTGTCATTAGGCTATTTTTGTCTCACCACTCTCACAGAGAGTGGGTTCTCTTAAGCATCTATCCAAACTGGTAAGAGGTGACAGGTGTTTTAACATTTCGCTACCTATATTGTTAAAAACTAGGCTGAAAGTTGAAATACGTTTTTGTTTTCTGGCACTTGAAGGTGTATGGGGTTGTAAACCTTGCAGATGACTCATGATTGCTATCACTGTGGTTGTTTGCTTTGTCCACTGAAGGACCAGTGAAGAAAATTACCAAATATAAGTGATATATAATTTCAATCTCTTTCTCACAATTGCAGCCACTTTTTGAACTTAAATATCTTATGGGTACACATATGTACAACATACCAAGTGTTTTGAAACACAATACTGTTTTTCACAAACCTTTCCAAATATTATGACTATCGTCACACAGCAAACATCGTAACTGCAAACTTGATTAAACAGCCTGATTAGCTGACTTCAGTGCAGAGTTCTGGGTGCTTTTCAGATGCTATGACCATAAGAGTTTTGGTTGACCACAAACAAAGTGCAGGCCAGTATATACAACCTCTCCAATTGGACTGCACTTGAGCAATAAAAAACAGAACAAGAGACATGACAGATTTAAACAGTTTTTTTTAAGTTTAGATTTAGCTTTTCCATGGGATAAATGTTAAAAACAGTATATTCATCACTGTCAAACTACACAAATTGTCAGTTCATAGAGAACAGAGCATGACCATGAACTCATTACCCAAACCCTCATATGTGTAATCCATACTGCACGTGTCCCAATTATGCAGGCAATTACTACTTGTGCCAATGAGACTATTACCAATGCTACATACTAACATAACAAGCGTTCCAAGGCTTTTCCTGTTGCTCCAAAAGGAGTACTGAGAACAACACCATCAACATGCAGCTGATATTTTCTGGTTATAAACCACCTTCAGGTAACATAAACATGTCACTTGTTGTAAATGCAAGTGATTTGGCCAATGATATGCTGGTTAAATCCTCATAGTGGTTATCCTGACAAAGAGCAGGCCCATGTTCTTGGGCTTGACCTTTATACATGCAGCCCAACCACCATGGTTAAGGAAATGTTTTACAGCAGCTGTGGTATGCAGCACAATGTTTATCCTTTGCTTTAAACAAATTATGAGAAAACAGCAGCTCTAAGCACATACTCAAGAATGCAACTTGGCTATCATTAGCAAAAAAGAACATCAGTTCTTTCCAACTACACACTGTTTTATGCCCTTTTTTCCTTACAAGGAAGGTACCAACACTAGCATTTCCTGGTTTCTGCTTATGAAGGAAATGTATTGTTTCAGCAAGTTTTCACTAAATAGCTTTCTAGAGCTTTAAAGGCAGAGCAGCATAGCACCAATATAAGATCAGACCGGCTCTGGGATAACTAATCTTACAATAACTATGCTGGTAAAGGTAAACAAAAAGGCATCATGAACACTAACTCACCTTAACAGGCTCAGTTGAAGACAGGTTCACCTGCAAAACAACAAACACCATTCAGTCACACAGCTGTATCCCATTACGAGAAACTGCTGCCCGTAAAATGGCATTAATGACTCAATATGGGCCAGTTGCATACTTTTGTAATTTGTATAACCTACTGAAAAACATAGTTCTGGTTACAGGGTGAATCTTATCAAGACAGATATAACAATGTGAAACACATGTCTCTGAAGAGCCTGTTTTACAACAAGCACTGATAGAAACACAGCCTCTTCCCAAACTTCTTTAGTTGAACTTTAAGAAGGAAAAAGAAAAGAGTTCAAACTTGCAAACTGACATGCTCAGCACAGTACAGTCAACAAAGATCTGAAAGCCAAAAATACCACACATGGGCAAGAAAGAGTGTCAAATTCATGACTCAGTGCTTACAGGTGGAACTGCCGTTAGCAGGAAAGAGAGAGAGAGAGAGATTTCCATTTACTGTATGAAAAGTTGAGGCGACCAAAAACCGGCAGCTTTAATGTTCTGTTCATTGGAAGATTTTCTTTCTGCATCTGTTTCCAAAGCCAATCTGAACTGTGTGCCAAACACAACCGAATTTTGTCTTTTTTCTCCTTTGCGTCTGCTTCTTGGGCTCTCCCCAGAACACAAAAAGCCTCAAACGCACACTGCTATTTATGCCAAAGACTCGAAAAACAACATACCATTATTCTTTACAACTTTCAAACAAGAAAAGCTGGCTTGGATTACGGTCGACTACATGTATTGACAAGCCTGCAGCTTTTCCCATGCTTGTTAAGCTGTGATGATTAGTTAGGGCGCAAGAGCCCTAAATTAATCAGAAGAAGAGAGCAGCTGAGATCCTTTACATGTTTTCTTTGCAAGCGCTGCATTTTGTGTCAGGATGAAAAACTTAACACACCAGTGACTGCATGTGAGATTTATGGATTTTTTTTTATGGTACACAAAGACTTCCTAAAGTAAGGATTTCCCCCCCTTTTCTGTCTCTCTTGTTTACTTTTGGAGCTCAGAAGTGCTCATGTTTCGACCAAATGGCATGAGAAGAGATCTTATCATGTAATGAAAAATAGAAACACAACGTAGTGTAATGTTCCCCACCTTTCAACAGCATCCCATTCACCACTAATAAATCACACTGACTTCCAGCGGCAGAGATCAACACTGGCGTTTTACAGGACCTCCAAAAACGATGAAACGTGAAATAAGCTTAAACGTGGCATTATGTACTAAAACAAACCCCTCTCACTACTACTGGTCATAACTACCCTCAACGGCGAGGGAATGAACCTGTGATTCCATTAATACTTCCAGTAACAACTGCATGGAATTATGAGTACACAGCGAGATTGCTACTTCTTAGACAGAGCGCTTAGGACCAGCAGTAAGCAAGAGAGCTCTGGGGTTTCTAGGCTGTTGTTTCAGTAGCCTACATGAAGCCACTTTAAGCTTATTTGTCGTTCAGCGTTTTTGAATGGCCCCATTTTACAGTCAGAGAAAAACCTCTTGACAAAGTCACAGACTGTGGGGAGTCAAAAAGTCTCAAAAAAGACTGAAAAACGCGAAGAAGTAAAATCAGTGAACTTATCGAGATGGAAAATCAAGCGTGTTACAAACACATGAGGCAATGCTGCACCATCTCAGAAAAGAGCTTTTCAGTCGGATTAGATCATCTTCAAAGACTTTTCACTAAGGCGTACAAGATAAGCTCCAACCGCCATTTCCAGCTCTCTGAGCAGAGCGGAGTGTGTCAATCTCCTCAGATTTCCAGACGCCAGGTAGGGAGGTGAGGTAAAACGAAACAAGTCACGCAGCACTAACCGCTAAAAAAATCTTCCGCCCGAGCACTAAAACTCTGTTTTCAACGACAGACGGTGCGTTTTTCCCTTCGTACTTAGCGTAAGCAAAGAGGAACCTCGAGGTTTTTACGAGTTAACCTTTCTCTTTTTCCTTCCCTTCCAGCGCGGTGCCGGGCAGGCTGCAGCCGCAGCTCCGGTGCGTGCGAGCGGGTTTACCTCGTGCAGATAGCCGGTGAGGTGCAGCAGGATGGTGACACTGGAGGCGACCTGCAGCAGCCCCATAACAGCCAGCGTGCCGAAGATGAGTGGTCTGTGAGTGCTGTGAGCCGCATGAAGCCGCGCCTCGCCGTTCTCCATGGCCGTATGGTTCCGCAGGTAACCGCGATAGTCATTAGCTGCCATGAGCGCTCGCTTCCAATAGTCTTCTGAGTGGCAGGAAGTCTGTCATGAACGGGGATTCATATAACGGTGGGTGGGCGAAGCAGCTCCGCTGCCTGAGTGCGCAGACAGCCAATCAGATAATAGGGGTTCGTCTGGCCGAACGCTGAATGTGTGTGGACTGTTTACTTGGTAATGATGTGGGGAGCTCCATAATATGCTTCATAAGATGATGTTGACTTTTAATTTAAAACGTCTAGTGAAGTGCTTAATAGTTAATAGTTGTGTTGAATGCAGATTTATGTGTCTGATTTATGTGTCTCTTCCAGCCAGACAGAAAACAATGAAGTAAAGCACTTGGTAATGCATTGGAGTTGCAATATTGCTGGGCATTATTTCCATATATCTCAGACAGTATTTAAATTAGCATCAGTGACGTAAATAAGTTAGTTAGCGTTAATAAAGTTAATAAGCCATGCTTCCTAAATTAACGGTGCTCTTTGGTAAAACACTGTCTTACAAACTTTCAGAATTTGCCTTGACTGGACTGTTTTCTTCTCCCAAATAACACTAAAAAGGTACCTTACACACTACTGTAAACATTAATCAGACAAACTGTACTTCTAGAAGGGAAAATTACTATTTAATATTTTAATGTATTTAACAGTGTTTTTCAAAACAATGTGAAGCACTGAGCAAATTACATACAGTAATCACAGTTAACCCCTTTGAAATCACAGGTTTATTACATACTAAGGCTTATTATTCAGTAACTACAGTTACTTTGATGTACATTGGCTGAGCTATTCTTAGGTTATAGAAGTGTGTATTAAAACCTTGGGCCCTGGTCATGTAAGGGTTTAATGTCAATTCCTGGATACCATGAGGGGACACCACTAAGGGATGAGATCTAAAAGAGCTACTGATCTGAGAGACAATAGTGAGTTGATTCACATGGAGTGGGTTGGAAGCATGCAGGATGTGACTCTATTTGAAAATGACGCAACATTCATTAGAATTCAGTTCTCATCTGTCCAAAGACGAATCATAATTATGCAAAGTAATTTAATATGATTAAATGGTAACAGTTAACAGCAACAGCAAAATATCTTCTACTCTTTATTAAGAACCTCGCGAGAAGCAAGACAATCCTTTGCACTCAGAGCTGTATCAGTTTTGTGTGGAATGGTGCCATACCAGTCTTGAACTGTGCATGGTGGGATATTGCAATCCTTTTACCTGATAAATACTGTAGTGGTTGATACGCTGCAATAAATGAATCAATCAGGCAGCTTTTATAAGCAGTCTGCAGGAAATTTCTTTTTTTTATTTGGATACTGGACCAAGAATCAAAGCTTTTAGTTCTTTGAGGCATGAAAGAAGTGGAACTCTACGTGATCTACTTCAGAATTTCCTATAAAGATCCAGTGACGTTTAGATTTTGGGACATCATTGAAAGCGTGGTAGGCTCATGAAACTAAGCCTAATTTTTTTTACAGGAAAAATGGGAATGTTGTCACCCTTGGGTATGGGAAGAGCATTAGGAAAAAGTTTTAGGGTGCACCTGGTCCTGTAAAATGGCCTCATATTCCTTGGTCAATATATGACCATGCAGAGGAATTACCACAACTCATGACATCCAAATACCATTGCGGATCCACTACCATGTTTAATAGTTAGAAACAGACATTGTGGGTTAAAAGCATTCCTTGGCATTTCCCAAATGTAAACAGGTCCGGATGTAGAAACTAAGGCGAAAGATGATTCATCAGACCAAATTTTCCATTGCTCCTTATACCTGATTAAGTGCTTCTGTTAGCTTTGGATGCAAACAAAACATATACCTACTGTCTGAATTGATGAGTTGCAGGGATGCAGATCTGTGGCAGTTCTTCTCTGCTGTATTTTGTGATGTTTGGGGCTTTGTTTATCCCTGTTAGTGATTGACCACTGTTCCACCGTGCCACTGTAGCTTGTAGTGTTTAGTGTTTGGCCTATGTTATCATGATTTTTTAAACTGTTTGAAATAAATTTGTAACCAGTGCAATTTGGGGATCAACTTTGTGGTTTCTTAACAACTTTTAGTTTTCTTGTGTTGCATTGAAAATTAAATCCAATCCTTTGATTACAGCACCTCTTTTATAACTGAAACATACTGCAAATTGCTGCCCAGCTTGACTTTGTAATTTAGTGATTTAGTTGACTTCAAACTTCATGTTTCCTTAACGCTTTTATATGCTGTTGACATTCATGCCACGCAGCTCAAATTTCTACAGAGAAGTTGTGCTTGTCTTGTGTAATCTAGTGTTATTTCCACAGGAAATATGTCTATCCATCATCTAAAAATATAGAAGTGTGGTTAGATGGTGAAGGATGAAGAGCATCTGATTTCTAAATGACATTCAGAGAGGAGTTGACCATTTGGTTGATGCACATAAATGAATCGTCCTTATTTTTTTTCAGCAGGGATGCTCCACCTTTGGCTCTCTGAGCTCAAGCACTGTGTAGCAAATGCTTCTCACTGTTCCAAGAAATGTTTTTGTGATGCTTAAAAATAATTAGAAAAAAAAAAGTTTGACAGGTTATTTTAAGCAGCTGTAGTGACTATTGAGTGGACTGGAGTTCTGTGAAATCTTAGAAAATCACTGGGTGTCAAAAGAGTTCATGAGCAAAAGTTGGCTGTATCTTTAACCTAAATCCTGCAACCTCATTGCTTGCAAGCATCATTTAGTGCATAACCACTATATTGCTTTTTTTTCAAAACCACAATCGCTCTCTGGTTACTCACTGTGTCATATTACATTTGTAATTGTATTCAGTCCCAACATTCTGGCAAAATCTTAGTCCACCTGAATTCTTTTACAGAATTGAGCACAGTACTGGACAAGGATCTTGCTTGAGATCAGCACACTCCAATGACCTTTTGAACCCAGCTGGCCAGCCAGGCACTGTTGTCCTCCAGTGCTCCACATTTGCTCTGGAGTCATTAATATAGCGTGAGAACCCTTTTTTTGGGCAGTGGGTTTCTCGTGCCTTCAGCTATTTTCCACAGAGTGCAGGCACTAGGGCTGCGGCAGGAAGGTTTGGGTAGTAGTATTTATACCCCTTTGTTTTGCCATGTGAGCTGTTCTTGTCCAAGCCAGGAGGTCGCTGAACAAGCCGAACCCAATGCTCCATCAGAATGTGACAGGCAGCAAAAAAACATACAGTGTTGAGAGCAAAGCAGCTGAAACCACTGGCAGGCACTTTTCTGTGTGCTGAGCAGGCCTCTGGAGGTTATTATTTGCTCTCCTGTAAGCGGGGTACTGTGCACACAGGATGAGAGAGCGCGAGTGCCAGAATCCTCCGCATGTTTCGCAGACTGTGGAGTCACCATGAGGGCGTTTTTTTTCTGCTTCTAGACTCCATGTGGCTGCGCTACAGTATTTCAAGCCAACCACCTTCTTTGCATAAGTTTCATGATAATTCAGCACTTCGAGATGGACAGGAAATCAGCCATGAATTATTAACACCCCAACTGCAACCGAACCTCATACAAGGAGCGACACGGTTGTAATACTGCCCAAAGAGATTGCTCATATGTTTTTTAATGTTGGCCTCAAGGTTGTAGAGTTCTAGATTTCAATCTACCACGCTTGGCGACAGTGCAATAACACTGGTGGTTATCACCATTACTAGTTATGAACCAGTGATGAAGGTCAAACAGAGTAGCGTTGCAGTTTAGAAAGCAAGAGAGGGACATGAAAGAGCTCACTGTTGTCTTTCCTCTCTCTCCCACATCCTGTGTGGTACGTCCATCCCAGAGCAGAAAAAGAGTTCTGTATCTTCTCCCCTCCTACCTCCCTCTCATTCGCACACCAAAACACAAGAGTGCTCAAGGAGTGCACGTTTGGCTGTGTGAAGCACTGTTTTGTCTCCTTGTGCTGGCCTCTGCACTTTAGACCTTGTTTGACTGTTGAATGCACTGCATAGCAACAAGCGTGTTTACAACGATCCCCATCCTCTTAGACATTGCTCATGCAGCACACAAGGGGGAGTTTGTGGTTTTAACCCAAGTACAAATTTGAAGAAATAATTTAAGATCAAGCATTTTCATGTTGTTCCAAAGATCATGGAAGATGAGGTAAATTCAGGCTATTACATACATTAGGGTAAGTTCACAACTACCATAACAGGAGAGCATCGTTGCTGTCTATTTTTGTGAAATAGTAGGATAATAAACCAGGCATTGATTATTGATGCTGCAAGCATTACAAAACACAAACCAGTGCCAGCATGCCCAAAGAACAGCCTACTTTGACTGAAAGCGGTACACGGAGTCCCCTGTGTAACCTCCTATTTTGATACATGATCCATCTGTTTATGGCCTGAAGTAGACAGATCAAGTGAACAATTGGCTGAAATAACTATAACACACTAAAAGCATTTTAATCGGTTCTCGAGGATCTGTCTAGGATTACAGCAGTGAAATTTCCAATGAGCTTCTGAGTGAAACCGAATCATTATTTTGGATAATAAATGGCGCACATTAAAACTGAAAGTAAACACTAATGTTTCAACTGGCCTTGTGTTCACAACATTTTTTTTATTCTGGTACTTGCTACTGATTTTCCTCAGTTTTACACTATGATACTCCTCTGCTGGCTGTGTCATTAGTCATGTGATTTTCAGATGAACAATGTGTAGTAGGACCAGTGGTAGACCATTTCAGCTGAAACATTGGTTGGAAGCCTAATAGTCTCTAATTATCCATACATAAACTGTAGCTGCCCCTCTTAGGAGTGTGCAAAGCCACATCCACAACCCTTCTCGATGGACTGCCGCTTATCCACAAGGTCTAAACATGCAATATGTCACCACTTTAGCAGTTCTTCCTCCGCTGTCCGCAGACAGCTTCCTGCTTGTCTTTCCGTCAGTTAAGCACCTAATTAGAGAAGCCGCACTGCTGCCCTTTTCAATCTGGCTCCAGCCCCCCTTCCCCCTTGGAACTCTCAGTGAACTGTGCTCAGAGCCAATTCCAGCTGGCAGTGGGACTTTGCTGCCCTACTGACCGAGCTCTTATTGCTGTTAAGGTGATACTGTACATTTGCTCCACCGCTTACGGTCACCACAAACAGCAATAACGTGAGTGCAAATCACTGAGATGGGCTCCGGACAAGCAGCCAGGGAAAGCCTCCTGATTCATCCACAAATCCCCAAATCTAATCTCTATTTCCTACACCCCTTTGTATCCATGTAAATAGGGAGGTACTTGTACTTGGGGATTAAGAGTGAAAGAAGCAGAGGGAGGACTGATGTCATGGAAGGAGATGAAGAAGTGTTTGTGCTATCAACATGACATGAAACATATGAGCTCACAAGCTGAAATCATCAGAAGATGAGATGCAAATAGATCAAAGAGGCAACAGCAGTGAAAAATAGGTGGAACCTTCTTGTCAACCACTTGATCGTGGTGTGTTTCCTCATCGTGTTATGAACATTGTGTGCCAGCTCCTCTATCCTCTTTGGCTGTTTTCCTTCACACAAGCCAAAACATTTGCAGGAGGGGAAACATTGAGCTTTCTCCTCAGCGAGATGTTTTCTAATGGCTGTAAGGTCTTCACTTTCTCATGTAAAACCTTCGTTTCTTTCAATAAACACTGATATTTTGAAATGACTCAGCTGCTCCTTGAGTGAGTGAAGGATCTTACAGATCTCTCCAGGCTGGAGCTCTCCCACGGTGGGACTTTTCCATGATAAACATGGCCAGGCTGGTCCAGCGCAGGGCTGCGGGAGAGCCTGAATCCATTCACCCACCCACCCATCCACCCGCGCGAGCTCGTTTCCACCCGGCCTGCCCAGCCCACAAACACAACACAGACCACTGCCATGTGCGTCGTCGTGTTGTCTGAGATATCCTGGATACAGCCACACGATACTCAACTCTGTGAGGTAAAACAATGATCCATGTTGGAGTAAACAGCTCATTCATTCAGCAGTGATGGGCATGGCTGCTCTCGTGTGTCTGCTGGCGTGCGCCCTGCCAGCCCGCTAAATGAGCCCACCGCTCGCAGGGTGTTTGGTGACAGCTGTGGCATAGCGGTCAAATGTCAACAGGTTCATGCTCCAACAGATTCAAGCAAATTTGGTGGTTATTGTTGCACATCAGAAATAACTGCATTACTTAGTCAGAGCTGGCATTTGATGGCAATGAAAAAACGAATAAGCAAATACAAGCAATTTAGTGCTCCAAGACTCGAAAGGCCTTATTAAAAAAGATTTTATGTGACACTTTCTCATTTATGTTTAAATGAAATGTTGAGTGCCAGAGGCAAGTTTATGCATGTTTATGCTCTTTGTGTACATTTATGAAAGGAAGAAATGATTCTGAAAAACTTTCAGGATAATTAATGAGAAGCTGACCAATTGGCCTTGGATGTAGAATTAATTAAAGCAAACCAATGAATGTTCTTGGACAATGTTTTGTCAAAATCTATTAAGAAAACTGACATCTGTTATTGTTTAACTATGCCTATGGCGAAGTGAATCTTTTCAACAATATGCTAATTAAGTCTTTTATGGGAGAAAAAGAAAAACACTGTGAATGGTTTAGGTGGAGATCCCCTTTACATGAAATATTTACCATGCTTTATGTCATGAATACCAAGGCGCTGATTCAGGCTTATTCTTTTAAGGCAGTGGATTCGCCCAGCAACACTGGCGTTTTTGTTGGTGTTGAGAGGGAAATGACATCATGGTCTAGGCTGAATCACAACAGACCCAGGGGGTGGGGGTCGGGGGGGGATTCCAGTCCAAGACCAAGCCTGTCTGATGTCAGACCACACGAGTCAGGACGTGAGGCCAGAGTGATGAAGTAAATGGGCCTTGGCTTGCGTTGGCTCCCTGGAGCCGAGTGCTACCTTGTTTAACAGCCGAGAGGGCTGGGCACATGAATGCTATCTCTGAGAGGCCTATTATCAACACAGTAATGAGCTTTGTGTTTGATGTGCTGTGTTAAATGTGCTCTTTTGTGAGACTTGCCACCCTTTTACATTCTTCAATCTCTGTGTCATTGCTAAGCCTGCAATTACTTCTGCTTTCTATTCATGCCTCACAATCCCTTCCAGACTCAAGCAGCTCTTTGAGGCAGCTGTTGACAGGAGCTATACATACAGCACAAGAACACAGAGAGGATTATACTGTATCATCACATAATCCAGGAGGCAAAGGGAAAGTTAGAGTCACAGGCTAGCAGTCAGGAGTTGCAAATTGGAACTTGGGTGAGTACCACAGGAAGCTGGCCTTGTACCAGAGGGCTGCTGGGCCTCAGGTCCTGATTGTGCCTGCGAGCGAGGAACAAAACCACAAATTGCTTCACAGGCACGACTGAGGATTTCAATATGGTATTGAAAAATCCAAAAACAAATGTTCAAAACAGCGTACTGAAATTTAAAACTGTACTACTGATATGCCCCGTCTCTTCCAAGCACTCTTCTCGTGTTTCACAGAAACCTTAAAAACATAGAACAATTGAACCGGTAACTTAGTTATAACTTAATGTTGTAGATTTTGATATTTCAATTTGGGGGGTTGAAATTGGAGGCATACAATGTTTTACATGAGGTATATTACCTTTTATAACAATTTTTTAGTGAGACCATTAGTTTTCACAAGCATGTGCTACTCTGCAGTTTTTTGTTTTGAAAGTAAATTTGCATTTTTTGAACCAAATCAAGCTGCACAGTGTCTAACAAGAGCTCTACACAGTCAAGACAGTTTTAACACACATTATGTATCTGTAGGCAGATGCTGAAGTCTGATTGCCTGTACATATGTACCAATATTGATACCAATGCCAATACATAATCATTTATAAAATGTAGAAATACGACTACAATGCTTAAATATTCTGCTCTTCTGGAGTACAAAAGTTATGTCATCAAATATCAGGCTGAAATAAAGTTCAAATCTAAGTATCTGATGTAAAGTCTTTTTTTTAAGCAATTATCTGCTGAAACTGATGATTCAGATACTATTGATTCCTTATAAGGAATCACTCTGAACTTGAAATGATCAGTATCACATCTCTAATACAATAAATCTCTCACCCATTCACTTTCCAACCTCTGTTTGTCACTTAGGCTGTTTTTGTTACTGTTCCTTTAAGACTGGTATATAGGTATATGATCTCATATATCTCTATATGATTGTGCCTCAACACAGAGCCGCTAAAAACAAACTGGCCTGAAACACTCCTTATAACTTCAGAGTGAGTGGGCTGAACTGCTCTGGGTTGAGCATGCAGATTTAAAAACATTTAGTAAATGTTTTTGTGATGCCAAAAACAGTTAAAAATGGGCCGTTTTGCAGGATATTGACATTGTTTGCTCAACGAAATAAGAAACCAGCTTCACTGCTCACACGAAAAAGCTTTATTCTTAACCACAGCTTTAACAATAACATTTGTAGTGCTCTTCAGCCTTTAAATGTGTAAACTATTCAGCAACTTCACTAGGGGACAAATAGTGTAATCACCATTATAAGTTATACTGACATAAATTATTAAATATCTTTCAAGATTATACAAATAAGCAAGAAAAACAGAGCAGTCAGTGTGTGTTATCTGCCCACTACACTATGAGATGGAAATGATACTGCACAAGTAACAAAATATTTATCTTTCAACTATGAAGTCAACTCTGCGGTACACATTCAGCTTTAAATAACACAAAGCATTTAGATCATTCATGAAATATAGGAATGTACATAAAATAAAGTCAGTACACAAGGGTAGCACATCTATGTCTGTTTACACTTACAGCAAGAGCACAAATGCATGTACAATCCCACTGTGAAATAGGCAGCACTGAAAGTTAGTGTGCAGAACTGCAAATACTGTACAACTTCAATTCAATTAATTCGATCGCTTATGTTTTCATGGCTACTGACCAAGATATATATATATCCATCCTTTCTTTATCTACCACGTTCAGATTTAGATAATAGCTACTACGGTCAGCATCAAGGGACTGTACAAAGTTTATGGCAGAATCTCTTACACATTTCACAATCATGTAAACAAAATAGTGCTCTCCTCATTTCCTTCACAATTAGTGTCAGTCCAAAGTAGATTTGGCAGCATGAAAACAGAAATATATTTGCAGTGTTCCACTGTAGCGATTCACATACAGCTAACATGAGCAGCCACTGGGCTGTATGACTGGGCTTTAGGACATGCACATGAGAAATAATCAGCACTGAACATATGATCCCATGAACAGAAGATCCACACTTAAATAGTAATACATGTAATGTAAGCATGAACAGGTAGCATAACATGCGTATTACAGTGCTCATGTGAAACGATGCGCTTTCTACTGCCTAAATCATTTCCATACTGTCTACTTTGATTTGATCAACCTAAACATACTGTACGATTTTGAACTGAATCAAAGTTGGGCAATACACACATCAACTCATTTAACTTGTGAAGCAACACTGTATTTTTACTGAATGACTGGTCCCTAGAAGATTTCTACAGAAGGCAGGCATATTAAAACTCTACTTAACACAAACTTTGGTGGTTTTATATTTACCAAGATCTGGGCATTAAGATTCAAATATAATATTTTGAGGTTCTGAAGGAAATGTGAGAAGGGTCTGCTTTGCCATTCCACAGTAAAGTGCATCCTTCATGAGCAGTGCACATTAAAGTGCAGGCAGTGAGAGAGAGGGGTAGTGTTTAAAAGATTTTGGTTGCCAGATTCCTGCTGGAGGGTGATTATCAGCTGAGTAGTGCAGAAACTGTCAGCTGTGGTTCAGTTGTGGTTTTAAAATAGAGCTATGTAGAATTTAATTTACATGTGGATGTGTATATATACATACACATACACACACATATACATATATATTTATGTGGAGCACAGAGCACAATTGTTTTTACACAAACAGAATTTTGGAAAAATATTTTTAAAACCCTGGCATTTCAGTTTTCATTTCTGTACAACAGTGTAATCGAGATGCCATCGAGTTTGACTCTTAGCAGTACACAACATAGTTTTTATGTCTCACCATCTGTGCATCACAGTTAACAACTAATGGACAAAAACAATCAAATAAAAATAAATCTTTTACTGGTTAAAGTTCAGACTCTGCCCTCTGACCACCATTCATCCACCATTCTGTCCCCTTCGTTCTACACAGCCATTTTACCTGTTCAGCAGCTTGTCTTTTATCCACTATTCAAAACTTTAAATATTTACTTGACATGGCCATATTCTTAAAAATAAAAGTTTCTCAATTATTGTTTTGGCAACAGTATATCAAACATTTTCCGAGTGCACTCAAACAAATACATTGTAATAGTTATGGAGTATCCTTCACAGGATGCAGACCATCTGGGTGTAAACAACTGTTTAACCTTTACAGTCATACAAAAATATATTTACATATATGCTGCATTACCCTCAACATATAGTCAGTGCCATCCTAAAATAAGGAACCAAAAAAAGGGAAGAAAATAGTTATAAAATATCTATGGATGCATTCTTTCAACAGCAACTATTTTAAACATGTCAAAATATTTACCATGAGGCATGTCATTGGAAAGGTATTTTGAAACCACAAATGTTGATATTGAAAGTGTGTGGGCAAAAAATGTGCCGAAGGGAGTAACTACTAATTGAATAATTGGCCTATAATTGCCCATGTCTATAGTGTTTGAGTTAATTTGGCTGTCAGTCTGCGGATTGGTCTACAGTGACCTAGAACATAGATATATGAGCAGAAGTAGTTTGCTTGGCTGGTCCATTTGACATGTGGCAACATCCCCACAGAGGAAAGGTATGGAGGTGACCTCATCTTCTTTGCAGCTGTAGGGATTCACTTACACAAAGTAACGCAACCAAAAAGCCCTCGGTTTCACTGTAACACTTGGTTAGGGCAGGAAAGCAAAACACTGAGGAAGGTGCAAATGATAGCATATTAAGAGTGTGATATGCAGTCTAATTAAAAAAAAAAACAGCAACACAAAGAAAAGTGACAAGTGAAAAACAAAAATACCTTCAGTCACGACATGTGACACATACAACACACACACACAGGTCTCCCAGAGATTACATCAGCCTGTCCTGTGGTGCCCCTGGAGTGGTGATGGGTGCACTAGCAATCCATAATACACACATAGACACATTCAACTGGCTAGGCCTCTACATTTGGCAGGTACATTGCACATCACTGTGAAGTGATAGGAATCTTCACCTTTAAAACAGTGCTGTTAATGCTGACGATGTGTTGACCGCTAATGTAAGCAGCAGGTGATTGTAGTCTATGCATGTTCTAGAAGCCACTGGAAGAGGGACCTGTGGACACGCCTGGCGTCCACAGCCCCAGGCTCTTCCTCGGTTGGGTACTCCTCGTAATATCTGAGCAGGGCCTGCAGGAGCTCTCCAACCCTCCACTCTCTCTCTCTCAGCCTCTGTACTACAGCCAGAAACTACAGCAGGACAAACAGGAACATAGCAATCTTGTTTATAAGATATTTAAATTAACCGTTCAACATTTGGATAAACTGTAGCTGTTGGAAATATGACTCCTTTAACCTACAGTGCTGCTACAGTAAGCTCTAGAGTATGATTTTCTCATTTAAAGACTAGGAAAACACCCTTCTGATGATGTATCATGAAGATGGGAGAAACCTTTAAAAAAAACCACATGGTCTTTAGAATATGTGAAGGCACCCAGTTTGAATTGTTTTTCCTCTGACTAGATCAAAGAATGCAAAAGGTAGCCAGACAGTTCATGTTAAGTAGCGAAATATCATTATCAGTATTCATTAGTCTCTATATCACTGGCATTCGATTAAACCGGTGAGGCTGTGGGATGCAATGCTACAG
The DNA here is from genome assembly GCF_015220715.1 of Pygocentrus nattereri. NCBI lineage: Eukaryota > Metazoa > Chordata > Actinopteri > Characiformes > Serrasalmidae > Pygocentrus > Pygocentrus nattereri. The sequence goes on from NC_051216.1 coordinate 24,545,964, forward strand.
AATATTACAGGGCAAATAGCATTAAATGCTACTTTCAGGCCAGAATTCTTTTTTTTTAATGGATGCTACTAGCTACAAATTCAGAAAATCATAGACTATTAGTTACAGTAAGCTCATAGAAGCTTTCATATATTTAAATAAGACTATTTTAAAAATGCACAAAAATGAATGAAACCAATTTTACTAACAAACTCAATTAAATTTATTTTGTAACATTACTTACATGTATAACATTTTCATTGCTTAAACAAAGTTTTGGTTTATTATCATTCTGTGTCCTATTTGTCACTTGCTCTGGTGAAAGTGGGTTAAGAGACCAACTTCTGACCACAAAAATTTGACTATAGCATGTTTAGGCTTCATGTCGGTGTTTGAAAGCATAGGTGTGAAATGAGGTGTGAAAATAATTTTGCTGATTTTATTTTTTCAACAGCATTTTTTCTCCTATATGTTGGTTAACTGTGTATATATATATATATATATATATATATATATATATATATATATATATATATATATGTGTGTGTGTGTGTGTGTGTGTGTGTGTGTGTGTGTGTGTGTGTGTGTGTGTGTGTGTGTAGATAGATAGATATTCTAACCTGCTGCAGATCTCGTTCCGACTGCTGGCTAAACTGCATGAATGGCAGCTCAACGATGGAAGCTGCCATCCACTTCAGCACTGCCCGCAGCTGTGGATCTGGGGCCTGCCCCCAAACATCTGTACTGACCACCAACAGAGCCCTGTCCGCTTGAGCATGCCCCCTCTCTACTCTCACTGTCCCTGTCAGAGGAAACACACAAAGGCCTGTTATTCCCACAGACATACACACACATAAACACAAACTTACCATCATCATAATCACTGCAGATAACTCTTATTTCAGGAAGCCCATAGCATAAACCCACTTCCCACAGTCGCTCAGAAAACAGGGCCAGATGGCTCAGTCTGAATCATCTGCAGACCCACGGAGCTTGACAGTCAGGGGAGATAGGGACATGAAAGAACAGCAATGGAGTTTTAACAAAGCAGTCAAACACTCCTGCTGCCAAGCATAACCATTTTGAAAAAGTGGCTAGGTCAAAAATGTCTGCAAGTGAAATGCAGTACATTACCATTTACCTTTACCAATAAAGACACCAGGCTTATGAGAAAAGAATTAATCCATTACCACCCAAGTCGTTCTTGGCCTCAGTCTCCTTCTCCTCTGTGTAGTCACTACAGGAAGAGAAATATGACAGGTGTGAGAGAACAGAAGAGAAAGGCACCATTAACGACAGAGCTAGAAGAGACTTGAAAGAACATGCAAAAGGACCACATGCATTCAAAACCAAGTGAGAAAGAGAAAAATCAGTTTCCTACAAGCCCATTTTTTCATACTGAGTCGTTCCACAGTTACAGCCAGCGCTGATCTACAAGCTAAGCACCACACCAGTGAAGAGATATATTAAGTAATCCCTTCTTATTGTTCGATGTTAGATCCTTTCAAACAATACTTTGTTCTTTCTACTCTTATACTCCAGTTCATTAAATGGAAACACTGTGCTGCTTGCAGATATCATTTTCTTGTTTAATGAAATGAAGTACTGTATAGAGATCTTTGTTGCCATATAAATGAGTAATTTTCTCAGTGGAACAGCGTCCCTATGAAAAGTAGCGGCCAGAACATCTCTCCCATCACTCAGCCATGCAGCATCTAGCAAATCTGACTGCTCCTTTGCCAGAGTCAAGACCCCCCCCCCCCCAAAATATATTTAAATAAATAAAAAGGCAGACTGGATGAACACACAATATATTTTACTAATTCCTTATGCTCAAAACGCAGAATGAAGAGCTACAAAGAACTGTTGGGCTCCTGGGTTTGTATCTAAAAGCTGCTGCAGTCACACAGACACATTTTCAGCACTCGCTGATCAAAGCTCTGACATCATGCAGTAATTAGAGAAAGCCCACGCTGACTGTACCCAGTATCCTGCTCTGTGCTCTGGACCAACCTGTCTGATGGGGAGAAGGACAAATGCTCTTCATAAACTTCACCCTCTAACCCCAGACTGCTCCAGCTACTGCTGTTCCCATTACTGCTGGGGGGAGAGGAGAAGAGGAGCACTCAGCACTGGGCAAGCACACATACTACAGTTCTACGTCACTATGTGTTTACCATATCCACCTTTACATTGTATTAGATATAATATAAAGCACAACTCTGCTGTCAACTACTGTATATATCTAATTAATCCAGTAACACACATGGATAGTTCAAATCCTTCTGCACAGTAAAGACAGTTTTAATGTCACATTCACTTTTCTTGACAGTTTTCATGTTAAACCAATTATTTAAACATCTCTGTGATTTATATAATAGTTAAGATGTAAACAAGTCATTCAGAGTGTGAGAGTTTTTTTGTGAAATGCGCCGTTCCAGTAAAACAAAGTTGGCATCGGTAACAGTGGTGGTGATGGGAACCAGACGTCATGTCTCCAAAAACTCCCTCACAAAAGGTTATTATTATTAAAAGGTTATGGACACAATGCCTGATATCTCAGAGACTGTTTTACAATAATGTCGAGGATTTTGGATTTTGGTCTAAAATGTGAAAAAAAGGTGAGATACATGCAAGGTAAAATAGTTCCCACAGAGACTTTTTTTATTTACCACTATTAGGTAAATTAACCCCTTGTTCTTATCACCACCAATATAAATAATTCAGAGTTGGTAAATTTCTCTAGAATGAAGTATTTCACATCAAACCACTCTGACTGCCTTTGTTTACTCCTCAACAACTGGATTATGCAGAAATGTAGAAAAATCAATTTTCATTTAAATCATAATACCAGTAGAAGTAATAATACCAACAAGAAGGGGAAATGGAACAGCAAATGGGTTTCTGGAGTAGGTTTATCCACCATCCAGAATTAGTTTCCCTGGAAACATTGCCCCGAGCTGAATGACTTCTGCTTACAACCACACCTTTCAAAAATATTTTGATACCTTCACAGGCCTTTCGCCATCCAAAATAACTACTTACGGTATGCTTCCATAGAGATAACTGCCAGAAATTTTTTAAAAACATCCTTGAAAATAAGAGAATAAATACAACAAGTACTCTGTGACTCAACTGCGACTGTACAAAGTATGTATGTGTGTGTTTGTATGTCTGTGTGTGTATTTTATATATATATATATATATATATATATATATATATATATATATATATATATACACACATTATATGTTATATATACTTTTAATACCCCAGAGAATGTCCATTCCTATGCCTTTGTTGCTCTACAGAGCAATTCTCTAAAGCAAACAAAGGAGCAAACAAAGAATGAGTATAGTATTTATACAAAAGGAAAATCACTCCTTGGTAAAAATGAATCATAGATTTAAAAAAAAAAAAACAAACAGAGGTTACATAAAGGCCAAAAGTAATAAGTTGTAATCTACATTACTACAATTGGAATCCTGTTCAGCTCAGACAAAATCTCTCACTCAGAAACACATCATCAACAAAATGTTCTGGGCTGTAATAACATACGGCAACAACATCATACTCTTACCTCATCTGCAGTTCCCTGATCAATGAATTCTGACATCTAGATTAAGCACAAAAATGTTTCAGCTTCTCGACTTCTTGTCTTCTTATTATGCTGTAAGCTCTACTCACAACATTCCACTTAGGCATTCAATTCTCTCTTAATTCAACCTTTATTCTGCTTTGTTCAGATCCACATGTGTGAACAGTGCACAAAGTGAGAACAAACCGTGTTCAGAATTGAGAAACATGGGTGAGGTGTTAGTAAACAAACTCCTTAAAGCCTCTACTGTGATCAACCTACATAATACGTAATATACATAAAATGTACATCATTTTATACATACAATCATTTTACCTGTCACTTAGGTGGTGGAAGCTGCTACTTTCATCTGGATGGTCTTCTTCAAAGCTCAAATTAGACCAGCTGCCAAGACTGTCATCTCCCACACTCAGATTGAGCTGCTGACTAACCGTTGACTCTGTCACATTGACACTCTCTCTCCCAGGGGCACTGGAACATGAATAGTAGACATTCATAACAAAAAGGCATTTATAATTAACAAAAGTTGAACTATTCAAATATAGGACAGAATAATAGAAACATGACGTAACATGATGCACTTTTTTTTTTTTTTTTTTTTACCTCAGATTGATGGTTTGGCAGACGTTGGACAATGCGGACGTCATAATCTCTGTGGTAAGACTTTCTGCAAAGCTTGCACCGTCATGACCAATCCCACTGTCTGCATTTAAACTAGTGCTGCTCAGTTCTTTCTTGGCTTTCTCTATTGCGGCAGACACCATTTCTTCAGCAAAAACGGCTCTCTTATCCAAATCTATGTGAATTTTGGGAATTTCAAGACCAGCCACACCATCACAGTCTTGTCGCATCCTTTTTTGAAATCCTTGGTATTTGAGACGTCCATCTCTGCTGCAAAACAGGCAGTCTCTTACTTGACAGTATCGGCAAGCCTTGTATGCCTCCGTCAACTTCTCTGTAAAAGAATTTAATTCCAATGTCCTCCTCTCCTCTGCTATTTGATGGCCTGTATGTCCTAGAGTCACTTCCAAAGTGTCATCAACAATTTTTTTAGCGTAATGCTCGATTACTTGCATAACGCCATTGTTGTAATTACCATCATCTAAGCTGCCGGTGCTGTGGTACTGCCGGTTTTTCTCGGTGTATGGCAAAAGCGAACATGAAAATGTAGTTTTGATTAAATTTTCTGCCATTTCTTCAACATTTGGCTTTCTGTAGAGACAGGAGTCAGTAAGAGATTTAGGAAGCCTAGCTGATGACATTCTTAGCTTTCTTGTGACATCACATGTAATATTGTACGCAAGCGACTCTGCAAAGTTCACAAGTTCCATGTATTCATTCCTATTCATGTTTTCCCCATCCTGACAAGCGCACAACATGGATTCACTTGATGGGCTTTCTTTTCCTTGGGCAAGAACAGAAGGGGACGACTCAGATGATGGAATTCTACAGACATTATGGCTGCCATCATGGTGTAAACGTCGAGTTGAGTGAAGCCTCAAAGGTGACCTCTGTTTTATTTTACGAGCAGCATGAGCCAGACCTGATTTGATTGACCTATAAGCCAATCGACTGGCATATTGATCCAAGATAAGTTCTCGACTTCCGCCTTCTTTCTTAAGCACCTTGATAACGTACCCTGCATACTCATCCGTAACACTTTCACAGCTTGGGTACTCAGATGACATTCCACTTGAAGTGCTTCTTTGATGATTAAGGATGGGTGCAAGGAAATCATTTGACCACTGAACAGTCATATTGGTCAAGCGACAGTCTTTCTGGTCACCACCCAGGCGGTTATCTGCCTTACTAGATCCTCGTTTGGTTGCTTTGTGGCGGCAATGGCTGGAACTCATCATCCTTTTTACGTCACTGATGACTTCCCCAGCGATTTCACCAGCATAAGTCCACAAGGAGTTCAATGTCTGTTCCGAGAACTGTGCACTGTGCAAAGCAACTCCGCCTTTGCCTTCATCATCCCCCTGCTTTTTCACACCATCACCAAAGCTTACAGTGTCCATCTCGGTTGCCATGGATACAATATGGCATGCCAAACGCTCTGCAAAATGTAGAGCTCCTCTCTCAATTGTTCTGTTTCCCACACTGGGAGTTAGCTCTGCATAATGGTCTCCAGAGTCAAGGCCATCTTCCTGGTCATCATCTTCATCTTCATTGTTGACAGCTTCTTCAGAAAGGGACCTCATGAGCTTCAGCATGAATTCTGCTTTGTCTGATTCAGAGCCCTCATCTTTGAGACCTGGAGTGGGCTGGTAATGTGGGGTTGGTGGGGGTGTTGCAGGGGAGAATTCCTTTGCAAGCTTGCCTTTGAGTTTCTTTGAGAACTGTTTAATCTGTTTCTCACTAGAGATGTCAGATGGCTGCTGTGGAGTTGATGGTGGAGTGCCTGGAGTTCCACTGGATTTTGCTCCAGTGTTGCTACTGGATACCTCCTCTGTGACAACTTTTCGGCTCCCACGAACACTGACTTCAAAACTTGGCACTTCCAAAGTATCCTTGATTATGGTGGAGTGTACCTCTGGGGTGGATTTGCTGGCTGGACGTATACATCTTGAGACAGACTCACAACCTGCTTTATCTGTGTTCTTTGATCCAAAACTCAAGTGAGGCTGAGGAGGACAAAAGGATGATGAATCTGTCACACCTCCTTTAGGAACAAATGATACAATATTCTGAGAGAAACATAAGTCATAAGGTGCTGAACTCTGACATGCAACATCTTGTGACTTTGCGGCTACACCACTACCTGAAGTGGCCATTCGACACCCTATAGTTTTACTCAAGAAATCGGCACAATCTTCCACTTTTTTCTTCATTTTGCTTGTGGTCATGATGTCAAATGCTTCACTCACTATTGTGTCCACCATAGCACCTGAAAAGTTGTGAAAACTTTTTCCAGTTGCAGATTTCCCAGAAGTAGTTCCAGTGTTTCCAAAATGACCACAGGCATTATGAATTTTGGAAATACTCGGTACTGATTCAGATGGTGTTGCAGTATCTGAGGTGGACGTCACTGCTCTTCCTTGAGAACAAATGCTTCTTTTGGGGCTAGTCTGGCATGTGTGACTAATGCTGGACTTATAATGACAAGTTTCCTCTGGGTTGTGCAGGAAGGATATAGCCTTGCCAGCTGCAGGGACTGGAACACAACTGGCCATTCCAGATACGCAGTACAAAGCTTTCTTTACAGTGCAGCCATCTTCTTCTTGGGTCCCAGCCTGCGCATGTGACCGCGGTTCCTGATAACTGGATCGGGCATTGCAAATTTTCATTGTCTGGGATGTGTCTTCAGCACTGACATAGCAGATATTGTCCAGTGACACGCTTATGGCTGCCTGTGTTGTGAAAGTCACATCAGCTTGAGAAAGTTCTATGAAAGCCTCTTGGAGAACTGACTCAGAAAGGTCTGAAGCATAAGAACAAACCACTTCCTCTTCTTGGTCAAAAGACCAGTCTCTTGGGCTAAGAGGTGTAGAAGGATGTGAAAACTGACAAACCTCCATAATACTCTCAAATATTAGTTCCTCAGCAAGATCACTTGCAAATCTGGTGACGGTGTTGTTGAATATCTGCTTTTTTACAAACAGGAACTCTTTTAGAGCACCTGAGACCGCTTCTCCAACAAGGAAGCTGGCCAATCCGTTTATGGCACGCTCTTTTAACACATAAGCATGGCGCATTCCTATCTCTTGGAAGGCCATCTGGAACACTGAAGAGGTCAGCCTTGCAGCTAAATGGCAAAGTGTTGTAGTGCAGGAGGACACTCCTTTCTGTAAATCCCTTAAGGCACTCCCAATGCTCATTTCAACCAAGTCTGTGGCAAACTTCTGAATCCCATCCTTCAATGACTGTGACTGTGTTTTGGCAATGGTGACTGTCTCCTGAATATCTGACAGCTTCATAAGATGTCCATTAGTGTTTTTGAATTCTTTATGACACACACAGCTCAAGTTCTTATTAATATTAATGTCAATGGGAGATGAGTACCCACAAACAGTTCCAAGGATTTCCTTTGAGAGATTGTTTGCAAAATCTGAATACGTTTTATATAGGGAACAAAGGTCCTGCGGTTTGCGCAATTCAGAACCATCTCCATCTACTTTCCAAAAACACTCCAAGGCTCCTCCTTCTCCCAGAGGACTGAAAGCTGATGAGCGAACTGGACTGAAAAGTCCCCCACTCTCCTCACAGGAGGTCCTCGTTGGCCGTGGAGAATCTGGGGCATCTGACTGTATATTGTATGGTGATCCTGGTTTAAGTGGAGTGGGTTTCTTGACATTGGCTGGGAGTGTCCTGTGGTCAAACTTGTGAGGATTCATTACTGTTGTTGAGCCAACCTTTGAAGCATATTTACTAACAGAGCTGTCAGACTGCTTCTTTTTCTGGGAAAAGAGGGCCTGTTCCTTTGGCATCTGCACGCAGGACTCAAAATGCTGATCCAGATCATCAAACTGATCAAAACTATCAAAAAACTCACTAACTTCTGAGTCAGAATCTTCTACTCCCTCTTTTAGAACAGGGATCTTGGGAATGTCAAGCTTTGCCTTTAGACTCTTCTGATAACCAATTTCATCCAAAAAAATGATAGGGCTTGGACTAGAGCAGTCTGACTCATCAGATTCTGTGAGAGATGTGGAGGTAATGCACGCTTTTGGTGGGCTGCTTGGCATTGAGAGACTCCATGGGCCCTCTGTACCTCCAGACCATGAAGGTGGTGCCTTCTGTTTTGTTCCTGACACAGCTGCAGCCGACTTTTCTTTATTCACAGACTTCTTAGAAATAGAACTAATGATGATCCGAGAGCCAGATAAATCTTTGAAATGAGGAGGAAGAGTCTGGGAGGCCACGTCCCTCTGGTTCCGCTTACTGTAGAAAGCTGTAAAATGAGAAAGGTCTATCAGAATGAACTAAATAAATTTAAGGAAGTTTTACATCAAATATCAAGTTGCACATTTAATTAAATTTTATTCAAATGTATTTCTAACACTATATAACATTACATATATATATATATATATATATATATATATATATATATATAAATAAATAAATATATATATATATAAATATATATAAACATTATTATATAACGCTATTTTATATATATATATATATATATATATATATATATATATGTGTGTGTGTGTGTGTGTGTGTGTGTGTGTATATATATAAAACATTATTATGTAACATTATATAACACTATTAACTAACATTAATATTCTAATATAAAAACATTGAAATTACTCAAAAATGAAAAAAAGAAAAAAAAAATTCACATATTTTCCTAAAGACACAATATTGAACATGGTATCTTTAGTCCAACATTCTTAACTATTTATGTTTTGCATGTTCAAAGGCTTTCAACTTTTGCAATTGCAAATATTAAAACTCTCTCAATGGAAAAAAAAAATTCTAAACCTTATTTCATATGAAGTTAAAAGCTAAACTAAAAATTCAGCTTCTCTGCTTGATCAGAATGGTGTGGGCATTTAAGATTGCACAGTGGACTCACGGTTGCAGATGGTTTGCCTTTTTTAAGCTTTTATTTTCTATGAGAAGTCAGACTTTGAACAGGACAACACAAATAGGAATTTGGCCAATCGTGTAATCATTGTTAGTGTATGCTAATTTATACTACTGTAGCTAGGTGGTTATGGTGTATCACATGACAATGTTAGCAGTTGCTGGCTAGTTGAGACAAGCTTATAATTTATGTAGAAAGAACTTGGTTCATTTACTTGCACACTCTGCCCAGCAGCATCAGACATCCAGAGAAAATCGAGAGAGAAGGATCAGCGATATCAAAAAACTGCTTTACAAAGCATAGTTTTTGCTTGTGTGAAGTGAAATGCCATGTCACTTTATGAAGTGTAAGACATAAGTTACAGTGTGATTTTCTGACAGTTAAGGAGAGTTTTTGGTACACTGCTCAAAAGTGCTAGATAGCTAGCTCACTAGTAGCCTGTCAAGCACAACTACAGCTTGTAGATAAACCCTAATAGTGCACTATAAAATGTTTCAGCCATTTTGTAATGCTGTTTGAAAACTTTTTTTTCAGTTTGTCCATGGTCATTATCCATCATTATGTCACACTATATAATATCTGCAGTGAAAAGTGAATGAGTTCACAAGCGAACCATTCAGAATACAGCGTAAGAGACTCTGGTCTATGTGGGGCGGAGCTGTGGCATGGGACAACTGACAAAAGATCTGCTGTTATTCTGATTGGTTCAAGAAAGAACTTGACGTCAGCTTCTTCCAGCACAGTCCTACCCAACTCAAATAAAAAAAAAAGAAACACAAAAGTGCAAGAATCTCTCACCTGAAACAACCAACACTGGTCTTTACCTGTTACACATAAATTCATGCAGTGGCTTGTAGTCAAACTACAAAATGATAGCCCCTTTAACAAATGGAAGACAATATCATCAGCTGCTGGTAATCACCTGTCTCCTCTTCCTCAAGGTGTTCAAAAGCGGTGACAAAGTCCTCCTCAATAGATGAAACAGACTGGTTAGTGTCATCATCCTCAGCTTGACAAGCCTCTGATATGCCCCTCTGCAGAGACTGTAACTCCAGAGCATATCTGATTCCTGCTGTATACCGTGTTAGTAGACCCAGGATAGTACTGATTTGTGGAGAGCCCCCCTGCCTTAATATACACATGGCTCTGGATAAGCCTGCCTGCATTTAGAGAAAGAAAAAGGTGTTTAGTAGAACACCCACCATACCTCCTAATCATGTCACACATGTAATGGTTTCAGAAAGTAAATAGCAATTAGTCAGCAGGATCAACATCATTCTGAAATAGACTGAAAGCTGTTGTGTTTGGATCGGCCTGATCTTCAGAAGAAATAAGCATATACACAGTTATTCTTATGCTTAAAATCTATTTGATCAGGTATTCAGTACGAACATAACTAATTGCCATACGTGTTTCGCCACAAAACTAGATCTGCTGTCACATATAAAAATGTACCACACAGCTAGAAAACTGCAAAAAAACAAAAAATGGTGTTTGTCCACCATCAAAGACTCACATATATGTAGGCATGTATGCAAAATACTGTACCTGTGAAACGCCATCTTTTCTTTCAAAAGGTCGTTTGGGGTCTTTAAGGAACAGCACTTCTTCATCCTTTAGAGTGTGTATATGCAGTGATCTTAGCAACTCCATCAATTCAGCAGAAAGAGAGGTCAGAGCCTGCAAGCATTACAAGTAAGTGACTTTAGTTACTACTTCAGTAACGAATTTAAATCCAAGAAGACCATTTACAACCTGGTATTAATTTCAAAACTTATCCACTGCACGCAAGTCATTACTTAAAGGTAAATATCAGTCTAATTATAAGTGTAACATTAAATAACTTTCGAGGAAGTAAAAAATAAGACTTGCCTGTAGTGTGAAATCCTCACCCTCAGCATGACTAGGTAAGCATACAAAATGGATCTAAAAAAAAAAAAAAAAAAAAAGTCATGAAATTTTTTTTTAAGAGTCGGGACCAAAGAGCTCCCCGTCCTCCACTCCAAAGTCCCCGACGAGGTGGACAAACGTTACTAATTAATTCAAGTTATATCAAAGTTTTAGTTTTAATTTAATCTGTTTTCTAATTTTAAAAGAGTAGCAAATTAATAGAATTGAAAAAGCGTTCTTGTAAAAGTTAAAGAAAAGTAAAGAATCAATCTTGCAAAAAAGTCAAAGTCAGATGAAAAAACCAAACTTCAGCCACAGGTTTGGTTCAAAGGAGAGAAAAGGCCCTCTTTTATTAGTTCCAATGTGACAAAATGGCACCCGAAAGCCAAAATGTACAGACAATCCAAACACATTACATCTTATACCACTATTGGGCGAGGTTATCACCCCTCCTGGGGGTGAGATCATCGCTCCACCTATTTTTGAAACATCCTGGAATCACCTTAGATACCAATAGAACTGTTTTTTTCTAGCTTTCTTAGGAACCGTTATTTCTCACCCAACTCAAGATATCGCTGTTGTCGGAAGAAAACCTTGTATCTCAATTTTTGTCATTTGTCATTTTTTGACATAATTTGAAAATTCCTATTGCTCTTTACATTGTACATGAATTTCGTGATCAATGGACCAAATGAAATGGCCCAAAATGACCTGGGAAAATGTCTGGTTCCATTGACTTACATTAAAAGTAAAGTAGGTTTTTTCCTTCTCCTGTCAAGTTACTATTTTGGAGATATGAGGTTTTCTTCTGACAACAAAAATATGTTTTTTTAATTCATTTTCTCTGCCTTGTTTTATCAGGCCTCCCTGTCCTCCCTGTTCGTAATCTTTTCTTATTAAACTAGCTCAAAGACCGGTTCATACCAACCCTTATCAGCTAGCCTTCCTATTCCCAGCTAACTTTTACTGTAAAAGCAGTGTTTCTCACTCTTTCTGACCTTCGAGGTGTTTTTTTCCTACCACAATGGGTCCTTTCATTACAATACCCTGCTTTGTGTCTGGAGTAGAGTTCACGTTATCGCATATATGGAAATATTGGGCCTGCTTTTTCCAGTCCCTGTCTGCCTGCCTCAGTTAAATGCTTATAGGCCTGTCTGTCACAGTTTAATGTTTATAACTCTATTTTTAATATTTTCCAAGCTAATGATTGTTACAAAACTTTTATTAATTAGGGTTCAAGGACATTTTCTTCAAAAAAACCCAACAAAAGCATCATTATTTAAGTTATATGGTCTAGCTTGGAACATTTCTGGAGCAGATTTCATAAAGGTGGGAAGGTAAAACCTTTCTGCCACTTCAGTTTTCAAGATGCGAATGTTCAAGATTATTGCTAGATGAAATGATTTGTTTTTATTTTTTAATAAAATTGTTATTTCTATAAAATTATTATAATCTTATATAATTAGTATAATTTAATAGAAAAAACTCTTTTTGCATATGTATGTGTGATATGCTTTAGTCACATCTGTGGCATAATTAACTATTCAGCCTTGTGTTTGCATGTATTCAACCCACAGTATTAAATCCAACTTGGCTGTCATCTGACTTGGCTGGTATAAAATAAAACACAGTTGTAGAAAAGAGCCTGGAAACTTATTTTTTAAGTTTATTATCTCCTCTGCAAATTGCACAACCTGCATACTTGATGCAATTCCCTCAAAATTACCCAAAGAAGTACAGCCAGTCATTATAAACCCTTTTTTAACTATAGTAAACTCATCCCTTAGTCTCAGCTATGTTCCCAAAGCTTTTAAACTAGCAGTTATCAAACCCCTGATCAAGAAACCAAATCTTAATGTTACCATACTGTCTAATTACAGGCCTATTTCTAATTTACCATTTGTATCAAAGATCTTAGAAAAGGCTGTGGTCCAACAACTTATTTCATATCTACATAAGAACCATATATATGAAAAATTCCAACCTGCATTCAGGCCACATCACAGCACTGAGACGGCTCTAGTTAAGATAACTAATGATCTTCTTATTGCCTCTGATCAAGGCTACATATCCCTGTTAGTGCTACTTGTCTTCAGCGCAGCTTTCAATACAATAGACCACAATATTCTCCTAGAAAGGTTAGAAAACATGGTTGGAATCACAGGGACAGCCCTATTATGGTTCCAATCTTACCTAACAGAAAGTTATCAGTTCAATAGTGTAAACAATTTATCTTCCAGTTATTCAAAAGAAGGATTTGGAATTCCGCAAGGCTCTATTTTAGGACCATTATTATTTACACTATACATGTTACCGTTAGGCACAGTTATAAGCAACCACAGCATCAACTTTCATTGTTACGCAGACGATATGCAACTGTACATATCAGCCAAGCCTGATGACAAATACAGGTTAAAGAAAATGGAGTAACTGTGTAAAAGACGTGAAAGGCTGGATGTCATGTAACTTCCTCCTACTAAACAGTAACAAAACAGAGGTTCTCCTTCTGGGTCCAAAATTAGCAAGAAATAAACTCCCAGATTTAATTTTAAATCTTGCTGACTTTCCAGTCACACCTGGCTCAGCAGCAAAAAATCTTGGCTTCATAATTGATTCAGATTTATCATTCAATCAACACACAGGCAGCATCACTAGGACAGCTTTTCTACATCTTCGCAACATTGCCAAGATCAGAAATGCCCTATCCCTGCGTGATGCAGAAACACTGGTACATGCCTTTATTACTTCCAGGCTAGACTACTGTAACGCACTACTGTCAAGATGTACGAGCAGGAATTTAAGCAAACTTCAACTATTCCAAAACACTGCAGGCAGCGTCCTCACTAAAACTAGAACATTTTATTATATCAGTCCAGTGCTATCATCACTTCATTGGCTGCCTGTTAAATTTAGTAATTGATTATAAAATTCTCTTATTGACATATAAAGCCCTACATGGGCTCGCTCCTGAGTACCTACAAGACCTTATTTCCCATTACGACCCATCACGACTACTCAGATCCCAGAGTGCTGGCTTATTAATAGTTCCTAGAATTCATAAGGCTGCAGCTGAGGGAAGAGCTTTTTCTTATAAAGCCCCCAAACTCTGGAATGATCTTCGAGAAAATGTTCGGGATTCAGACACAGTCTCAATCTTGAAGACTAGGCTGAAAACTCACTTGTTCAGTTTAGCTTTTGGTAGGTAATGTTCCCCCTTTAGATAAAGGCAACAGATCCAGGGGTCCATGGACACAGGGAATTATAGTAAACTGAGACGATGCTGCTGTCATCCCGCTGCTCGCACGCGGTCACTCAGGTTTGTGGACGGTGGAGCGGAGGAATGCCAAACTGTCTGAGAGTGCTCTCGTGTCCGTGTGTCCTTCTGGTTCTCTCCTTTTAGTTAAGCTGTCATAGTCAGATCTGCTGGAGTCATTAGCCACACTCTGGAAATGTGTACATCCCTTGTTTTACGTACAAACAGACAGAATAAAACTAATTCCCTCTCCCTTTTTTTTTCCAAGTATACAATTGCCCACATGTCCGGCCGGACACTGAAGGACGACTGACTGTCGAGCCCTCCTGCTACCCATTTCAGACCAGCTGCCCACGCCTCAGCTACCGCCACCTACCTTGGACTAGGCTGCCCACCCTACACTGATGTTTTCATAGACTCCTAGCTATTACTACTACTAATAATACTACTGCTATTAATATTAGAAGTATAATCACTTGTAGGCAGTTTGACCAGAGGAGGATGGGTCCCCCCTGGTGAGCCTGGTTCCTCCCAAGGTTTCTTCCTCAGTTCTGAGGGAGTTTTTCCTTGCCACTGTTGCCCCTGTCTTGCCCGCCTGGGGGTTTTTACATTCTTGTTAAAACTGTCTTTTCTGGAATTCTGTGAAGCTGCTTTGTGACAACTTCCGTTGTAAAAAGCGCTATACAAATAAATTTGATTTGATTTGATGTATGATCCTCACCTCTGGCAGACACTGTGATTCTCTACTATGTAGCTCTGGCATGACATTGCTCAGCTCCTTCCGGTTCTTCAAAAGGCTCCTTAAGGACAGAGCTGAGTTCTCACGGACAGTCTAGCCATACAAATGCAAGACCAAAGAGTTCTTTAAGTAACACAATTATACTGGCAACATAAGAGTACAAAGCAGTAAAAACAGAAAGGGTGTAAGTTTAAAGGAATATTCTATGTTGTTCCTTTTTTCAGTTTTAAGATTTTTTACTTGTTCTAAATTGAATCAAATTTGTTTTAGAAACCTTATTTTTTCATAAATAACCCAACGAAATTTGGAACATTGGACTTTTTATGCTTCTAGTCAAGACAATGTTTTGAAGTGTATGTGATAATGTATGTACCATATCAAACTCCAGAAGCACATATTACAAGCATAAAAATGCTGGTGTATTTACAGGTAGACAAAACAATAACACTAAGAGTTAAACTAACAACAAGGGTTTAACTGTATTCTGGCTTTAATAAACATTAAGTAAATTTATATGTGATGAGCTAGAAACATTTATTCCAGTTTTGTTCAAGGAACAGCTTTTCGTGTTTTTTCTAATAAATGATATTTAGAAGTTTTGGTAGCACTTTTACAGCTGTGAACAAATAAGTTAGTAATTGTAGTGGAAACATGTCATTAACAAAGAAAGGTAAAATGAGGCTATACAAATGTAAAAATCACTTACTAATTTTCATAAACAGTAAGTTAAGATAAAGAACAGCATGTTGTATATAGATATATGCAGTGAGGTTTTCCAATACAGTACAATAGAGCATTTTGTTAACATATTACACAATGGGAACATCTGATAGATCTTCCTGTCCAGAGTCTATGTAATCACAACTGCACTGTCCATAGGTGGTAAAAGTAAGAAAAAAAAAAAACACTGATGATTCTAATTTGGTAATGTAGCCAAAATTACCCACCCCAGTGCAGTTACCCACATTATTCTGAAGAACTGATGTTATCACTGTTGTGAGCTGCAGTAACTAGGAAACTGCAATAACTGTGTCTGTGCATAACACTGCACCTAACCCTTTAGACATAACAAGGTATAAACTAAGCATAATTGAATTAGTATGTGACTGCACTGATACCACTTCATTTCAGCAGAACTACTTCATTGTTTTTGGGGTAATAACACTAACATAATAAAGCTCTACAAGACTTATACAACCCCAATTCCAATGAATTTGGGATGTTGTGTAAAACATAAATAAAAACAGAATACAATGATTTGCAAATCCTTTTCAACCTATATTAAATTGAATACGCTACAAAGACAAGATATTTAATGTTCAAACTGATAAACTTTATTGTTTTTTTGCAAATATTCACTCATTTTGAATTTGATGCCTGCAACACGTTCCAATGACATTGGGACACTGGCAACAAAAGACTGGAAAAGTTGAGGAATGCTCAAAAAAACACCTGTTTGGAACATTCCACAGGTGAATAGGTTAATTAGAAATAGGTGAGTGTCATGATTGAGTATAAAGTGAGCATCCACTTTGTGAACAACTGCGTGAGCAAATAGTCCAACAGTTTAAGAACGTTTCTCAACGTGAAATTGCAAGGAATTTAGGAATTTCATCATCTACAGTCCATAATGTCATCAAAAGATTCAGAGAATCTGGAGAAATCTCTGCAAGTAAGCGGCAAGGCAGAAAACCAACATTGAATGCCCGTGACCTTCGATCCCTCAGGCGGCACTGCATTAAAAACCGGCATCATTCTGTAACTGATATTACCACATGGGCTCAGGAACACTTCAGAAAACCACTGTCAGTGAACACAGTTTGTCGCTCCATCTACAAGTGCAAGTTAAAACTCTGCCATGCAAAGCGAAAGTCATATATCAACAACACCCAGAAACGCCGCCGGCTTCTCTGGGCCCGAGCTCATCTGAGATGGACTGACACAAAGTGGAAAAGTGTCCTGTGGTCTGACGAGTCCACATTTCAAATAGTTTTTGGAAATCATGGACGTCGTGTCCTCCGGGCCAAAGAGGAAAAGGACTGTCCGGATTGTTATCAGCACAAAGTTCAAAAGCCAGCATCTCTGATGGTGTGGGGGTGTGTTAGTGCCCATTGCATGTGTCACTTGCACATCTGTGAAGGCACCATTAATGCTGAAAGGTACATACGGGTTTTGGAGCAACATATGCTGCCATCCAAGCAGTGTCTTTTTCAGGGACGTCCTGCTTATTTCAGCAAGACAATGCCAAGCCACAATCTGCACGTGTTACAACAACGTGGCTTCATAGTAAAAGAGTGCGGGTACTAGACTGGCCTGCCTGCAGTCCAGACCTGTCTCCCATTGAAAATGTGTGGTGCATTATGAAGCACAAAATACGACAACGGAGACCCCGGACTGTTTAGCAACTGAAGTTGTACATCAAGCAAGAATGGGAAAGAATTCCACCTACAAAGCTTCAACAATTAGTGTCCTCAGTTCCCAAACGCTTATTGAGTGTTGTTAAAAGGAAAGGTGATGTAACACAGTGGTAAACATGCCCCTGTCCCAACTTCTTTGGAATATGTTGCAAGCATCAAATTCAAAATTAGTGAATATTTGCAAAAAACAATAAAGTTTATCTATTTGAACATTAAATATCTTGTCTTTGTAGTGTATTCAATTGAATATAGGTTGTAAAGGATTTGCAAATCATCGTATTCTGTTTTTATTTATGTTTTACACAACGTCCCAACTTCATTGGAATTGGGGTTGTATTAGTATGACATCTAGAGTGAGCAGATATTGTATCGTAAGTGCTGGACACTAAACAATATGATATTAAAAGTAAATAATGAAAAAATTGCAATGATTTATTCACTGTTTACTGAAATAGCTACGAATCAATTATGGTGTGCCTGCTGGAATATTAACATTTTATTTACAAGCTGTTACTATTATTTGTCGATTATGTTACCAACTAGTTACAACTTTAATTATTAACCCAACATTTTCTATAAATTTAAGAACAGCTAGAAAATTAGCATGTCATTTTTAGGTTAGAAAAACTGGTTACCATAATATTATCATATTATTACCAACTTATTATCAATCTGTAAAGAGCTACCAAAGTTTCTTACAGAGCTCTTTAAAGGCTCATTCTTGCCAAGTATTAGTATGTGTGGACTTAACAAGATGTTGCTTTAAAAATTTGGCTACCTCCTTTCTGATGGTGGCACGGTTCTTGAGTGGAACACCTTTGATCCTGGCACAGGCATCCATGGTAATGAAGGGTGGGGCTGGGAGGCTAGCCTCACCTTGAAGAAAAGAAAGGAGAAATAACTGACAGAGCCTGTTTACAACTTGCATTAACATGGGTTGTGTCCAGATTGTATCTATAAACTTTGGCTGGATTCCATTTGTATATTTCATGCAAAAAGCTACATTCCCAGTATAAGGATAGCCAAAATACATTCCATTTACACTTGGGTTAAATGTGATGGAGATCTGTCTACGACAACCTCTGAGTGGGGTTTGAGTAACCTGATCGTAATCCACACACAGCGTGTCCTGTAAATGTCCACAACAGGCTTTTTATTCCATCAAGTGAAATCCGAACATGAACCAATAACCAAATTGCACTGAACATGAATATAATGCTCTAAATAGATCTCTAACATGTAAAACAGCAGTGTATCACTAGGTACACAACAAAATATTTGTTTGGACAGTAGCCTATTATTTCAACATGAAAATTTTTCAAATCAGAATTAACTTACCATAATACATGCTGAATAAATATATTGCTGGCCACTATAGAGTCATTAAACACACTTCTGTTACAGGTATACCTCAGACTGTAAATGTAAATTAATAGTTCATTTCTAAAGATTCCCAGTCCAATGACAGGTTTTTACCTCCTCACTTTCAAATCATAATTGAAATTAAGATGCACAATACAGCACAATATTGAGTAATTAGGAAAACCGGCTCAAGCCTAAGAAAATAACAGACAGGGTTATTAAACACAGGGTTATTAAATGAGAACCATATATAGAACACTGTAAAGGTACTAAAATAATTATAAACCAAGGTCTGTAAGGTAAATCTGTAGTAGTAGTGCACTGCCCCAAACAGAGCTTATCACATTCTCACATAGCATAAAACATTGTTGTGCAGCTGCCTGATGCAAGATCTTATCTATATATTGCACAAGAGTAAGCCTATGCAACATAAGATGAGCTAGACAAAGAGCTGACATGGCTGATCTCTGAAACCTAAGCTGAAACCAACAGTATGAAACAAAAATGCAGGTCAAGTGAGAGAGCAACATATCTTAGGTTTCATGATCCATGATCACATTTAGGTTAAAACACCACAGGATGTACATACTACAAGACCTGGAACAGGTCCAAAATAAATAGCACGCAAAACGTTGACAATGTGTTTGTTCCAAAAATTGAAAAACAACTTGGTAGTACAAAAAAAAAAAAAAAAAAAATTAGTAAAAGCCAAAAACAGCAAAACTATATAAGAACTCAGGTGTAAAGACACGTCTTCTAATATCTAAATGGCTCAAGGTTGTCACTTGAAATAAATGTGTGCTCAAAAAAGCAGTTCCTCAAGAGTTCTTTAGTAAAGGCAGGCAGAACTTCTATAATCATGACACATGAAGAGCCTTTCAGTGATTAAATGGTTCTTAGCAGATCAACTAATCTGTCACTCTAATTATGCTTCCACAAGTTTACAATAACCTGTTATTGTTTTTTCTATTGCATTATTATTATTATTAAAGGCAGAAAATTACATGGACATTTTCACTATTAAATATAATATTTTTGAGCATTTAGTATTAATGAGTATTAATCTACAGGGATATTTTTTCACAGCTCCAAAGTTCAGACTTAGAAAGCTGACTGCATTTTCTGCTTCTCACGCTCCGACTAACCCCAAATACATTCAGTGATGTTGAGGTCTGGACTCTGGGGTGGTCAGTCCATTCTTCTGAGAACACCAGCAGTTTCTTTGCTTAATTGTTTGATTTCCATTTACTTTTCTCAGTAACAGCCTCTTGACAGCTATACATCCTTTCAGATCCATAGTGTTGAGCCTTCTCACAGTGGAATGACGGACAGAAACAGCTATGGATTTTTTTCAGAACTATGGTGAAACTTCTTTTGTATCTCAAAGATGAAAGCTGTAAGTACTGTTTATCTGAGGGTCACCAAGTGGTCTACCAGGTCTTGCATTAACTCCACATTTGGAAACTCCTGTTTTTTGTTTTTTTTTTCCTTTGCCTTCCTCATGCAAGTATATTATATCTTATCTCTTCAGAAATAACTGTATTTAAATAGACATATTGACTGGAAATTAAATGAACAGTGGTCTATGAGTTTTGCACTGTGTTGCAGAATTTCTTTGGCTGACTGTGTAGTCTTTTTTGTTGATTACATAGTAATAACAAGGTAAAGAATCAACCATGGACAAGTTTGAGCATTCAGTCCCTGGAATACAACACAACAAAAAAAAAGTAGCAAGGGGTCTTTGTTAAAGTGTCAGGGAGGAGTGATTTTATATATGCCATGCATGCTGTTCATACATACATACACTGATGCATGTAAGTAAATTTTATTCATAAAACACATATAAAACAACAACAGTTGACCAAAGTGCTGTACATAAAGAGAATTATATAAAATATCTAAATCTAAAATTAGAGGGTAATCACAATCAGAAACAATCTGGTACCTACAAAGTTAACAGAAAAAAAACGAATAATAATCATAAAAGGAAACAAGTTTTAAGTCTTGATTTGAAAACAGTTTTTCATGTTTAGGGACAGGTTGTACCACAGCTTCAAAGGAGTGATTACAAAGGAGCGGTAACCCTTAAGGTTCTACCGAGACTGAGAACAGACAGAAGTAACTGATGTGAAGACCACAGAAACCTAGGAGCAGAGTAAGTGTAGAGCATGTCTGCAGGGTAGAACAGGGCTAGCCCATTAAGAGCTTTAAAAATAAATAAAATAATTAAGAATAAAAAACTACTGTTACTCTATTATCTAGTCCATTATTTGTAGTCAGTGCTAATTGGAGACAAACCAATGATGAAGTTCTACATACAGGCAATTGCAATAATCTAGATGTGAAAAAATGAAGGCACAAATGTCTTTTTCCAAGTCCTGAAAGTAAAAAAAAGGTTTTATTTTAGAGACCAAGATTCTGAACCTGTGGCTTTACATATTGTGAGTGTACTCCTAGATTATTTCATATGTTCTAAGAGTATTTAGAAAGGCTACAAAGAATAATATGTTTTTTTTCATATTTTTCATACATTACTAATCTGGAATAATAAATTACTGTAAAAATGTAAAAATATAATCCAAAGCGAGCTATAAATGAAACTGGTGCAACAAAAATAATAGCACTGAAAATCTTCACAGGCATCACATTTTTCATAGGTAACATTTTAAGCAGTTTAGTAGATGGAGAGCGACACTCTGCATTGGTAAGAATTTCTTAAACTAGGCCAGGCTGACACCTTTTAGTACTACTGTGTGTGGGTGGATAACAGTGACAGTAAAAAAAAAAAAAAAAAAAAAAAAGACAAGTTGAAAGGGAAACATTCTTTTACTGAAAGTGCATTAAGAACACACTCTCCTGTAGAAACACATCAGTGGGAGGAGGTCTGAGTGACAGGGCTCAAGCACAGCTCTCATGGACAGGGAACTTGAAACCTATATTTCATATGCCAATTATGCACACATTAACAAAAAGAACAAGTATCCACACACTACTGATAAGTGATTATTATGAACAAGAATAATGTCTGTCAAAGCACAAACATGACCCAAGCATAACCAGGACTGATAATCCAACATTTTGCCAATGTTACACAGGTTTTCACTCACAAAAAAATATATATTTTCAAAACAGTAGTGTATGCCAAAATACATCACTTTAAAGGTTTCTAGACACCTGTTTGTCCAACAGTTCTGAAATCAAAAGTATTATTAGGTGTGTTCCTCCTTTGGTGCAGTAACAGCCTCTGCTCTTCTGATCAGGTGTGTTGGGAGAACTGAGAAACAAGAAAATGTGCCTGATGGAGTACTCCGTGACCAGGGCTGGGAACCACTGCTCTAGATGTGTGAGTATTTTCTTGCATTCAGCCACAAAAGCATTAATGAGGTCATGTCCTAATGCTGGATCACAAAAGCCACTCCAACTCATCCAAAAGGCATCGGATGGCACTTTATCACACCAGAGAATCCAGTTCCACTGCTCTGCAGCCTCTAGCCAACATTACGCATTGGGCATAGGCTCATGTGCTGTTGCTCCAGAGCATCCCATTCTACTGGCAATATTTTCATTTGCGGATTATACAAACTGCTTGCATGCAACTGAAGGCCTGATTCAGCAGTGGGTGCACCTTAAAGTCAGTGTGAACTAGAAATTAAAAGACTTTTTTCCATCTGTACCATGACATGGTTTCTGAGCTAACTGAAAATGTACGCAGTATTGGGGCGGAAGAAGGGGGGAAGTGAAACATGATAGAATTGTTTCATCTTATTTTTCCACCACATGCTAGTGCATGGTGAGGTCATCAAAACTCAGAAAGTGGGCAGAAGTCACTACACTAGAATCAAAGATCATAGGAGAAACAAGACTGTTGCGTTTTAAATGTAGTGGTTTGATGAAGCGGGTTTCACATGACCAGGGACATAAAGTGACTGAGGTTAAAAAAAATCGATTTCAGTTTGACTTTAATGTAGCCAAAATCACAAATATAAAAGTGGCGTCTTAAAATATGTGAACAATCTTGCTTATTTCACAAAACAACAAGCGAGAAAATGACAACCGACCAGAAATAAATCACTGTACCAGTGATTTGAATTACACATTTTTTGAAGACAAAAAAATCAGGTTTTATTTGGTTAACAAATGCATTACCAATCAAACCCAAAACATAAACCATGGTGGCTTCTCTAGCCTTTTCTATGTTAGCACTTCAATGACTATCTTACAGGCCTCTGGCTAGAAATGACAAGCTTTTCTCGAACTGCTATTTTAACAGCACTATTATATGTATCGTATGCCTTTATTAAGAATGATATGCGCTTTATTCAAGAGTGAGTTTAAGCTCCTCGTATTTGTTTACTTCTAGCTAGCTAGCACGCTAATGTTTCGCGTTTCAGGCCTGAACGTGACAGGCGTTATACAATGCTAGCTAACTAACTTAGCAACCTACGCTCGTTGTATAAACACTCAGCGCATCCGTGACATCTCCCTGCCGTTAAAACGCTAACATGTTTGTCTGATGCTGACTGCTTGAACGACGCGCACACGGCATTCGCGCGTTTGGCAGGGACAGTTAACCCCGGCGTTTGGCAGGTGAAGTGATTTTATTTCGACGCAGAGATTACCAAACACCCAGCTAGCATTGAGCCAGCGCAGGGTGTAAGCTAACTGAGCGAGCCTGCTCATCGTCCAGATACATAAACTCAGTAATACAGTTGCTACTTGTAAATATGCCTTGTTGCCACTGCATCACAGCCACTGTCATCACCAGTCTCGTCAGCTTCATGTGTTTCTCACCTTTTGCTGTCGGACCCCCGCAGTGAGGCGTTAGCTGTAGCCTTGCTGTTCATGAAAACAAGCCGAGCAGACCAGAGCAATAGAATCAGAAACTCAGGCTCTGACAGCCTGAGCCCAGAATCAACGATGGAGACAGCGCAGGCAGCAGGGATGGCCGATACCACTATTTTTTCCTTTTCGATACCAAACAATTCAAAGTTTAATGTCTCGATACAAACACCGACACCTTTCACATTGTTGTTGTGCATATTAAAAGGGGAATACTTTGTGATTTCTACAGTGAAGCATCAACAATTATAAGTCTATGTACTAGCAAAAAATCAACAGCCGTATATTTCTGTGGTCCATATCGTTCATATCAACAGTTCTGTTGAGTAAAACGACTCCACATGATCTGCCATTTTTGAGCACTGACTCTGTCTAATGTGGCCTGCACAGATGCAGAGGGAGAGGGCAGAAGGAAAATTCAGAAATTCCCCTCAGAACTGTTCTGGGCTCTGGCTTTAAGCATCCAGGTTTACTGAAGACGTACTATATTGTGTGTTACAATTGTACCACTTGATTATGTGATATTATACAACAGTCAGTCCCGGTGTTCTGTCGAGTTGTGCTACGCATCGATATTTGCTACTTTGCGCTTTTGCGCATGCGCAGACCCACAGCCTTGTCATAAGTTTCCACGCCCATTAATCTATGCTCCCTTTCTGTCGATTATACGTTCAGGTGAGTAATTTCTTATCTTTTTATTGTTTCCTGACCTATAAACATTTATATAGGCTCCTTAATAAATGTTTTGGATCCTGCCTGCTCTCATCGCACTTTTCTCATCGCATATATGGTTTGTATACAGAAGTTATAATAAAGAAGTTATAATAAACTGCATATCCATGCTTCCCTTGTCCATACAGTGCACACAGAGTAAGTAGTGATGTTAAAAAATATGGGTCTGTACTGGAAGCATTTTTCGATAAGGGATGCATTATTTGACATGTGATATTAGTCTATCGAGATATGCTACACATGGAAAATATTTAATAAGGAAGTTATAATGGATTTAAATCCATGCTTCCCTTGTCCATACAGTGCACGTACTTGATTTTGTAATTAAATGCGTCATAATACTGAGTTAGGCTCTATTTAATGGGAAACACACAACTGGAAGTGCAAACCGATAAGGTAGCATTTCTCGATGGAGTAGCACAGATCGATAGAGTCTGCAGACGATTAACGCTACGGTAGCATTTTTCGACAAAGCAGCACAATTCGACAGAACACCGGCCGCGCTAGCTGATTGGTTGAGAGGCGTTCTAACCGCTGTAATTGCGCCGTAACGTCACAGCTTTTTCACACGACTTTGACGAGATTCTACTTCTTACTTTGCGCACAAACAGAAAACGGACACTTTTAAGATCACATTTAAGATCGCATTTGAACGATAGCCGATTTGGTCAGACTCTGAATATGAGACTACACTAAATCACCAAACTGTCATTACCACCGAGCAAGCTTTTCGGCAGCCATGGCAGAAGAACACGTAAACAACCTGAAGTTAGAAATAGCTATAATACTAGCTAATAATGCTAAACGCGAGCTAAGGCTACTACGCATTAATTTGATGCCACTAAACTACATGAAATTGAGGCGTGCTGTGTTGATGCTCTGACGAGCTGTGCTATCGTTTTAAAATGTATAGCGCATATTTGCAGGTATACTTGTAAATAAACCTCTGGGTGGGATATTTTGATAGGCTAAAACGCCTTATCAAAAACACAATACATTTTCCCTCATTCTGTACATGGATGCCACTATAACCCACCCAACGAGGCTGTCAGTCTAATTACGTGAATTCAGTGCATAGTAGCTTTAGCTCCCATGTAGCAATATTCATATTTCAACTCTTTAACGACCCGTAATTCGGAGGAGCCAGTGGTGCTAGAGAGAAGAATGTTCACAGGACAAAACATAATCGGGTTCTGAACATTTTTATTTAACACAGGGTGCAACACAGGCGACTTTTCGACAACCCTATTTATTCTGGCCATAGAGAAATGAACGACAACACCACTACAGTGGTCGAGCTAACACACTCTCTCTACTGCTCTGCTGCGTAAATGCAAGGCTGAGTGATGAATCTATATTGAAATTGCAGTTTGAAAGTGTCTTTTCAAATTCTAATGGGGGAACTAATGTAACAAAACAGAGCTTGTGAACTGGTAGTAAGGTGCATTCAGGCTTCAAAAGTACAAAAAAGGCATGTGCTGATATTCCTTGAGAAAAAAGTGCTTTATAAAATGAAATTTAATATAAATTATTGTGTGTAATTTACAATCGCAATTTCCGTAAGAAAAAATTGCAATAGGATATTTTCCCCAAATTGTCCAGCCCTAAGATAAAGTCAATGCAATGAAATGACTTTATAATTAGGCTATGCACTATAGCCAATCTAAATCAAGAGCTTTCTGCACCCTGTTCATAATTTAATCTCTTTCTGCAGGTCCCCAGTGGCCATTCTGTTCCCCTGTAATTCTGGTATGACTTGTTGGCTCTTTGTGTGTGAAATGTTCTGAGCCTGTGTTCAGCTGCTAGCGAGCGATGAGGGGTGAAAGTGGAGAGGTGAGACCCCCCCTGTGTAAACAGTGTATACTTCTCCAAGTCAAATGTAATGAGATATATAGGACAGCACAACTGCAGCCTTCTTGGTATAAAATAGTGAATAAACATTTTAAACACAATAAAAACACTTATTTTGTTGATTTGCTTGCACACAGATGACAATGAACATCCAGTCCTCTTCCATTTTGTAAATCATACACATTTCCATCTAAACATATTCCAGCAACATTATTGAAAAAATACGCAGTTCAGCTACGAGATCTCCACAACAACCAGAAATAACATTTCATGACTGCAGTGAAAAGAGGCTAAACAAAAACGTTAAGAAAAATATTTTATTTATTAATTTGACAATCTAAAGAAACTATAAAAATGACTGAACAGAGTAGATTCTATGGACATAGAGAGGAAACTGTCTGTTATTTCAAACGGTAATGGCTTTTGTTCATGGATTTGAGTAATTCTGACTTCAAATATATCAAGAATGCAAGAACAGCCATATTTGCTTATATTCAAAATATTCAAATTTTTTCAGTAATCTATTCTATTGGTTCAGGGGTAGCCACAGATGAATAAATTGCTGCTCAACAACAAATATGCAGATATTACTGCATTGCATGATACTGCTTATGTATTTATTGCATTACACACTGTACCTTTAACGGGGGTCATGGGGAAGTACTAATTCCTGCCACTATTACTTAATTATAGTAATTTGCAGTGACTATTTTGAAGAAACATCCACCAAAAAGAATGAACCAAATGACAATGCATTCAGGTTTGCAGGTATGCATTCAGGTTTATTGAAGAAGTAAGATATTATGTGGTACCATGTTACCACTTGAAAATGTACAACAAAATCGAAACATTTATTTATTCAATCAGGATACAAAAATACACATCTCAGTGACTTCCATATTGTAATAAATAGTTAACCATGCATCTACGATAAAAAGGCACAGAAAACAGTCACTTAGTAGTCATAAAAATTACCAACTACCAAAAAATCATCCAGATATCAATACAAGTGACTACTGTAACATTATATCCCAATGGTGAAACCACATACACATCAGTTGTTTAACCTTAATAAATATGCAAATGCTGTATATAGCTATACACATAGTTTTAAAAATTAAACTGTGCCATTGTAAACACAATGTAAACAAATGAAACTCACATCGCACATCTCTTAATAGGATCATGTTTGCGATATGCAATCCTGCATTAAAAATTTCTCATGTCAATTGGATTTTGAAAAATCAGGCAGTTTACAGCTTTATGTACACCATCTCTAGATAAGCTCAAGCGTGCTTCTGCTTGACGTCTTATCAAAAAAACACTCCTGGTCTAGTAGATACACTCTTGAGAACTTGTTCAGAGACAGCTATACATAGGTGTGCGGATGAACTCGCTGCAGCATGAGAGGAAGACTGCACTTGGGGATCTGAGTGAAATGAAAGCAAATAAAAAACGCACAGAGGCACCGTTATACTGAGGTCAGTCAACCTGCTACAGTTTATAAATGGAAACACTGTAAGGCCAAATCTTTAGGGGCTTCATGTAGCTATCAAGTCCTTAAATCTTCCAAGGTGCTATATGCAGAATCACTCTGAAAGTATTATTGGCATTTCACTCCACATCTCTGACAGTATATATGGCACTATCCCTGTGGTACAGGTTTCTATGGTGAAATGTGTAGAATCAATTTTGTACTAGCATCTTTGGTAATGACTCTAGCGAACTGGGGAGATTTTCACATACAGTCTTTGACTCCTTTCAAAGGCAATGCATATCCGTTCTGTAAAGTGAAAATAAAAACATAAAAATACTACATTCAGTTTTGAATTACAATGTGTGCATGTAAGCGTGAAGACTCATATGGTACAAAAAACTGCCTAGTCTTTTAAAAGGAGATTTAGAGTCAATCAGCCCTCCTCCTTTTCTTCTCAACTCATGCTGCCAGTCGTCTAGGCACCTTTCCATGCTCTTCAAATTCTCTAGACACTTCTTTTAGAGTCAAATAGAAAGTCTGCAGTTGACCATGCAGCCAAACTTATGGCTAGTGTTGGATTTAAAATCTGCAGTTCTACTTAGGACCATTTGCCAGACTTGGATGATCTTTTATTATGTCCGCTGTGTTCATTTCCAATTTACTTTGATTCAATATCTATGTTATTTTATGAAGACTTTATGAAGACGTAGGTGGAAAAGAACAGAAATACTTTGTTTCTAGCAGTCAATAAGTACTTGGCTGGAATCCGCTGAATAAAACAACTTAATCTCTAGACAGATATTCAGATGTGACCTACTACCCTCTAGAGGGAGATTATGATATGACATCAAACTATCATGAAACCTACATGTCTGGTTTACTTGTGATTTACAGGACTTGATTTAAGCTAATGTTAAAATGTCCATAACAAAGAAAATAAAAGAGGCACAGCAGGCAGTTCTGCCAGTGTAAGAGAACATCCAGTTGTCTAGCAAATTATCCTGGAAGCACAGTTTAGTAGATATGACTGATGATCTGCTTGTGGAAGATTGTATGAATTTAGAAAGAATATGGCATGATAAGTCTGTCCACGAGTCCACCTTATACCAAAATAAAATAACATTAAAAAAAAAGAAAGAAAGGAGTGCATGAACTGGTTTTTGTTTTCCATGGAAAAACATCACATAATAAAGCTTCATAGAGAACAAAATGTATCAAAATAAATACAATATTGCACCTTCAATAGAATACAACAGCACTTAACATATAAAGGCGATTACTAAACATTAGAATAATTCACATCGGTATCATGGTGCACTATACACAATCAAATGTGTAAGCTCAATATATCATGTTAGCATTAATCTATACAAACCATGTTCCTTACAACTGGAATTAACAGTTCAATATATTTACAGTGCATATATTAACAAACAAAACTTCACTTACACTAGTATACCCTGTAATGCCATCAACTTAACAAAATTTAGTTCTGGGTATCTTATCAAATTTACATTTTATCCCTAAATGCAATTTAAGGAGCGACAATCATGAGAAATCTATGCAAATTTGCAGATCAACTGCAATATCTTATGCTCGAAACCTATTCCAAGTAAAATAGATACATTTAAAGTACGTTCGGAGTCGATATGTGGAGAGGCGACTCTAACAAGAATTTCCACACTAATGCGCTGATAATAGATTTTTCTGTTAAATGTTAACTACTATTGAATTTGTGGGAAATGATACTTAAAAGTACTGTTTAACATTAAATGTTGCTGATCTTGGGGGAAAATGACACAAGTATTATATTTTACTGAATTGCGAGGAAATCTTAATGAAAACTAAAAACCTCTCAACAACAAAATATATTGGGCACATTCACTTTGGTACTGTTTTCACAAAGAACTGATATTTCGTCTTAGTTAATGTGCTATCCAGATATAAATAATTGATCTCCTACCAATAAAGCACATTTTACAATAAATATGGCACGTGACACTGCTCTTTGACACAGAGGTTTCATGCAGACAAATAAATAGAAATCAAACAGCAGTCTATTAAGACCACAGGGATGCTTCAGTAGTAACAAATGGCATCATACTAAAGTCATATAAAACTTGTTCAAGTGTTAGTTTGTACAATAAAAAAACAAGACACTAATCATGCAGTGAAATAGATATCCAAATCAAGCATAAATACCATGCATCAGAGTGTCACTGTTTCAGGAAACCCCTCTTTAAACTTTTTCCTGGACTGCAAACCACTTTGCTATGATTGCCATTTGATTGCAATGCTTCAGCAGCCATTTTCCTGTCTCCTTAAAATGTAAACAGTGCTGTCGAAAGAAGAATATTGCTGACACATCACATCCCCATCCTACTGTAGCCATCTTTACCACAAGGCAAAGAGCCAGTGAGCTATTACAAGGCTTTACTTCACCCACAGTGAACACTTTATGGAAGTCCTGTTTTGCTACTCTTGACTCTTTTAAAGATGCCAGAAGTTGCCTCTACAATGAGAGTTGCATACCTGATTGTGCCATCAATGCAGTATGTAAAAAAATGGCTTTGTTTTTTTGTAAATCTACACCCACCTAGATCACTCTACCACTACGTCTCTTTTGGCACCAGCACTCATTCTAAAACAACACATTCTCAGGTTCTCTAAAGCTATGCTAAAGCAATGGGAGAAACCCCTCGAATCCGAGCTCTTCCAGACAACAGAGCTCAGTAAAACGTCCGCTCCTCACGAAGGGAACATGTGCTCAAGCCTCACAGGTCCACCATGGCGCTCTTGGCCAGCTCCTTAGTTCCCTGGAGAATTCTCTTCATATGACCCACCTTCGAGATCCCCAGATCCTGTTGGAACGAGCACACAAAGATCCACTGAGATGATGCACTGTTTTCAGTTATGATCTGTGCTGTAAAACAGAGAAAGGCTGATCTTGCAAACCAAATAAAGAATATATCCTGTGCTGCCATAGAAAGACACAGATTGAAAAATACTGAAGAATATTACATATGTTAAATCACTAGATTTGCCTACTTAGAAATACACTAAAGTCCTGTATTACTATTATTATTATTATTGTTATTATTATTAGTACACTTAAACAATCAATTAATTAAAAACTAATTGATTGATAATATACTCTGCCAAGATATAAAGATATTTGATGTAGTGCATTTTTAAAAACACAATTCTCAAATTAAATATTTTTTCATATGTCCATCAGGACAGCCCAATAGACAACATGGGGTTTGGCCAGATAGATGATAGGGACATTTGAAATGAGGGGGGCACAACAAAGAAAAAAAAATGGCACAGTCCAAGGAACATTTGTTCTGTCCTTCAGTTCTAATGTATACAACGTACTGCACAGAAGTCAGAGTCCACCCTTCATTAATTCATTTTCGAGTCACAAGGGCCATTAAGTACAAGTTATTCATTTTTCAAGAGATCTTTCAGGAGATTAGATATAAGTTAATCTTCTTGCATAAGAAAGGGAAAATCAAAGGAAATGAAAATCACATTATATTAAAAGAAATTAAGAAAATGAGACCCCTAACAACCATGCAAGACATGGTAGGCCAGCAATACTTTGACCATCCAATAAACAGTACTTATAGCTTTCATCTCGGAGAGATTCAAGCTCCACTCTTGCTTTAGATTAAAAAAAATCCACAGGTCAGTCTGTCCATCCTTCCACCTTGTGAGGACAACTCAACACTAAGAGTCACAAAGGACGCGTAGCTTTGGAAAACTAAAAGCATTTCACCCGAAATTCTGTTTGAATAACTTGTTGCAATGGCCCATTTGTCTAGAAATAAGTAATGACATGTGGTCTCTGCCCTTGGCACTGTACTGTATGATACATCACCATTGTAAACTTATCATAACACATTTACCACAAATAACAAATGGACAACATACAGTCATTCAACTCCACATTAAATACTGTGGAGAATGCTCAGAGTCATGTTGAAAATGGAATCTTAGTTAGTGTAAATCATGTTTACATGTTTATTGGTGCATTTCTGGTGTAGTTTAGGTGAGACAAGTAAGAGTATGAAATCTCAACACTGAAATGTATAAACTCAACAAGTGCAAATGATAGCACACCAAAGTGACGATGATCAGTGATGTCTTCAGTATTAATTCAGTCACTAATGGGTCAAGAACAGATGTTTTGCATGGCTACAGCTTTGCAGCTGTATTTGATCAGCTGAGCTAGAGATTTGCACTTGTTTGGTACGTTTCATCTGAGCTTTGCTTGTTCCTGCTAGTGTCATTTTGCCTCACACTTACACACACACACGCACACACACCTTTCACTGCATTAAAAGTAACATAAACACAAACATGCTGGTTCAAAGCTGGGTACATCACACCAGCCGAGTTGTCCATCACACGCCATTAGTTGATGCACATGTGTCACACCATGTTGCAGGTGGAGTCACACACTTATTTAGCTTCCTCTCAGTGTGGGTTGTGCCCCCCCTTTTCACTCTTTCAACCCCTTTCACTGACTATTCTACATCTTCGCACTTCCAAAGGCTGTAGCATGTCAGGGCCACAAACGGTTTAGTTAGTACGTAAGTAGGTTCAAGTCTCAAACAACACTTGCACAGAGGAAGCCAAGCAGAGCAGTGCAGCACAAAATAGCAAACAGGGGTCAGGTCAAATAAGACAGAGAAGAGAGAGTCAGAGAGTCAGTGAAAATAGAAAGAAGAGAGAGCGAGAGAGGGAGAGAGAGAGAAAGCTCAGATTTGTTCTGAGGGACATTGTGAGGCACGTAGAGGGGGGGGTGTGTGTATACCTTCAGGTCCCTCCTCTCCAGGTGCAGTAGTTCGGAGCCGCGGATGTCGTGGCGGATGAAGGTGTCTTTGTACTCCCCCAAGCTGAGCTGCTCCAGCCAGGCTCCCACCTCCTCAGTGCCCCACCTCTGAACTACACAAGTCAAGAGCGAGAAGCCCCCTTCAGTCTCCGAAAACCCCCGCACATACACGCAGGACACAAGCAGTACAGGGTCAAGGCCGAAATGGGGCAGAAATGAAAAGAAAAAACATCAACAACCACAAAGAGGGGGGAAGGGGTCAGAACAGAAAGAGAAGAACCACAGAAAGGAGTGGCAGCAGCAGCTGGCAAAGAGAGGGTTAAACAGGTTGGCTTTCAGTAAAGGTCTCTGGTCACTGGCACACCCAGAGGATTTTTTTTTCTGGCATGCAGGTTATCACAGTGGGACATCCACCACCGCATTCAGAGCAGACACAAGAGACAGGAGAAAGAGAGAGCAAGAGAGAACGAGAGAGAGAGACTGTGAAAGAGAGCGAGACTGAGAAAGAGAGGAGGGAGGACGGGAGGCTGAAGCCTGTGCACCCTAATTCTCAATATATCTGGCCCCTACACCATGGTTCAAACTGTCCTGTTCCATAAAGCCATACACTGGCTCATCCACAGGCAGGACACCACACTTGAGAGATAAGTTATCGTTATCAGCTAAATGCACGCTATACCCCAAAACTCAGAAGCAAGTTAGATTCAATTAGGTGCATTTCCTGAGGGAGTATCACTAATCTGTAGCAGTAGAAGAATATATTGTGGCTGTCTAAAAAATTGCCAGAAATTGACACTGATATAGTAACTGTAGGCTGATGCTGAAATCCAGTGATTTTCATGTGCAGTTGTATGCCTCCTGTCAAATATTTGAAAACCTTTGGTTAAATATGTTCTTAACCTATTTTGTTGATTTGCTAAGTGAAAATAGGTTCACATCATCTAAAAGCATTTTACTTCAAATTTTAGTGCACAATATCTACTTTCCTATTTAGTTTATTTTGGTTTATTTTTAATTAAGTTTAACATATTTGAAAGAATTAGACAAAATATAAGTATATAGTCATAAGTATTACACAGGTCATATGTTGTTTTTTCCAATGTGTTAAATTCAACAAATAAACAGTACTTGTGCATTAAAATGTTAACTCTATAGATGATGTGTACTTTTTTCTCTTACAAAATCAACAAAATATTTAATATGACAAGAGGCGCCTAGACTTTTGCATATGACTGTACATTCCGATTCCAATATATAAACATTTATAAAATGTAGAAACTGAGACTGGATTAGCATTACACAAAAATATAACATGGTTACAAATGCAGCCAAATGAATAAAATGCAGCCATTTTAGCACAGCAGCCCAGAATCACCTATATGTTCACTTCCCTTCCTGAGTACATTAAATACGTCATCTGCCGATACTGATATGATTCTGATATGATTGCCCATCCTAGGGGTGACAAAATCTTTTTTAAGTACTGACAGTATGTTTTTCTGACCAACTGCATATTTCATTACAAAGAGAGTGTAACTAGTCCTGTTTAACTGGATTTAGTGCAGCACAGAATACACTAAACAGTAAATACAACTCATTGTGCTCATAATTTTTCTAATTTTAAAAATAGCACTAAATGGCCCTTTTCATCTGCCCCAACTTATCAAACCTCAGACATATAAATATTGTGATGCATATCATCGTAAAATTGGTTAAGCATTGTCATGTTATATTTTTGCCATATTACCAACCCAATTGCATCCATAGGATAAAATGTTCTTAACTTGAATGTATTACTCTAAAAAGATTTTTATTTGGTCAGTTCCTCATGAAATAATTATATCATGTAAAGGGCAGTGAGACTTTTCAAGTGATATACAAGGTTTTGATGTGACGGCAAAAAATTATACTACATTTTTAAAAATGAAATAGTTATTAATTCAACTGCCGGCATATGAATTTAAATGGTTCCAGTGAGCCCAATGGTTCCAACACCAATCCTCCCCACGTATATAAGAAAGACCAGTTGATATATCTGTGTATGCATGGTAGTGGTTTCCCTTCTGTGAGCTGAGCCTTGGTTTGTGCCTGCTGTTCATGTGTGGACACATGGGACTGTATCTGACTCACAGGACGACACCATGAACAGAGGAAAGTGCAGGATGTTCATGGATGGTTGGGTTGGACCGAGGACATCACAGAACAGAGAGAACTCTCAAAGGGGGATGTAGATGCTATATGGAGCTCTGTGTCATCAGGCAGGCCACATAGCCCTGCCATAATGGCTCTAGGAGGTCAGACACTGTATTCTTGAAAAGAACACTGTGCAAAGTCACCATAAACACTCAAAATGAAAAACACCTCAAAATTCAGTTCTTCTGGCATTATTCAACAGTACAGCACTATTGTTGATTTCAAAGCACAATGTGGGAACACGACACACAGCACTCCATGAATGCGACACGCCATCCATGAAAAATGTTTTTGTCTTTCTAGTGTCAGAACAGCCACGCATTCTTACCTGACTGTGGGCTGGACTTCTTGAGGGCCTTCTCTTTCTTGAACTTTGGCACGATGCGAAACATACCACTGCGACTGTTTCTCTTGCCGTACTCCAGGGAGTGGTCCTATCACACATGACACAGACCTTTTCATTCCAAATGACTGATCTTTCACTTTATGGACATGCCAGTAAATGTTATGGCCAGAATTTCCACTGTTACATGCTCTCCATTACACACAAAGGTTGGTGTTAAATACTGGGTCAAAAGCCAACTCCACAATATTGGCTGAGCTCACCTCTTCGTCGTTGGGCTGAAGAATGTGGTAGAGCCAAGGAATCTCAGCCAGCTTGCCCAGCTCCACCTCCACACTCTGCAGAGCGCTGGACAGCAGCTCCTCATCAGGGGGGTCCAGTTGCTATATGGAAACAAAGCCCACAAAATGAGACACTTCCAAAAATCACACCCAGCCCAGCCATACACTACATTCTCCAAGCCAAGGTAAATGGTCAAGATCCTGAACATTTAATTCACGCTCAGTGATAGTTAGGGAGGCAGTCCTTTCATAAATGAGGCTATTCTAATAAAAATGGAAAGGAAAGGAAAACGTTAACAAAAAACTTCTGAAATGTACTTACCAATGACACTCGGCCTACTAGGACTGACTCAGTCTCATTGTGCAGGGCCTTCACTGTGCTGGCTACCTCAATAGCTGTGTTCCTGGTCAGGCTCTAAAAGAAGGAGACAGTCTGATTAGAACACACCAACAAACATCAATATAACTTTTATAAGTAATATGTATGAAGAGCAGGATCCCAGACAGGGGTTTGGGGGATACAATTAGAGCATTGTGGTGGTCTGCTAAAGCAGTGTTTCCCAAGTCCAGTCCTAGAGGCCATCTTCAGTGCAGTTTTGCATTTTCACTGCTCTAACACACCTGATTCAGCAAGGATCAAAATTTTAGTGAGGTCCATTTTGCAAAAATGTGACGTACATTTCATAGGGAATAAACTAACTGCTGAATATTAGTATTACACCAACCGTAAGTTTCTCCTTTAGAGTTTTTTTTTCAATCATTGCTCCCATTTTACCCATCCATAACTGTTATGCACCTTCTCCTTTAATTTGTTCCCCATCCCTTCATTGTTCCATAAATTGATTTGACTTCTTCCCTCTTTAGGTTTATTTAATTAATAATTGAACTGTTTTTATATTATTATGTTAGCTGAAAAAACATGCTGAAACCTACACTGAATCAAGTAGTTTTGAATTGTTTCAAATTGTATTTATCAGATTTTATTTAATTACCCCCTCCCCCATCTCTGCTTGTCTCTTTTGCGTCTCTGTCCTCATTGATTACTGAAAAAGTACACATTAAACATGCATTATAAAAGGCTATCTATACCAAACCCCAGCTAAAGGGAAAGGTAGCTAAAGTTAAACAGACAAAATACAGTCTAACATACCTGCTGATTCCTTAATACCGTTATGTCTCAACTGACCACAGCAGTTCTGAGGTCAGTTGAGAGTCACTCACTGCTTATCGAGTAGTTACATCTCTTTTTTTCCACGCTGAATCTCAAAAATCCTTCAGAAACTTTAGAAGACCTTAAAGGCCCAATGATAGTCACAAAGATATTGCTATCATGTACTGAAGCAGTTGTGGATAGCAACGGTTGTTATACAGTTATTGGAGGCTTGAGGAAAGTAAGGAGGAGCTTGGTCAATTTTGACTGGCCATAATACAGAGACAGCTCTCACAAAAAACAAATCAGATTTTATTATCACAAAAAATTACGCATAATAAATATTCTGTCCCCACTTGAGTAGGTCTGTGACACCGTGGCTGCACCCCTGAGTGGATTTCTGTATTATCATAACAGTGCTGTTTTTACGGTTATTCCCTTGAATGGAGAAAAGTGAAAAAGAAAAACAATCCTTATGAAACTACCGAGGTCCGGACCTCTGTGTCCTCATAGCTAGTTATAGCCATGGATTCAGCTCAAGAATGTGCTAATAATTGGGTAAGGATATAATGGGCGAGACTATCTGAATGCACTGATATCTGTACTAATCTTAGTACTACTTTACTTAAGTAGGTATTTGAATAAGGCATGTGTAATTTGGAACATAAAAAAACAACATTAAATATTATATTGTGAATTTTAAATACACCCCTATTCCAAAGAAGTTGGGACACTGTGTAAAACATAAATAAAAACAGAAAACGATGATTTGCAAATCCTTTTCAACCTATATTCAATTGAATACACTACAAAGACAAGATATTTAATGTTCAAACGGATAAACCTTATTGTTTTTTGATGTACAACTTCAGTTGCTCAGTTTGCGCTTCATAATGCGCCACACATTTTCACTGGGAGACAGGTCTTGAATGCAGACATGCCAGTCTAGTACCCGCACTCTTTTACTATGAAGCCACGCTGTTGTAACACGTGCAAGTTAC
The DNA here is from genome assembly GCF_015220715.1 of Pygocentrus nattereri. Classification (NCBI taxonomy): domain Eukaryota; kingdom Metazoa; phylum Chordata; class Actinopteri; order Characiformes; family Serrasalmidae; genus Pygocentrus; species Pygocentrus nattereri. The sequence continues at coordinate 24,583,455 of NC_051216.1, forward strand.
CCATGCCATGGGCACTAACACACCCCCACACCATCAGAGATGCTGGCTTTTGAACTTTGCGCTGATAACAATCCAGACAGTCCTTTTCCTCTTTGGCCCAGAGGACACAACGTCCATGATTTCCAAAAACTATTTGAAATGTGGACTCGTCAGACCACAGGACACTTTTCCACTTTGCGTCAGTCCATCTCAGATGAGCTCGGGCCCAGAGAAGCCGGCAGCGTTTCTGGGTGGTGATGATATATGGCTTTCGCTTTGCATGGCAGAGTTTTAACTTGCACTTGTAGATGGAGCGACGAACTGTGTTCACTGACAATGGTTTTCTGAAGTGTTCCTGAGCCCATGTGGTAATATCCGTTACAGAATGATGTCGGTTTTTAATGCAGTGCCGCCTGAGGGATCGAAGGTCACGGGCATTCAATGTTGGTTTTCTGCCTTGCCGCTTACTTGCAGAAATTTCTCCAGATTCTCTGAATCTTTTGATGATATTATGGACTGTAGATGATGAAATCCCTAAATTCCTTCCAATTGCACGTTGAGAAACGTTGTTCTTAAACTGTTGGTCTATTTGCTCACGCAGTTGTTCACAAAGTAGTGAACTTCGCCCCATCCTTGCTTGTGAACGTGTTGCAGGCATCAAATTCAAAATGAGTGAATATTTGCAAAAAAACAACAAAGTTTATCAGTTTGAACATTAAATATCTTGTCTTTGTAGTGTATTCAATTGAATATAGGTTGAAAAGGATTTGCAAATCATCTTATTCTGTTTAAATTTATGTTTTACACAACGTCCGAACTTCATTGGATTTGGGGTTGTACGTTTTGATTAAACATGCAACATAGAACCGCAGAGAATATCGAGACACTACGAGTTTCATACCTTCCGCCCAATGAGTGCTGAAGATAGATGATGTAATGATGAATGATGATTAGATGATGATGAATGAATTTTGTCAGGTTGTCTACCTTGATCACTATTTTTCACTGAGGCATTCACAATATGCATTTCAGTGTATCTTCATTGTCAATAATATAGAGCATTCTTGGTAATTATAGAATCATTTACAGCTCTGTTCATCATTCTGGACCCATCTAAAATTCCGCAATTTTTCCAAAAAACTATTTGAAGCTGCTCAACACCAGGATCATATTATCATGATTTTATAAATGCATACAAAAGGGTTTACATAAATGAAACTTTTAAATGGCAGTAAATAACATTATAAATTATTTATTGGCAATACTGGGATATTCAAATACTACTTGTTAAAGTATATCAGTATTCACGCAGCAACAGTGTTTAAATTGTCCATCCCTTATATGACTCTGATGTGTGAACTGAGCAGTGCTGAGCTGGGAAACCCTGTATCTCACCTCAGGGAACTTAGGGTGAGTTTTGTTGATGGCGTGAGATGCAGCATTAACAGCATGAGCAAGCTCTTGCTCCAGTAGCCCATTGGTCTTGGCAGCTTCACAGATCCTAGTGATGAGTTCCTCTGCAGCGCGAGCACACATCTGGATTAGCGTGGCCTCCTCCTCAGTGGCCAGGTCCACAGAGTGCTGAGGGTACAGGTGAGGCCGTAGAGGAGGTTTGTCATACTTCAGTTTGTCCTCCCAAGACTTCAGTGTGTTCTCAAATGCCTGTAATAGCAGGACAAAGCTTCAGAGATGCACGTGAGTTTGGTACAATAAGCAGTGAAAGACACAGATGATCATATACAGCAATACTCACCCTGTCTCTGGTCAGCATCTGGGCTCGGTTCTTGTGTTGAATCTTGATGACTCCAGGAGGCTGGATCCAGGCCTCTCCATCCACTTGGATAGGGACGCCTTCATCTCCCAGGATTGTAATCTTCACTGTGCGACACTACGGCAACAACAGAAAAGCCATGCTTAATATATATGTGTGCATATATATATATATATATATATATATATATATATATATATATAAACACACAAAGACACACCTGGGCAATGCGGTGATGCTGGAGCTTGATCACTCTGGACACTGCCATCTGCATACTTCCAAACACAGCCACCACCTCCAAGATTTTATCATCAAATGATGGAGCACAGAATATCTAGAAAAGAAAATAAAGAAGATAGAGAATAAAAAACACTGGGATTCATTTTAATAAAACTGGGGGCATTTTTGATTTCACTGTCTATATACAGTGCCAAGGTTGACCTGCTAGCTGATATCCTTGATCACCAGCAGAGGGCCCTTCACAAACACACGTTCAAACAATTCCCCAAACAAGTATTTTCCTTAAGGGAAAATTTGTAATGCATTTGAAATGCAGCTTTTATATATATATTAGCCAACAGTGAGAGCAGTTCATAGGAAAACAACCTAGACTATCGGCATTAACACACTGGATCAACAAGCTGTTTGCAGACTTTATGTTGATGTTTCTGGAGCCGATCCACTAGATGTCCTGTCCGAGATCACAGGCATGTCATTGCTCTTTTGCTCTGGCCTGATGCTTATGTAACAGGGTCTTTGAGAGTGCTGCCAAAGTCCAATGTAACCCCTTGCGCTGGGGCTAGACACAGAGAAAGCCTTTCATTTCATTCCACTGCTAGCTAATAAACTAGCCACGAGAAGCCTGTGAGCCACACACAAAAAGACTAAGAAAAATAGTTGCACTCTTCATTCCATAACAGATCTCTTTATAAATCTGCAGGTTTCTTTACTGGATCATGGTACCACTTGAAGCTTCTTTCACATGATGTCAAATTCACCCGAATGAACTGACTGAACAAACATCAGCCAGAGCATCATGCTAGGAAAAGAGTAAAGATTTCCATCTATAGACTACAAGTTACAGAAGGCCAAAGGTAAGAGAGTCATCAAATCATTATTCTCAATTTTATAAGAATCACAATTATTAATTTGTTTTTTTCTGATTATCTCTACTTGATGTTTTTGCTATTTCAAAAATATCCTGGAAGTGAAATTGATTTTGAACAGCTGGTGATTAGATTTGGTCAATTACACATCATATATAGTTGTCTACACTGCCCACAGTCTCTTTCTTTGTCCTCTAATATGAAATTCATATACCATAATAACTAGCATTATTAATGATGGTGCTGTAAGGAGTCTGTTGATTATTCTTTGCATTTTGCTTCAATGTACAACATTTTGAAAGCTCTCCATTTCAAGGGAAGTGAGATGCCAAGTTACACTAGATTGAGAGCATGTTTTAGTGGAGAAAAGCCAATGCTTCATAATGTTCATTATTCTGAATTCATACATTTTCACTTCACACATGATTTTTAAAGTAGATCAGTTTCAGACACATTCCAGTAATGAGATCAGTTATACAAAACTCAAACCTAGTCTCTGAACACAATTTATGTTTTCTTTATTTGTTACTTTCCAAACCAAAATCATTATTTCCAAGCTAAGGTTATTCCTTCAAATCCATTAAAAAGTTTAAGGAAGTGTGTTTATTAAATTAAACTTGATTGAATGATTCCAGTAATTCACTGAAAAGGCTAATAAAAAAGGTCAAACATTAGTCGGACAAACATTAGTGTCTCTTTCCTTTATGTAGGCTAGTATTTTGTTTCATATCCCTCAAAATGAGGTACTGGTTTATAATATAGATTGAATGATGTAGTTGTGAATACAGTAAAGTGCTGTGCTATGAAAGAGCCCTTAAGCAATGACAGCATCAGTAATAAACTTTTAAGAGTAATTTTAACAAATTAAAGTCAGCATAACCAATGTTGAAGGATAAATCAAGCACAGGTAGAGGAGAGATTTGTGGTTACTAGGGTTACTCACATCATCCTCTTTGGTCCCACCCCAGAAGTTGGTTCCTCCAGCATAGCTAGGGATATTCAGCACAGCGATCCCCTGGAGACTGGGGAGCGGGATGTACTGTCCGTCACACTGCAAAACCCATCACACAACCATAAGCTCTGAACTTCTCTTCAGAGTACAAATGGGCAGTTGGCCATGAAAAAAACCCTAATGATTCCCTTTATAGACCATAAAAAGGCAAGATCACACAACTGCACAAAGTACATCAAACAAGAATGAATGTTGTCCAGTAGATTCATTAGAGTACTGAAGTATTACTAATTTTAGTTTATGGTATAATCATAATTACTTTTAATTATTTAATGACTGCATGTACTTTTCATAGGCATCCACTGTAATACTAATCTATGCAGGGATCAGTATGTACAGTGTGTATGTAAAGAGCTTGCAGCTAACTGATATCCTTGACATTTTACCTCTAACTGCACTTTTTGCTCCAGGTTCTTGTAGGTTCTCTGCAGCAGCTCCTTAGTGCCTAAGACTCCATACCACATCATGTTCTTGGTGCGGCTCCTGCCATAATGTTATGGCACAACGTAAACATGAAAATCAAGAAACTGCTATAAAAGTTTATGTGTATACCATCAGAGAGAGTCAACTGTATCAACTATATAGCTGCGTCTGACCTGCATTTCTCAGGATGCTCCTCACGCTTGTTATTGAACTCCAGTGAGATCTTAGCATCCAAGCCAATTCCAAAGTAGTTGTTCATGACACACTTCTCCAAATACCCCTCTCTGTAAGAGAAGGCAAGAATAAGCAAGGTGTTCTTCATTGCATGACATAATATGTAAAAATGAAGAGGCTCTTACAGTGGATCTAGGTCAGGGTCAATGAATGGTGTAGCTCCAAATGGGTCGATATTGGCAAGCAACATCTTACTTATGATTGAGCTTCCAGCTATGGAGGCCGCAAGGCCCGCACGCAAGCCTAAAGACAAAGAGACAAACAATATTTCAGAGAAGGGTCAGTAAAGAATGTCAAGCAAGGGTCATGGACGTGTATGTACTGGAGGTGAGTTAGACTCTTTATCCTGGAAAAATCCTGGGCCCCTATCATAGAAAGCTAAACTATCCTCCGTTTTTTTTTTTTTAATTATTTATTTAAAAGAGTTTGATGTGATATGTAAACGCTGTTAAGGCTTAAGAACATACTGTTCAAATACTGGTCCTTATAATGGAAACTGCAATATCAGTCTATTTTGAATTCTTTATAATATTAAAATAATCAATCAATTTACATATATTTATCTCTTTAGCCTACAACTGCTTAGCCCTGCCCATTCACCCCAAAGTTATAAGGAGTGTTTCAAAGTTATAAGTGCCACTTCTTTGAAAGAGGTCATTTTGAGGGTAGAACAGAGCAGGTTGGAAAATTGTCATAAAAATACATTATGTCAATTCTTTGGTGGAGCCAAAAAGTTGAGATGCTGTGAAAAATGTCAATGAAAATATAATGCAATAATGTGCAAATCATTTAATTTAGTTTAATTGAAAATAGTACAAAGACAAAATATCAAATGTTCAAACTGAGAGATGTTATTGTTTTTTTGAAAAATAGTTTTTTGAATTTGATGCCAGCAACACACTTAAAAAAAGTTGTGACGGGGCCATGTCTGGAGACCAATTGCTGTAGTTTTTTAGAGTAGAGAGACATTCTCAGTGGTGACAGGTCTAGACTGCAGGCAGGCCAGTTTAGCACCTGGACTATTTTACTATGTAGCCACGCTGTTGTAATTCACACAGAATGTGGTTTGACATTGTCATACTGAAATAAGCAAGACCTACTCTGAAAAAGACTCCCCTGATAAAGATGACATTATATGTTGCCCCAAAACCCGTACCTACATGTTCTGCATTAATGGTGTCTTCCAGATGTGCAAGTCACCCACGCCATGTGCACTAATGCACCCTTATACCATCATGAATACTGGCTTTTGAACTGTGCACAGATAATAAGCTGAGTGGTCTCTGATTTGTCGGACCTCAGGACACTTCCACTTCCCCTCAGTCCATCTTAAATGAGCTCGGGCCCAGAGAAGGCGGTGCTTTTTCTGGATCTAGTTTACATATGATTTCTTCTTCGCATGGTACAGTTTTAACTTGCATGTGTGGATGCATTGTGTGTTCACAGACAGTCGTTTTTGGACGTGCTCTTGAGGCCATCCAGGGATTTCCATTACAGATTTGCAACCTGAGAGCCCGAAAATCACAACTGAACAATACTGGATTTTGGCCTTGTCACTTGCATAGAGACACAGTCTTTCACAGAGAGGTGAACCCCTCCCCATCCTTCCCCATACTTCTCAAAGACTTGGCCTTTTTAGAATACTCTTTTTATACTCCTTCATGTTACTGACATGTTGTCAATTAATAATAATTAATAATTGTGAGATGTTCCAACAGGTGCTTTTGTTAGCATTAAAAAACTTTACCAACTTCTACCAATCTTTTGTTGACCCTGTCCCAACTACGTGTTGATGGCATCAAATTCAAAATGGGCATAAAAAAACCCCAAAACAAAACAATAACATCTCATAAAAATTCTCAGTTTTAACATTTGATATGTCTTTGTACTATTTTGAAATTAAATACAGTGTTATACAAGGCAAATTTGCACAATTTAAATTGATGTTTGATGTAACAGTAAATTCTTTCCATGGTCAATTGGTTCAGTTTTATTGTTCTCATACCTGGGCAGATAATGCGTGTGTTTAGGACAGGCAGGTTCTCCTTGCTCGTGGTAAATGGAGGGATAGAGAAAGAACCACAGGACTGTGTGCTGCGACTCACACGTCTCTCTGTAGGTGAACAGGGTGACTTTGCCACTGCAGGAACAAAGAAACAAGGCTTTAAAATCTAAGGCACATCTGTAGGGAACGCAGAGTCATTGAATAATCTATCGTGCAATAAGCATAAAATGATGCAAATTGCATCTCAGATGCTGTATCTGAACACAACTGAACACTGTAGAGTCATATGAGAATTAAAGTGTTTTCCATGAAAAATAACAAGACGCCAAATAGTGACACTCATGTTTCTGCAAGACTGCAACTTCAGGACACTCATGGCAGCTGCATTCTTCCACGGCATTCTATCAAACAAAAATAACCCTACGGAAGCTTAGTCATGGTCTGTAATCCTGTTGAGTTCCAGGGTTATTTTTCAAAGCATCAAAACTAGCCTGACTCGTAAATAAAATCATAGCAATTAAATTACCAACCCTTCATAGGAAGTCAAACAGCAAAAAGATCAATATTGTATAGAAGTTAACAAACATCACACATCAAAGGCAACTAACAACAGCACAACAGCTGTGAGCCGGAGGAGCAACCAAGAACCCCGGGGGACTGAGAGCGGTCTAGAGAATACACACAGCCTTTCATTGTCTCCTGGACACATTCAAGCAGGAAGTTGACCTTTGTATAAACAGGAAGTACCACTGTCTAGCACACAATGACATACTCCCTATAGAGACAAATATCGCACATAGCCTGTGGAACACACACTTACAGACCATAAACACATATGCCTAAAGCCTGTAAACAGAGTACTTCAACTCTGAGGGGAGAAAGCAGAGTTACACAAAAGCAACTGCACACACACTTTTTAAAAAAGACAAAAGAAAGCTTAAAATCCATATTTGTTAAGCCTGTTAAAACAGGCCACGTTAAGGAGAGTAAAACTATTATGCTCAAAACAAACGATCTATGACAAATAATAATCTGATTTCTTCACGTAGGGTAAAGATATTGTGAAGACATACTGTTCATAAGAGGCTATGAACACTAGAGGGCAGCATCACTATCTGCTCAGAACGCCAACGATAGTTTAACTGAAGATTTTTTGTGTGATTTAACTGGAACTCTCAGTTGAATATAGCATGTGTATTGCCTGGGGATGCAGGTCAAACTCACGGGGCAGAGCCTCTAGCTCTTTAGTGTCTTCATCCTTCTCATTGTCCTTGTTTTCATCCTCTGTGTCCTTTTTGAAATCGGCAGGAGACTGCAGGTCCTGCTCATCTGTATGGGCATTCTGTTCATCCACCACTACAAGACAGAAATAGCACACATTCATTACCACTTCCTCTAATGTCTTTCCTCTAATCATTATAACTGATACTTGGAGGAGACAATGAAGACAATCACACCTGATTTCATTAGCATAAAAAGTAACCTGATTCAGATGGAAACTTCTTTTTCTATGTGATTAAATTTTTATTATTTTTTTTAAAGAACAACACCCCCCCCCCCCCCCCCCCCCCCCCCCCCCACGGGACTTTTAAGAGAAAAAAAGTGAGAAAAAAAAAGAAGCGGAAAAAAAAAATAAAAATAAAACATGGCTACAACATAGGACACATGAGAGTTGAGTTACATGATTAACAACTTAAACACTGCATATACAGTTGGAAACTCTTAATGGCCAAAAACTGAAAGCAGCAAACAATGTTTTTTTTAAATGTTTTTTATTTAAGCTGCTTATTGTCCTGGGTCACAGAGGGTACTGGAGCATATCCCAGCGCTGGAAAAAAAATACTGTTTAATACATTTTTTAAGTTCTTGTACCATTTCAAAATTTTATATTATTTTAGTTTTTATTTATGCTTAATATAAGAAACTTCATATAAAAACCTCATGGTAATAAAAGAACACCTGTAGTACTGAAAAATCAGTTATGTCAATGGGGTGTTACTCAAAGTTACCAAGGGCTTAGAAGTTACAGGGTGCTGCATGAGTTACATTTTTGGAGATTTTTGGCAAAAAATATTTTTTGGCCAAAATTTCGTGCCTATTCTTCAATACTCTGACTTGGTGTTCTTACTTTTCTCGGCCTGCTCAATGATCTGTCGGACTGCTTTCTTCAAGCTGTTTGCACGGAGCATGAGCTGCTCCCTCGGCCTGAAGAGCTTGTTTGGAGAGTCCTTCTCTGTCACGTTCTCTTCCAGCTTCTCCTTCAGCTCAGTCAGTGACTCCTCGCTCAGGTCCTCCTCCTCCTGCAGCTCTTCCTCCTCCAGCTCCTCCTCTACAATAGGAGGGGTGGTGAGAGAAGGAGGCCTCATGGCCTGGGCCTCCGTGTTCAGCGTTTGCAGCAGCAGGTCCAGCTTTTCATTCAGGATTCCACACTGTGACGGGAGAGAATAAAAGTGTCAGCATGCAGCTGAAAAAAAGGCTTACAGTGTACAGCAAAGCCTTCTTTCATCTCAAAAGCAGCTGAAACAGTTATGTAATAAGGAGTTTGAAACTACAGGTAAGGCATTACATGGGAAAACCTTGTGAGAGGACCTCTTCAAAAATCTCTAATAGCAAAACTCAGGGCTATGACAATCATAGCTCAAGTGCAAAAGTGCTTTTGTACGATGGTCAGCCCCAAACGAGGGAATTTAACTTCAGACAATGCTTTCTGATTCTTTGAGCAGCACATCAGCTCAGTACTGTCTACATAATCTGCCCATTTAAACACTTACTTTTTACGAACAAGCAGCTGCAAATAACAACAGATGAGCAATAAAGTAACAGCAAATATGTTTGATTTTGATCCCTTTATTGTAGAACATATTATTTTCCAAGCATAAATGTGACTGTACAAACCAGTCATAAAGACATCTAGTAAGGTTTATTATTATTGCTTTGACTGTGACACACATAGACGTGAACTGTCTCTATTTTCAAGTTTTTTATTTTCATGGTGGCAAATGTGGGAGTAACAGAGCTTTTGTCTCCCCACAAATTTTCTGACTATTTAACGAAACACTCACATGCGTAATTTGGTGTCTTTAGCCGTTACAGTGTTGAATTGAAAAATATACGTCTCAAAAATGCTTTACTAAATAAACTAGGTGTGAAAACAACCTTACAGAGACTTAAAACTTAAAAGGTCAATTTCTATCTACCTGGTGTTGTTCAGATAGTATTGTCAATGTCCTTATAAGCCTTATTATAATATTCATTCTGTTGTGACATATAATGTAGCTGATTATGTACAGTTCAATCTATTGAGTAGCACTGCTTAATAGACTAACCAGTAATGAATTAAATGCTCTACCACTACAGTTTTATCATTGTCCTATCTGTTGTAATTATATCCAAAAAACATGCTTTGCAAAATAACAATAACATTTAATTTTTAAAAGCAAAATATAACACTGCATTTTACTGTACTTATGTGTATGCTATATTGTAATGTTTGTACAACATGTATAGCCCTCAGGCTGCACTGCATTAAAAAAAACAGACCTGAATCTGTAGCAGAAATCACTGCATGGCCTCAGGATCATTTCTGAAAACTAGTGTCATCCACACATGCAAGTTAAAACTGTACCATGCAAAAAAGAAAACATACATAAACAGGACCCAGAAATGCTGTCACCTTCTCTGGACTTGCACATCTGCGAGGCCACCATTAATGCTATATGATATATGTAGGTTTTGGAGCAACATATGCTGCCATCTAGATGACGTCTTTTTCAGGGAAGTCCTTGCGTATTTTAGCAACACAACAGAAAACCTCATTCTGACATGTTACAACAGCATGGAGCCCTGGTGCTAAACTGCCTTGCCTGCAGTCCAGAGCCATCATCAATTGAAAACATTTGGCACATTATTAAGTAAAAAATATGACAAAGGAGACCCTAAACTGTTGAGCAGCTGAAATCCTATATCAAGAAAGTTTTACTTTCAAAACAGCAATTGGTCTCCTCAATTTCCAAACACTTACAGAGTGTTGTTAAAAGAAGAGGTGATGCAACACAGAGGTAAACACGCCCCTGTCCCATCATTTTTTGAAATGTGTTGCTGGCAATAAATAAAAAAATGACTATATTGTTCAAATAGCAATATGTTGTCTTTGTACTATTTTCAATTATTTAGTTATTTTTCTTTCTTTATGCAAAGCACATTCAAAACGCTCACATTTAGTCATAGATATTCCAAATGCTCTCACAAAAGCGATACTCATGCAGGATAGAGTGTTAGTGCAGTGTGAGCTTACTTTCAGGGCCATGCTGTCAGCCTCTTCTGTGTTTTCTGTGCTCTTTTCATAGGACTTCCCCACTTTGGCTACAAAGTCCTTCACTGTTTCACACAGGATCCTGGTGGAGTGTGAAAAAGAAAGATTGTTTTTTCAACCTTTAGCTCTGTGAGCAAAACATGAAGGTAGACTGTACAGCACAGACAGACTCACTTTGCTGAGGATATGACCACAGAGTGCTGATCTGAGTTGAGGATCTTTGTGAGATGAGCAGCGACTGAGTCCTCATAATCTGTGATCTGAAACTAAAGCCACACTGTAGCGTCACATCACAGGCACATTATCCAAGAGTTTAAAGACAGAACTGAATGGCTGAATTAATTAATGTTCACTGTAAGCCCTGATAGCAGTTAATGGAAACTGTGTGTGAACGTTGTGTGTTTCTGAAGCAGGTACCTGGCAGTCCTCTGCCTCCTCAGGTGTAGCCGGACAGCTGTGTTTTGGAGGTATTTTAATCTCATACGTCATTATACTCCACCTGTGAAGAGCAAAGAGCAGCTGCGCAATCAGCCAGAGCTGCTAAAAACACACGCATGACAGAACAGCTATGTGGAGTCAGCCCAGCATCCTGCTCGCTCAATTGACTTTTTCTGCAAACATTTCATTTGGGTTTGCAACAAAAAGTGTCTCCTGGGACTTAAAGCTGCACCGTGTAATTGTACAGTATGTCAGAAGAAATGCCACATTTCCAGTGTGGTTGTAAACTTTGTACAGAACACTACTGATAACATCAATACACAGTAAACAGGCTGCAAAACTGCAACCACACTGCCTATTAGAAGTCTGGGGACACTCTGCCATCTTTTGAAATGATCCAATGATCCAATCTGACTGTTGCTTTTCAATAAAATAATAAAAAGATAACTTGCAATGGTTTTGCTTACTTACAACAGCTGTTTACTAATACCTTTGCAACTCTCAGCTTTATTTTGTATAAAGTGTCTTTCCTGCTATAAAGAATAAACTTTATCTGAATAAATATTTGCCAGTAAGTACTTTTAAAGGCATAAACTTTTTGTACTTTAAATATGTGAATGTTTTGAGTGCTGATGAGTGCTGAAACAAGGTATAAAATGTGTGGGATATGACTACATAAGCTAGCACTTTAGTCAGTTGTTCCTTCAGATTTGCCATTTTGGCAAAGAAAAATAGTTCCCAACAGCTTTATATTCATTGTATTAAATAACATAACATGAGAAAATTTCCTTGAGTTTGATGTAGTATGTAAACAGAAAGTGTAAATTGTCAGAAAGTCCATATATGAAAACTAAGCTGAACAACGCTCATTTGGAATTCATTGCTTTTGTGATGTCACAAAAAACAAAGTATTTATCCTCCTATTCAAGCCACACCAATTTACATTTCAGTCCAGATTGCCTTTTGAACAAGGCATGATACAAGGCGGCCAATCAGTACATAACTGATTCAAGGGATAAAGAGATGCTGTAAAAATGAACTAAAACAGTTTTTGGTGCATAAAACCACAAAAACACCCTAAGTGGACCTCAGAAATTTTCAAAAATTGCAGCAACCGCACATTGTAGGATGCAAAAAGGTTCCACCAAATGTCACTGGATGGTACTATTCAACTTTGATACTATTATATAACAACACCAGCTACTCCTAATGTAATGTACTACCTTATTTATCTACGACCATCACCGAGCAAAGTTTAACCTTAAGACACTTCAGGAAGTGCTCTGGATTTGCTTCTTTTCTGCAGCTCAGTGTATGAAGGGGCCTCCTTACCTGTCCAGCATTTTGGTGCTGGCCCGCTCCAGTTTAGCCAGTATCTGAGGAAGCTGTGTGTCGTCATCACACGAAGGTCCCCAGCCAAGCACCCGCGCCAGATCGTTCCCCGTGCCCAGAGGCAGCACGCCCAGCTGACACTACCAACAACAGCACATATCCTCAGCACACTGCTTTCCCTTTCTTACAGGCCAGTTGTGCCGTTCATTTACTGTAAACCCTAGAGATCAGTGTTATACCAGCTTAAATAAAAGCATAAGGTAGTTTTAGTTTCATTACTTCTCACTTAAGCAAAGGAACTAAAACTTATAGTTGATGAAGTTGATGAAATTACTGTTTTGCTGAAAGAAACAATATCCAGTAACACTTTAACTCTGCTACATAATACTGACATAACTATGCCATATGTCGTGGCAAATGTCATGTGCTATAAAGTCATCATGACAGATTTAGTTCAGTAATATAACAGTGTCATATTACCATTACTGGCAACTGTTGTGACACATGACATAACATTTGAGCTTATGACGGCTTCTGTCACATGCTCATTTTCACAGTGCACTTTAGTTAGTTTTCATTACATCTAACATCATATCATCAGTCATTAGAATTACAATAGTAATGGTAGTATGACACTGTTATATATGGTAACATGATCCATGGCTATAGCACCGTTAGGTCAAAGTTATGTAGCAGGGTTCCAAAAGTCTTTCCAAACATCAGACATGAATCCATCAGCACAGAATGTAAATTGAATATAAATGTCATTCACAGGAGAACCGATGAGAAGTGGACACAAAATTCGTGATGTATAAGTATTTACATTTCATAATTTTATCTCTGCAAGATTACTTATTTTTCACCACAAATGTTTGCATTACGTATATTAAAAACAGGCTTTTTATTTTATTGTGAAGGAGAAACAACACTTTTTTATTTGAATGACAGCAATAACTCCAGACCTCTAAGGGTTAATAGTCTAACAAGGAACACATGCTGCAGAATTACCTGTTTGTGAAGATTAAGTTTATCTATTTCAGAGAGGACCCAGCCCACACTGCCATCTCCACCACAAACGAGGATTCGAAAGTTATCAAACTTCTGAAATAAACGCAGCCTGTAAAGTAGATGAAAAAGAATGAAGAAATCAAATCAAGTGTCACATGACTTTAGACAACTGACTCAATAAGAACTGTGAGGTTTGCATAAGAGTCTATGGTTCTTCTTGGTCAGCACAGTAAGTTTCAATCCAGAGATTCCAAAATAGAACCAGTCACCAAATTAGCAGGTCCTACTGAGTCTAATAATTCATATATAAATATATATAATACCATATCAGTGTTATATAAGTAAGTGCAGTGGTAACCAAACCTCTTATGTCACACTGCATCTGATTCAGCCAATCAAGGACTTCTGAAGATGTTAATTAGCTGGAGCAAGTGTGGTAGATTGTGATTGGAACTAGACTTTGCAGGAGGGTAAAGCTCCAGGACCAGGCTTGGTGACCACTGCTTTAGTGTGACTCACCCTAAATGAGGTCCACCATTGATGAGGTCAAAGACCTGAGCCGGGTTGAGCAGCTGTTTGAAGCGGCGCAGGAATTTCACTCCTTGATTGTCTCCACTTTTGGAATTGACAAACACTAGGAGTGGGCTGGCACACGATGGGGGGCAGGTGGCTTTCCAGAAACCTGTCCAAAAATAGAACACAAAAAATAGACTAATGAATTTACACTTACAAACCAGAAGATTCTTTTTTTTCGTTGTTGTTGCCTGGAAACACTGAAATATTTTGAATCACTGCAAGAAAAAAAATCAACTTTTTTTCACTTTTACATGTTGAAAGAGGGAATTAAAGAGTTATGCAACTGCAGTGACTAACAACATCTTTAAAAAAAGAAGTCTGAGTCATTTCTCTGAGAGCACGTGTGAATGCTAATTGACATTTCCCTTCCACCGAGGGCCACAGCTCTAATGTTAGGTGCAGGCGAGGCACCATGTGAGGACACAGCCTGCTCATTTTTAATTAGCATGTTACACACACATACACTAACAGTGAATTTCATTAAATCAAGACCTAATTAAGAATAAACACATTGTCAAATCTGAACAGGGTAAGGTGGAATTAAACCATTTTTGCTAAATTTCTGGGTAATTAAATAGTTAAGGTGTAACACATGAAATGCTAATGAATATGCTGCCTGATGCCTGAGACATAGCTTTCAGATTAGCTTTTGGCCTAAAATGATTTTATTGTAATCTAGTCGTGGTGAAGTGGCACATGCAGGGGGCTATACAACAAAATAGCACCCAAAGATTATTTTTGAAATTTACGATTGTTTTACAGTTATCAACATTACATATAAACATAGAACACATATAAATCAGAAGACAATGCTGGTCCAATGGTACAAATAAATAAATAAGTACACAAATAAATAAATATTTAGCAAAGACATTGTGACTTCTGGTTCCTATCACTACCCCTGTAAATCACACCACAGTAAAGTCCATAGATTTCTATACAATACACCATTTCTTTGTTTACGTCTCAAGCACTGAATTATGTAAAATAATTTGCAAAAGAAAGAAAAAAACAGTTGTATTCTCTCAGCAAAATACACCGTATGACAGCTATGAAGGCAAATCAACAACTAATTCTCTGAACTACAAAGCAAAACAAACATCTTAAAATTACAAACATAGTATGGATTACTAGAATCAGAATCAGGCCTTATTGGCCAAAATGTATATTTACACATTCAAGGAAAATGTTTTAGGAATTCAGTCATGCAGTAGTCACTTGTGCACTTAATCATTAAGCACATGATTTTTAGTTACTCCAGAGGCCCCCTGTGTATGTGTATCTGTGTTAGAGCAGGGCTGACTGAGCTGCACTCTGCTGCTTCAGCCTCTTTCAGCATGATCACATGCTGGCAGCATGTGCGCTAAAGCAGCATCTGAGCAGGCAAGCTTCTACAGGCAATTGCTCATTGTGTTCATGACATTCATCACAGGCCTGATCTAGATGGATGTCAACATCTCCTTGCATGACTGTGTTTGAATTCGTCAGCATGTGTGCACATGCATGTAAAATGTATCTGTGTCAGTGCACAGTGATGCGACTACATTCTAGCTGTACATGCTGATGCTTTGGGCAGATGTGAGTGGGTGGATGTATGTGGCTTGGTTTGCTGTAGGGGTGACAGCGGACCCTTGGGGGTTTGGTCCACTCCCTCCTCTCTGTCTCTGCCTCTTTTCCTCTCTTTTTGTCCCTGCTCCCTCTCTCAGCTGAAAGAGATTGAGTCACGAAGCTGCAGCACGTGCCAAAGGCAGCCCGCAGCCAATTAAGACACAGCTCTGAGGTGGGGGTTCCCTTGCACGTGAGGCACTGAGGACAGAGGCGAGGCTGCTGAAGGAATCTCCTGCTTTACAAACCATATTTACTCAAACACACATCCCCCTGCCTCAGCATCTTATTTTTCTCGCAATCAGTCAGTTCTACTGGTGTTGTTTTCATTCTTGGGATTCAATCACATAATTACTCGGCCCACAAAGCAATCCAATAATATATTGGGACTATGACATCACACCATTGATTTCCACTGCGTTTGCGTCTGGAGCCCAACTAATCTTTCCTCCAATGAAAGTGAGAAGCTCTGAATACTGAAGTCTCTTTCAAGAGGCCTTTAGGTCAGATCAACATGGCTGTCCCTAATGATTACACAGGTCTGATTGGATGTACATGTTAAAGTGGAAGAACCTACTCCAACCTCACAGCATGCCACGCTAATAATAGAATGTCAGAGGATCCACTGGAAGTCAAGCTGCTCTAAATAGCAATTTTATTCAGCCATCAATAAAGAGCAGCATGCAATTTCCTGGAAAACACACCTTCAGTAGCATATGTGCTAAGATGAGCAGGTTAAGCAAACAGTTCAGAGACCGACTCTCCACAGCAGGTTAATAATGCAGAGACAAAAGAGAGAGAAAGAGACAGAGCAAGATAGAGACAGAAGGAAAGAAGGAAAGAAAGAAAGAAAGAAAGAAAGAAAGAAAGAAAGAAAGAAAGAAAGAAAGAAAGAAAGAAAGAGAAAAAAACAACACTGGAGAGAGAGGAAGTAGAAAAAGTAGAGCGAAAATGTGAGAGGGAGAAAACGAAATACAGAAAGTGAAAAAGAGAAAAAAGAAAGAGAAACAGAGAAAGAGAAAAAGACAAAAGAAAGCAAGAAAGAAAGAATGAGAGGGAAAGAGATAGAGACAGAGAGAAAGAGGGAAAAATAAGAAATATAAAGAAAATAGAGACAGAGATTGAGAGCTAGTGAGAGAGAGAAACAGTAGAATGTGTGTGTGTGTGTGTGTGTGAGGGAGAGAGAAAGAGATAGAGATAGAGAGAGAGAGAGAACAGGAAAAAAAGCCACTGTTTGCTTTCATCTTGAATGTTCCATGCTCTTGGTCTACCAGGGGCTGTTGTGTTTACATGCGCATAGAACAATTTGCTCAGAGGAAAAGTGACTTTCCACCAGGCGCTGGCACATGACTGCTCACTCAGATCACGGGGGCAATGTAAAGGGACATCTCAATGCAGCATGTGCTGCTGCGACTCAGAGTGGCCAGAGAGCACATTCTCCTGATCCACCATCAAATCACAACAGGTCAGAAGATCAGCAGAAGAAACATTTCTCTTTCTGCAGTGAAGACGATTAGCAAACCAGATGAGCTACATCTCCTCCATAAGCACACACACACACACACACACACACACACACACACACACACACACACACACACACAAAAGCACACCTATCAGTGACCCCTCTTCTCCAATTACTGTCAAACAGACCTCAAACTGCTGTCTCTGAGGGTCAGAGGTCCACACTGAATTTTGTTTACAAAATTGTTTACATCAATCTACAATACTGTGCAGAAATCTAATTTTTCAATCACTTTTTTTATTTCAAGTGAAAATAGCTATTAAGTACAAATTATTTTTATTTTTTTATTTTTCAGGATTTTATTGCCTTGTGTAAAGAAGGCAAACAGCAAAGGAAACTAAGTGCAAAAAACAGGAGTTACTAAATTGGAGCAATGATTAAGAAATATAGAGAAAACAATCCTAATATTGGTGCAAAACCTGGTAGAACACCAAAACAGTCACCATCAGATAAACAGTTCTTTCATCTTTGAGAGAGAGGAGGAAATTAAGCTTTATGTCTAAAAAAGGTCCAAAGGTTTTTCTGTCCATCCTTCCACCGTGAGAACACAACTCAACACTATGGGTCTGATAAGATGTATAGCTGTCAAAAAGCAGTTATTGAAAAAAGGAAATTAGCAAAACAAAAATATAAAAAAAGACCTCAACATCACTGAATGTGTTTTTGAGATTACTAGGATTGTGAGAAGCAGAAAATGCAATTTCTAAGTCTGAACTTTGGAGGTGTGGAATGAATAGCCTATACTTAGCAATACTTACTTGGAAATTGACAGTGTTTAATTTCTGAACTACAGCAATGAGAAAAAAACAACAACTCTGGACTTAAGATAAGAGACAGTGCTGTCATTAAGAGGCCTACCGTCTGAGTCAATACTGTTGAGGGCAGTGGGGGGAATGATGGACACTTTGCACTGGCCCAGAGGACACTTGCGGGGGTAGATATCCATGCAGGCTGTGTGCACCTGTTAAAGCAAAGACAAACTCTTCAAAAACACAACTGACCTACACATTTTACTCAAATAAATGCTGGCCCTAATGCCTGTATTTATTCTAGCATCCAATGTTGATAATGTGAATTCTTAGTACTGCCATTTCACTTATTAGATACTGAAAGAACGTGATCTAACAAAGTCAAATTTTGTTTATATTTTTGTTTCATAAACGACTATTGTGAGTAGGAAAAAACACGAATAGGAATATACATGCTTTTTATTTCTACTTTCATTAAACCAACCAATAATAAGTTCTAAATTCCATTCTGAATGTGTTTGCCTGCTTTCTCAGAAAGCATAGCAGTGCATCCAACAATAAAAGCAAATTTTATGATCGGGAACACGGTAGCGCTCAGAAAGCTCTAATTCCACATGCTGATCCATTTTACTATGCCCAACTTGGTCATACACATGCTTTAATGACTCTAGAAGCAGATTTTAATGTTACATGGGATTTCTCTGAAAATACTGCTGGCAAGAGGTTAGGGTTAAACCTGAGAAGTTGCAGTTATCACAGGCACTAACAAAAACATGTTTATCACTCAACTCACTGAAATAGTGGAGAAATTGTATGAAAAGTGTGAACCTTAAAATGTTGAAAATGTTTTTTTTAATCTGATTTTTTGTTGACTCTGATGAAAAATTATTATTATTAGATTTGAGACTTGATACAGAAGAAAGAATTCCTGATGTAAATATGTTTATTATTATGTAATAACTATGCAGTTATTTGACTAGTCTAGCCAAACAAAGGTTTTGACAACAGGAAAGACCACTAGCTTTACTACTGATGGTGAATATGTAGAAATGGTGGACAGCCTTTGCCTATTTGGGTCAATTATTAAAAACAAAGGATCCAACAGTCAAGAAATATGACACAGATTGGCACTAGGCAGGGCCAGATCTGCAGAATATGTTGATCTGGATCTACAGACAAAGATCAGAACTGTCCAGGCTGTGGTGTTTTCTGTTGTTTTTTTATGTGTGAAAGCTGGACAATAAGAAAGTGAGACGGAAAAATAGTGACACCACAGACAGCCAGACTGAAGCGCTTATTTTGGGCACATTATAAGACGAATGAATTCACAGGAAAAGGTAATAATGCTTGGAATAGCTGAAGGAATAAGGGAAAGAGCAGCCACGATCAGCAACAAGATGGATGAAGACAATCACAGGAATCTTGAACAAGCCATTAAGAAGACTCTATCAGAAGGCAGGACATTCTGGAGAAACACTAATCATACGGTCACCAGGAGTCAGAGCTTGATGGCACATACTAATAATATAACTACACGAGAGTAATAACTCTCATGAAAAGGAAGTGGTTTGTGCTATTGCCGAGATTTCTGTGATATGAAGTGCTTACCATAGCTTTGCACCATAGACAGCGCCAGTCTTGCAGGCGCAGCACGCTGCCACATGTTTTGTCACACACAGCACACTTGGCACTGACTGGCAGGTTGCCTTCTAGCCACTGATGTGGCATCGCAATCTATGGAACGAAAAACAGACCCTGAATTATAGCAGATGAGTGAGTGTGCCTTCTGATTACTCTCTATAATATCCTCCCCTTTCTTCTCCATCTTCTGTAGCTTCTTTCTTTCCTTTACAGATTCTCTCTTTGAAGAAAATGGCTTGGTGGTAATACTCACCCCATCTTCATCTTCTATGATGTCCTTCCCAATAGAGGCTAGGGTGGTCCATTTACAGTTGTTAGTGGCCCTGACAGCACACCTTTTGTGGGCTTTAAATTTGCACACTGCAAAGAAAGAACAAAACATTCTTGAGTCCCTCTGGTCAGTAGCCCAGGAATAGCTTCACT
Source organism: Pygocentrus nattereri (assembly GCF_015220715.1). Lineage (NCBI taxonomy): Eukaryota > Metazoa > Chordata > Actinopteri > Characiformes > Serrasalmidae > Pygocentrus > Pygocentrus nattereri. The sequence goes on from NC_051216.1 coordinate 24,603,594, forward strand.
ACACAGGCCATAGAGTTCATTCTTTATATAAGAAAGAAAAAAGAATCCAAAGAATAAATTAAAAAAGAGAGATTTAAACCAAATAATAGTAATGAAATGACCCAGCCTGGACTGGATGAAAGTCAAGTAGAAGTGTAAAAGTCAATTCTCACAAACTGCGATGACAGACAAAAGTTCAAGCAATCACACTGCGCACACACTCACACTGCACACACTGTCCTGCTGCCCACACCAGTGGTGTGGGTGAGGTCCAATAAGCTAATGGCTGGCAGCGCTTTGCTGATTTCCTTGGCTAAATTGCATTGCAGGTTTAATCAGATTAAGAGTGTTCATCTGGCTGTGTCCACAATGAGAATTAAGTGGCTGATTGATTGGCTTACATCCTCCATGGTATCACTGCTAGCCTCACACCCACACGCAAACACAAACTGCACACTAAGACATTTTCCAGCGCACACACATCATAATCAATGCAGCTATATCTAACCAGCACACTGTAAAGCTACACGCTGGTTTCAATAACTGGCCTTTAAAGAAAGTAGGGCTCAGTGCACAACACCAGGATCATATTGCACTGAGGAAAGTTAATACATTGAACTAACTTGACACAAATGTGTACATTTCCACTTCTACATCACTGTTGTGTAATAGATTTTATTAATGTAGAAGCTTTTTCAGCAAGAAGGGAACAGTGTCAGCTGAACCATCCCTCAACACAACTGTGTTGGGTTACTGCTAGTGCATTTTTTAGTGTAAAGTACACAATTTTGAGGGGGGTGAAATCTAGAGAAATCCTCCAAACTTTGTGTGCAATCTCCTTGCCATATATTTGAAGCTCTTATTTTCATAAGAAAACCAAGTAACTCTGTTTACTTGATGCTTTTTTTTTTTTTACAACATCTGAAAATGCTACTGTAACTATTTTGTTACATTTCTATTATTATATATTATTATATTATTTACATTTTTTTGGCTGATCTGTGTCGTAATATTATGACGTAAATAACATCAGCCAGGTAAATGCCCTTGGGCCACATTTGATGCTGCTGCACCTATAACAAAATGTGCTAAACAGCCAGTTGCCTTTTTCAATGTAGCACTTTATTTGATTAATGTTAAACAGACTATTAATTTTTTGTTTAAGAACTGATGAATGTTTGACCCATTAGAGAGCAAATAATGTCATTAAGATTGCAAATCTGGCACATAAAGTAAATGTAAAGTAAATGTACTAGTGTGTTTTATGTGTTCATTAAGCCCACACAATCTGACCTTTGGGCACAAACAAACCAACAAAAAGTTAATAAAAAATTGGCCATTTACCATCCGTCAATCTTTCTGTAAAGAAATCGGAATTGGCCATAAAAATCATGATCTGTGCATCCTTATGGAGTTACATTAATAGATACTGGGATTTTATTCTTCTCCTTTAAAATTTAAGACATTTTCTTACAAATTACTGTAGGGGTATAAACATACACATTCAGTGCATGATTTGATGGAGTGGCTGCTGCAATGGAGTGACTGCTGATTGTTTGCGAACTCTGGTGCTCAGTCACTGCAATTTGATGCCATAATCAATAGAATGTCCGTTCTCTATAACACACATCTCCTATTTTCACATATCACAATGCCACAATGTACTGTTACACTGCTAAAATGCTGCCGGACCTACAGGATGATCTGCTGGATTTGTTGGATTTGTGGAGACACTGTTAATGACATTCTTGTTGTAATATTTTTCTGATTATCTCAATACAGCTCCATCACATCTTCTCGTTTCCTTCCTGCCTCATGCGAGACCAAAGAAGAACAGGTGTGCAGTGGTGATTGCGGAAAAGGGAGCAGACTGAGCGGAACACGCTGCGTGCACCAAGAGATTTCAATCTCTGCTCCGTTCTCTCTCAATAATAGATGAGACACATCTATTGAAACTAAAGTCTCTGATGTGAAGCCATGGAAAGCCCTCTCTTAGCAAAGCAACATTAGCAATAACAAATGTTTCATCTGTCTTCAGCTCTGCACTTCAATTGCAATCTGAGCTGATGTTCTCCCCAAACATTCTCCATGCCTCTGAAACCAATGCTCCAATCAATAAGACTAATGTCATTCACAGCGCTGTTAGTAAACCATTTATGGACCGTTCCGTAATGCTGAGTGAATACAAGACTGTATGCGATGCGCAGCTAATGGACAGGATGTCTCTGTCAAATTAGAGAGTGAGAAATATTGAGTCTGCCTCTTTTGTCAGGGCCCATGTCGCACATCAATCTTTATTGATTGGCTGGTGCAGGAAATCGAAGGGAAATATAAGCAGCAATGATCGCTCTAAACTCTCCAGCTTCTCCAGCCACTCAGAGCACTGTCGAAACAGGCCTTCCTCACCCAGCTTCAAAGGCTCTTCCGCATACTTCTTCAGGTTACCCCCTTCAAGGGTAGGGAAGCCAAACACCAACTATTAACAAGCTATATTAAAAAAAAAAAAACCTTCACTAAATAGCAAAGCAAATGAAAAAGTAAGTAAACATTTTACAACACATTTCTGTGTTTCATTTGGAAATGACACATTAAAATCAACTAAATTAAATACATTACTTTTCAGAGCAAAATTCACTGTTACCTGAAGGCTCCTTCAGACAGATCTCCAATGGCATCTCCAATATGACCCAAAAGAAGCTCTAAGCAGTAGCAATATTAACGAGATGGTCAGACAACTGAAATAAGATCATCTCCTCACAGTGAGACATAATTAATACTCTCGAGGACTCGCTGCATGAGCACCACACACAGCACTGCAGTGTCCCTTAATTACCATTCTGCAGAGCATGGAGTGGCCAGCCCAGTCCACATCTCCATTTTTCTCCGTGTTGATGGAGAATAACTCATTAGCGATGAATTATAGTTGTTTGGCAAAGTGCAACTAGGTGCTTTCTCATATATTTTATCAAAAGCATTCACTGAAAGAGGCCTTTATTTCAGAGTCAGAAAGTTATAGGCTGAGCAGTTTAAAACACTGCATTCAAGGGTGGAAAACCAGTAAATTCCCAATTGGCATCGTAATAATGAGGTCTGAATGTTTACGTGCTTCAAAGTTGGAAGTAATGTTTTAACACTCTTTACCCAATGTCTAATGAATGCAATAAGTTTCCAGATGAGCAAAAATAGACTCTTGCCGGAATTAAACCCTGTTGATTATTGGTCACAGCGAATGAGTGTGAAGCTATTCCTGGTTTTTGCAAGAACCAGTGACAAGCAGAGGTGTTTAATGAGCACCATCTGCATATCTCCAAGACTAATTAGCACTATCTTTCCACATGAGTTCAGCCCATTAACATAATGCATGATACTGGAAAGGGTATTTTTAGGGTGAGTGCTTTAACCTGCCAGCAGCTTCTTTGGGTTACTTTCATTGTGTATCAAGATTCAGACACAGAGATAATAGTCTCATGTGCGCACACAAATGCAGACATACAATCACTGAAGCTTCACCATTTCTAATGATCACTCTCTTTTTTCCCTGCCTGCAGCGTGTTCTCTTCTCAGTATCTGCTACTGGGGGTGAGCAACATTAACTCAAATTTGTATCACAATAATTTCCAGTCTTAAGGCAATAATGATGTGATATATCCATACATGTCCAAAAGAAATAAAAAATATATATTGTACTGGGCAAAAGTCAGAGATCACCCATTATTTATTTCATTTTCAATCAAAACAGCCATTAAGTTCAAATTGTTCATTTTTCAGGAGATTGACAATTCACCAGTCTAAAAAAAGAGGACATCCAAGGAAAAGACAGAAGTTTTCAAAACTGGAGTTTGAAAAATGATTAAAAGATAACTGTGGAAGATCTGGTAGACTGCCAAAACGTCACCACTAGAAAAACAACACTTAAAATTCACAGATGGTTCTGTCCATTCTCCCACTATGAAAAAAATAACTCAGCGCTGAAAGTCTGAGTCTGAAAGGATGTGTAGCTGTCGAGAAGCTGTTACCGAGAATAGAAAATAGACAAAAAGAATAAAGAAGCTCCTGGTGTTCTCAGAACAATGAACTGGCCTCTACAGAGGCCAGACCTCAACATCACAGAATATGTGTGGATTACTTTTTGGGATTGTGAAAAGTCGACAATGCAACCAACTTCTAGGACTAAACTTTGTGGAAGAACATTCCTACTTATTTCTTCTAAAAGAAAGCATGTCTCCTGAAAGAATGGAAACTGTAATAAAGGCGAAGTGAAAACACTGAAAATGTAAAAGTTGATAAACCTTTTAAAAATGTTTGCGATTTATAAGTAATGTTCTCTTAACAGAAAAGTACATATAATGTTCTCTGCTCTTTTTCCTGATGCTAAAAAAAATCAATAACAATGGCCATTTTGGCTGGAAATGAAATGACTTTTGCAGAGTACTGTATAAATGAATACATATTTGAATATGTTTTCATGTTTAATAAACAATAACCGTTCTTGCTCATGTTTACATTGTCTTGGGGGTGTGGCTTTTTGTTTTTTGTTTTGGTCATCACGGTATCCACATCATGAGATGACGACATGGTATTCACTTTAATGCCACCACCACTCTCACCCCTAGCTTCTACTGCATTCTCTCTCTCACATTGAGCTTAACTGTGGATCCGGACTGAGCTAATGCGGCCAAACCCTCTCACTTCTCAGGGGAGACAGTGAGCGCCAAACCACAGCAGGGAGGCATCAGTAAAATATGGCATCCATAATTAAAGAGGCATTAGCATACAGAGAGATGAGAGAGATGGAAAAAGGAAAGGGCAGAGTGGAGAGAAACTGGATAGAGTGTTAGTTAGAAATTGATGGCACTTACCTTCACACGAGAGGCCATGAGAAGTGACCCCTGAGAGGCTGTCCCGGCAGACATTGCAGAAGGTGGGGCGTGCGTGGGAGCAGGCATACCAGTTGTGCATCCCTGAGAAATGTTCCACATTAAACTGTGCCGTCTAGCAAAGGAGAAGTTAAGACAAATTGGCAGAACCAGGATAAGACTTTTTTGGAGCCCTTGGAAAGAAAGGTACTTTAAAACACAAAGGCGAGCAAACTGTTTTCAGTCAAGGCATTCTTCCAGACACCGCATGCAACCCGCATGCTGTAACACACTGTACAGCCCCATCAGAGTGAGATGCAGAATTCCATACAGTGCAGTACCACACCATATGCTCCTATGCAGTGTGAGCACGTTCACCACACGCTTCCCTCTTCTACAGTAAAATCCACCAATCAGGCATAATCAAATCAGCCACTGGGAACAGTGCTTTTCAGAGGTACAATCTCAGACTGTTCAAGCACGGATCTTCCACAGGTACAACTGTTGGGATTAATTTTAAGGACACTATGGATCTGTAATGTAACTTGATTAGCACAATCAATGAAGGGAACAGTTTGTGCCCCACTTGGCAGATGTGTGGGTGAGGGGTGCAGGCAGAGCGGGGGCTCAGGGTGTGGTATTGCAGAACATCAGACCTTATGTAATCTTTTTCTTCCCCTTCTTTTTAAAGGCAATACATTTTTACTTTTATTACTGCAGTGTCACCAAAGACTATGTTTATCATTTATATATATTTACATAATTAAACTAAAGTCTCACTAAAGGACTTCACAGAAACATACTTTGTTCTCATTTTAATGGTAAAATCACTTCTACAACCACATAATTGCCCATATAAATACAATTTGCCTCATTTCAGTATCTATTATTATCACCAGCACTATTAACAATGATTTTTCACAGTTTAGGAGAAAAGAAATGGGACTGAATAAGAACAATATCTATGAGCATTTACATAAAAATAGCATGCCATATAGTATTCCTACAGTCCACTAATGGTAAGTGGTGATTCTATGGCATGCCCAATAGTCTACAACCAGAAAAAAAGCATATAAAAGAAACAAACTCAGGAATGTAATAATTAATATTACATCTCTCTCACACACACACACACGCACACACACACACACACACACACACACACACACAATAATATACAGCAAGTCATTTGAAAAAGCTTTGTTTCTGTTTACCACTATCCAAGTTCATGACTCACATCACATCAAGATCTACACCACAGCATGACAAAAAACACATGACATATGCAGTAACGAGAGATGCATTTTACCTCGTAATGCTCTCTAGACTGAACCGATTTCAAAGAACTGATCCAGTCCTCCATCTCTTTTCTGTTCTCCGCGCACAGGATGAGTCTTCGAAATGGAGTAATTACCTACGAGGAGAGAAAGAGAGACAGAGAGATCCAGGCAGATGAACCTGGCTGGTTGCCTGCTTGCCTCAGAGTGACGCTGAGGACGAGTGCCCTCTTCTTAAAGCTGAGAGTCAGGACATCCCCCTTCCCAACCCCCCACCCCACACCCCCACACCACACCTCCCTCCAACTCTGCTCTGCCTCTCCTCAGCGCTGCACTTCTAGCCCAGCTTGAGTGAGATCCAGGCTGACAGGCGGAGCGCCTCAGAAAATGCTAAAAGCCTGTTTCATAACGGAGGCAGCCTCCGCACTATCGCTCCAGGAGCAGACTACCTCTGTGCTTTTAATACTCTTATTATTTATTGATCACAAGCGTCTTCAGTGTTTCCTTCCACTTACGGGTGGCCGAGGAGCAGCATGCCAGCATGTGCTTACACACCCAGTCCGCGGGGTCATGCATGAGACAAGAATACGCACTGTTCTCAGAGTTCACGAACATTATCTACACCATAACGAGAGCACTTCTAGAACATAATCTTTACAATAATAACAGGGCTTCTATAACATAATATATAACACAACAGCAATGCTTCTATAATATAACCAACAGCACAAAAGCAGTGTTTCTTAAGTATAATCTGTAACACAACAGCAGTGATTCTATAACACAGTGTATACATATATAACAGTAGTATCCCCCAGTTTTTGCTACTTTTACAGAGAAACTTTATTCTTTCCTATTTTTACATTGAGAAATGTTATTCTTGAATTGTTATTGTTGAATTCTTTAAACTGCAATGCATACTGCAATGAAACTCAGGTGCCCTCTCTGCCAATAACAAATCAATACATTTTTATGGTGACTTGATGGCCTCTTTTGATAAGCCAGTTATGTCCAATGATCTCCATGTATGAAAGTAAAGTACAACTAGACAGAAGAGTGCAATCACTTTGCTTTAAAGTAAGATCTGTTGTGCCAACACAAGTCAACTTTACCTCTCAGGGGGCTTTTATTGGACATTGACAGCTCTTCATAAAATATCCCTCAATTCTTTTTGACATAGGCTTCATTCAGGATCAACAGCTGGTATCACAGATACTCCCCTGGAACAACTGTCAATCCTGAACAACTTCAAGAGTTGGAGAAAGGGTTTAATTTTTAACAGCAGTAATAGACTTGCACTGTTCGCACTGATAAAACCCATCTGCTCATAATAGAAGTGCCTCAATCACAAGTTGCTTCATGTATTTTCTTACAATCAGCCATCAGCCATAACCATCTGGCACAACAAGGGAATAAATCGCTTAGTGATTAGTCTTTGCTATTGCTGTTGCAGAACTGTCAGTGACACTGGCTAGAAAATTGCTGCATTTATGACCAAACTGAACCTCAAATGTTACATAACCTAAACAAATGAATTCTCCCTTGCACACAAAATTTACTGTTGCTGATTTGTACGTCCACTTTTGCATTGGCCTTGGTATATGGCTCATGAGGTACATTAGATAGAAATGCAAGAAGTAGACAGAGTGGAACAGATAAGCAGTGGAGCATCAAAGACTGCAACAGCGCTTCTAAAACACAATCTATACCAAGCAGCACATCTACAACACAATCTGTACTAAAACAGCAGTATGTTTATTCCATAATTTGCACCGCAATACCAGTGCTTCTATCATGTAATCTACACCAAAGCAACAGCATGTCTATTACATAATCTATACTTCAGCAACAGTGACACTATAACAATCTACACCTCAACAGCAGTGCTTCTAAAAGACATGATGTACTGCAACAGTAGCACTTCTATAACAATCTTTATATATCAACAGCAGTGCTTCTACAGCATAACCTATACATCAGAAGTGATTACGTAACATAGTAGATACCTCAACACAGCAGTCTTTCTATAACATAATGTATACCTCAACAGCAGTGCTTCTACAGCATAACCTATACATCAGAAGTGATTATATAACATAAAACATACCTCAACACAGCAGTCTTTCTATAATATAATTTATACCTCAACAGCAGTGCTTCTACAGCGTAATCTATACATCAGCAGTGATTATATAACATAAAACACACCTCAACACAGCAGTGTTTCTATAACATAATTTATACTTCAACGGCAGTGCTTCTGTAACTCAATCTGTACCTCAACAGCAGTAGTTCTTTAACAATCTATATAATCAACAGTAGCGCACTATAATATAATGTATAACTCAACAGTAGTGCTTTTATAACAATCTATACTTCAACAGCAGTGATACTGTAACGCAATCTATAATTTAACAGCAGCACTTTTGTAATACAATCTGTACCTCAACAGCAGTACATCCATAGCAATCTACATATATCAACAGCAGTGAGTCCATAACTGTGCTTTTCTATAACAGCAGTTCTTATCCAACATAATCTACACCAATATACGGCAATGCTTTTATATCATAATCTATACCTCAAAAGAAGTGCTTCTTTAACATAATCTCTACCATGAAAGCACTGCTTCTAATTAGTGTGGCTAAACAAGCTTTTCAATCAACAGATTATCAACTGAAGCACAACTTCAGGGACTTTTTGCGTCGTATTTTAGTCAATTCATGCACGATATCTTTCTAGCTAATGTGTTTTGCTCACAAACTCTGAAGCTTTGTCTTAGTCAGTTGATGTGAGGGCACAAAAGAGGTGTGAACTGCAAGAAAGACAGCAAGAAATAAAAAGAAATGCTTAGAGCACAATCATATAGTAGCATGGCTGTCTGTGCATTAGCAGAAGAACAGCTTGCAGGATATGCATGTTTTTGGTCAGCACAGGTGAAGCCAGCCTTGTCTCTGGTCTTGTTATTTAGTTTCTTCAGTGCTGCTGCTGCTGCTGCTACTGCAGAGTGCAGAAAGTCCTGACCATGCTCCCAGACATGTGCTCGCTCGCCTCACATCTCCCTAACTCATTACTGCCTACTCCCTACTGCCTCCACAGGCTACAACTGCGCTTGGACAATTGACAGCAGAGTCATTAGAGCGCAAAGAATTAGCAGCACAGAACTTGGCCAGGGAAAAGAGACGAGCAGGCATGAACTAACTCTTACATCAGTTCAATTCACTTATGGCATTACTTGTTGATGCAGTGCATTAAGTCAGAGAAGCTTCAAACTACAGTTTGTTTTTGCAGACGACTTAACCTCTGCAATCAGGCATGTAAGGGCTGAGATGCCGTTAAGTGATGATAAATAATATTAAAGGGGGAAAGAATTTCTGTGTAATCTGATGAATACTGCTTAAACTTTACTTGCTTTAGGCAGAATTCTCAACAACAAAAGTGCCAAAAAGGATTCTTTAGAGCGATCTATCGAAAAATAATTTGGCTCCTTAAAGAAACTTTCACTAGACAGCACTTTGAGGAACCATTCCATGTAAATGAGATGTTAGTGTGAATGTAATCTTTTTTATAGTACAAAAAGCTTCCACAAAATGTAAATGTTCTATACCAACTGAAGGTGCCTAGAAACATACATCAAAGCAAAGAATTACTTCTGAACTTTTATTTTTTTGGGAGAATTCTACTGATTTTTCAGAATTTCTGCGTAATTAACTTATTAAGATGTACATTAAGTCATGCAGAGTATTTTCATGTGAAATGTGCCATTTAAGAGAAATTATGGATAGTAACCAAACGCCTGAAGAGTTCCTCTAAACAGTACCACTAAAAGTTTCCTCAGAGAAAGTTATTACATAAAACTGTTATGATTATGAATATGGCACCTGATGTCTGAGACATTGTTTTTTTATAAGGTTTTGGCTGAAACATATTTTACATATGAATATTGTGGAGAAGTATATTCATGGCGTTGTAAGGCAAACCTTTTTTTCAGGTTTAGCATTTTACCATTTTACCATGATCAACATTACATGTAAAACATGTACAGGTCCACTGGTGTTTTTGAATAGCAAAAAAATTAAAAATAAATATTTTGTAGTCATAATGATCTTTGATCACCACCACTGTAAAGAAATCAACAAGAATGTTTCTTGACACTACAACATAATACGTAAGACAATATTTCTAATTTGATGAAAAAATTCAGTGGAATTCTCTTGCGCTTGGATTTAAAAAAGACTCATGCCTTTTTCTATTTTATTTCATGCCTTATAAGTAGCAGGACCTCAGCAAGTTTATTACAAATGACCCCTTTGCACAGAGGGAGATAAGAGGGTTTAAGCAGGGGCAGTGTTCTTTTGGCAAATATGCAGCAAGTTTTTGCCTTGGTCTCTAACAGGATGCTAGCAAGACATTGGAACTCAAAAAGTCTCCTTTGCAGATAGCAGCCAATGCCAGTGTGAAGATCTCCTGCTATTGGATCAGCTGCTCTTCATGACCTTGTAAATGACAAGGGGCCTATGACACACAGGCATTTAACAGTGGGATAGCAGAGATGTGAAGTGTCGTTTAGTGTCGGGTGTGTGGAGGAGGTTAGTGGCGTGCCCACACACTGCTCTAATGTTTATTTATATACTCTCCATAGATACAGCAAATCTCCACAACAAGCCTCACAGCGAACGCTACTGCTCTGCACACAGCACTGCACTGTTGCAATGCGTCTTCATGAGAAAGAACTACGAAACAGTGCCATAAACGTTCTGAGTGATTATGAGATTATCATCAATAGAAATTTTTTCGAGGGAGTTTCCTCTTTTCCTTTAGAGAAAAGGTCCTTGCACACTCTTTCACCACAACAGTCACAGAACATACCTATCAATTTCCATTCGTGCCTTGATGCAGCAATCACATTAGCATCCCCCCCCCCCACACCCCCACACCCCCACCCCCGTTACACAATCACGGACAACTCCCAGAGCATCGCGCCACAGCCAACCACTTACTCTAAAAGCCTCTTCAAAAGCTCCACTCAAAGACACAGAAGCAGCACCGCAGAGTGATTTCTCTTGTCCTCTGCCACTGCAACTCATGATTACATTAAAATAGGGTTGAGTCAGACAAGCAGGATGACGGCCTGTGTGCCGGAGGTCAGAGCGGGACGGGAGCCTGAGTCCTTTTTAACAGTCACTGAGAAAGCAGGAGTGGGCAGTGTGTTTGAGACAGAGAGGAAATCAAATCCCACAGCTCTAAATCAGTAGCAGTGGGAGACCAATGGGAAGGTAGTGGCAGAGCGCAGAGAGCAGAGCTCATAGCGAGAGGGGACTAGTATCAGGGGAAAGTCCAGCGCTTCCTTCAATAAGCATTAACAAGCCACTGTCACAGAGTATCCATGTGAGACAAGCCACAGAGTCGATAAAACAGGACATGATAGGACACCGATGACTACTACAGCGTTAATACATAGATTTATTCACTGTACATTCCTTACACTGTGGAATGTACATTCATATATTCTGCACTAGCATTTCAGTAGGCTCTTTTTTAAAATCATTTGAAAATGCCAGCTATCCTTCACATTTGTGTGAACATTTCATGAATTTCATGGACAAAGAAAAACTATCCAAATTAGCTCACATGTAAAGTCTTCCTACATTAACGTATGCACATTAATGTGAAAGGGTCAATATGCTAGACGTTTCTTGCATTTATTATGACATTTGTGTGGTTTTATGTGTGTTTTTATTACATGACTATTTCTATCCTATCTTTATCCCTTACCATTAAACAAGCTTTAAGACTGATCATATGTAAACAGGCTCTCTTCTGACTGGCTGTCCTGCATTGCACCTCATACAAAAATCAGCACAGGCTGAAATACTCCTTAAAACTTCAATAATAATGGATGTGGCTTTACTGCTGTAAGCTGAAAAGTGGATATAAATAAATGAATTGGTACTTGTGACATCATAGAGCCAATTAATCCAAAGCAGGCTGTTTTTGCAGTATATCTGTATGGACTGGGTAGTGAATGGTACATTTTAAAACGTTAACATTTTTTACTGTCACGATTGGCCCCTCCCAGTACTGTCCATGTCTTCGTGTTGTTTTGGTTTAGCCCATGTGTGTTTGTTTTGGTCCAGCAATCTCGTTTCATGGCTCCACCCCTGATTGTCTCCATGTCTGTCATGTCTGCCCCCCGATCAATCCGTGTTGGCTCTACGACCCTGGACCGTTTGGACTATGACCGCATATGCATCTGCCTCCTCACTCCCTGTTACGTTAACATTATTTCAAACTTCTTTATTTTAAAAAAAGTGAGAGAAAATTGTTTAGTGAATTGAAAATTTTCACGGAAATAGTAAAAGCCAGAAGTTTTAAAGTCTGAAATTCAAGTTGGTTAAAACGCTACAAAAAGTTGTCGTAAACCTAATGTTTGCGCTGTTATTAAGGGTGGCTACTATGAAGATTTCAATGGTTTTCAATATTATGTGTGTATTCTTTATTTCTATATTGGGATGTATTTTTCCATCAGTGAACATCATCAATGACCAAAAAACACAGAAAAATTTAGTGGTTGCTGATTTTTAACATGAGAATTTTAATATTATACTATAATCATATCAATCATTTCCATTTCAGTCATATCACTACAGCTGCAGCAAACCACAGTTGCGGAAAGTGATTAATCATATGACAGTGACTTTGACTGCCTATCCGATTCAATTTCAAATGTAGTTGTCTCAGTGATAATTTGTTTTGATGTTTTAATAGCTTAACCTCATTGAAATGTGTTTACTGTTTCAAAGTCAATCGATTTAATCAGCATAAAAAGCATGCTAGTTATTATAACACTTTCATTATGAACTGCCTCCACTCAGTCTTTCACAGATAAAAACAGGCTGCTGTGCAGTTCATTATAAAGACACATTCAACAAGTTATTTTCATTACAATAAATTATTTTCATTATAACACTTTCATTATGAACTGCATCCACCTGGTCTCTCACAAAAACAGGCCATTGTACAGTTCATTATAAAAACCTTTTTTTTTTTTTTTCAAATTGTAGCTTCAGTGTAATGTATGGAGCAGAGTTGACTGAGCTAATAAATAAACATTATCACATGAAGTAAAGCACATCTACTGCCCTGTGTAACATTCATATAGTAGCAGCGAGGTAGTGCATATAATTAGAACAGCCTCATGTCTGCTTTATTTCATATTAGTCACATATTTCATCTGGGCAAAGCTGATTATTATTTCATTATATGTAGCCACATCTATTTATGGATTCTTATCTGGGATGTGTTGTGCTAATTCTTCTCTGAATGGCTAGAAGCACTGTACCAGATATTTTGACAAAGACTTACCTGACCTTGTAATAAATCACTAACAGAGAGCATGTGCAGTTCAGTTTGTATGATACAAAAAAGGAGAATTAATTACATTTCCTATATTTAATTCACATTTATCTGTCATATGCTCTCCTTTACAGCTAGGTGGTAATGTACCTCCTGTGCTCCTCACTGTCAATTTAAGAGCCATCGTGACTCCAACTTATCAGCCTGCACATAACTGTACATCATGCATGCTCATATTGCTCTTTCAATGCAAAGATATGCAAATGCATTTCCACATTTCCCAGCAAAATATGCACAGTTGGATGGCAGTGTGAGTTCATGGGCTACAAATACAAAATGCAAAAAAACAACAGATCCATTTCCCCATAATCAACTAAAAGCTCTACTCAGCGCCTGACCAGCTGAAAGTGAATAATGGAATCTCACATGTAGTCAGGGCCAAAAGCACTTGCTGGAATTCACGGCTTGCCTCCCTCACGTGTACCTCAAGGTGCTCCGCTCTGCTCTCCATCTTCCATTCAGAACAGCCCCCTCCCAAAGTCACGCGAACAAACATATGCACTTGCACAGTGTAGCAAAACAGACAAATTGGCAGAGCATCAAGGAAAAAAGGCGAGCACAGAGGTCATCCGTAATCTAACGCAAGTTCCCAATCCTTACAGTGGCTAAAGAAGCAGTGTCTAATGCTTGTCCTCAAGGAACGAGATTCAATATTCACCCTCTATTTTCCTCCTTTTCTTCAACGTTCTCTCGCGTGCATGTAAATCTCAGAGCAGTGCACACACCAGCAGTCTTCCTTTAGTTGCAGAGCTGCTTCTTCAGTGAATATGTGCTCCTGTTCCCTGTATGTGAGCAGGCAGGCAAAGCCCGATCTCTCTGTGTCTTTTTCTGTCCTTCTCTCCCTGCCTCACTGCTCCAGCCCCCTCTACCGCATGAGGAACTCTACACACATGCATATACATGCGCACACACACACACAACAAAAATCTATGAACAAAAGGAGATTTATGCAGACCACCTTTTGTGAGCATCTTAAAGAGACATCAGCCTCATTAGTGAACACACACTCACACCCTGTTCTCATGCTTCACTTAGGCTGCTCTTTGCTCTTTCTTCGGTCTCGGAGCTGAACGCTTTGCTCCATCGCTGCTCCACTGGACCAGCAGCCAAGTGAAGTGGAAGACAGTCATTAAAATGAGAGGAAAGCACAGACTAACTCACCTCATCCCCTTCAGTCACTCCGTCTCTCGCCTTTTCTCTCTCTCTCTTTCTCCCTCTCTCTCCCTCCTCCTCTGTTCTCCTCTTGTATCCATCCCTCTGTCCTGCCTCAGCCCTCCACTCACAGTGCTGCTCTTACCATGGAGGCGTTTGCTCTCTGACGTCACGCCGAGGATTTCCTTTTGTTCCCCACACAGACCTCTTTCCCTGCAAGCCCTGAGTTCTCTCTCTCTCTCTCTCTCTCTCAGACGCAGTTGGTAGCTGTACTATTATTAGAAACGGAAAATAGCCCGACTACAAAGACGCAGATAGCCACTCCAGTGGGAAATATGGTTACATGCTCGTCAAAGATGTGGACCATTCTAGTGAAAGACTTCAAATTGCAGTCCCACAACAAAAAAAATTAAAACAATAAAGTATTCATACCTTATTTACAAGGATTATGTCACAATCTATTTAGACTGAAGGTATTCACTGAGATAATATTATTACTAATAATAATAACAATAACAACAACAATGATAATAATAATAATAATAATAATACTCTAAACATATAAAACATATAAAATAATAATAATTACAAAGTACTTTCAATTGGGAGACTGCTGTCCCAAACCCAATCATTTCAATTTGTGAAAAAAGTTTTGCAATTTTGCAATATTGCTTTTATGAAGATTTTTTTTCTTCTAAAGTGAAGTTAAAGGATTTAAATTCATGTATAATTTGTAAATCATGATGAAAAAGATAAAAAATGCTGTCCAACGTTTTCATCTACCGAAACATAAAGAAATTTAGACCGTTGGCAGAGCCTTATTTTAACCACATCTGTACCCTGACCCTCAAGGTGAGCATTTAGAGCCGACTGTTTTGGCACTACTACCAAAAAACAATCTTTCTGCAATTACGAAAAAGTTTCAGTAGTGTTGTGACTGTTTTAGAAGTGACAAAATGGAATGTTCAATAATTTGTTTTAATAAAGTAAACATAATTAAAGCGCAGGGTCTCTCAAAGGATTTTAGTCTAAAGTCAGTTAAAAGTCTGACTATGAACCATAATGAATGAGCCATATAGTCACTTCAGATAAAAAAAGACACTTGCATCTCCAAAATGTTAACTTTTCACAAAAATGAAAAAAAAAAAAAGCATGGACGTATTTTTTAACAAATTCCATTGGTTCATTCTTCAAATGGGATGCTGAGCTAAACCAGGCAGATATAGTTTTAAGTTCTACATTTTAAAAGTATTAATATTTCGACATTGGTATTGACAGATATATACACAAAAATAATAATGCATATTAACATCGGCCCAACATTTCCATATCAATGCATCCCTAATAAAAAGTATGAACAAAGTTAAAAGGTTTTGATATGACAGCGATAATTTATCCAAAGAGCAGCTCTTTAATCGAGAGAGCACAGAGAAAAACATTTCACTGAACGACCCAACAATAATAGAGCAATCAAGAGCCATTGTAAATCACTGTTTTAACAGTAAAACCATTATTTATACTGAGGGAAAACATAACACTAAATTATTAAAGAGGAGTCCAGGAAACACTGAAACACCACATACTTCTAAGAGCTTTCAGACTCCCTGAGAGCAGAGAGGCACCCTTCTTAAAATATGTTCCTAATGACTTGAGTTAGTCTGAATGACTTCAACCAACATAAACAACCTGCTGTCTGAGAAGAAAGGAAATCACAGAAGGAGGTTTGTGAAGTAAAATTCGTTAAAAGCAGCAAAGGTTTCAAAGCTGAACAGAACACGTGCTGAACACTCACGTCCACACGATTAGGAGCTCACGCCATAGTTAAACAATAAGACTGCAGTCAAGTCATCCGAAACATGCTCAGTGGAGCGCTAACGGCACTGCTGCTATGAATAACTTCATCTTCTCCTTGGAGCTTTCTTAGTCTTTCTCTATGTCTTTTTATAGCCATGCCTGGGGAGAGGAGCCACGTTTTTTTTAAAGGACACAGCCACACTCTCTACTCCTCAGAAAGTCTGAAGTTCGCCGCCGGCCGCTGCTTGTTTTCCCTCTCGCACTCTTACGCCTGCTGGTGCACACTCATACACAGGAGACTGTACTAACGTACCTAAACAAGGGCTCTTGAAAAGAAAAACCTTCCTGTGCAAATATCTGGTTGTGGCTACTGAGTTTGAGAAATCTTACCACACTGAATTATTCAATGTTCATCATCAAACTTCATAATAAACTGTTATATTTATATGAACTAACAAGCCATGAAATGGCAGAGTGAGTTTGTCAATTCTCCATTTCATGAACAATGATTGTTACAAAAGTTACTTTTTTATGCTGCCATCAGTTGCATCCATAATGGAAGCTACAGATTCAGGGAAGGTTAACATGTAGCACCAGCCAAAAAACAAGGATTAGCGTTTTAAGGTGCAATGAAGCACTAAATGGATATTCCTAATTAAGGGTGGCTGATGCAGCAAAATTCTAACACCATGGTGTCTGAAAGCATGACACAAAAATGCACCTGCAAAACAGTAGTGCCACATTTTGAAAGGCTATGAAAAACTATGCAACATTTTTTTCATTATTATTATCTTAACAAGGAACAGGAGAAAAAAATTAGAGCCTTTTTATAGTATCTGCCACTTTAGGATGAAAGGGCTATCACTATTGATTATGTGAGTAATTAAGTAATCTAGAGATTACTTTGATGACTCCTCAAGTAATCAGTGTTTAATCTTGGCCAAACATTAAAAAATAAGCTTAAGTGAATAACATAGAGAACTGAAATGATGCATTATCAGGCTATATGCAGGTATCAGCAAATTCAACTGAATGCATTTTAACTGTCTTTTTTCAATACTACTTCAGCTCTGATTAAACAGACATTTGAAGCATGTGAAGCTTTTAACACACATAGTTTGTGTGTTGTAGTTTTACAGTGAACTCTTGACAAAACCTAACTGAATGTTATAGGCTTAGCCTGTAAGCCTGTTATCTGTCTCTGAGCTCTTTGGTCTAGATCTAGTGTAGCAAAACCCTTTATGTCACATATATTTGCCTCTTTCAGTGATGCTCACAAAACCAAATTAAGTGCAAATAGCTCAAAAACACTTTGCCAGACATGGCTTTATAATGCCCTGTAGATACCCTATTGATTATTCACATTGCAAACTAATTACTAAGCTGACACATGAAGAATGTAAATGTTCAGTGATTTTTATTACTGAGTAATTGTGACAGTCCAATTTGGGACATAATTTATCATGATTGTGACAACATATCATATATATCATATCCTCCATCCCTACTTCTAATTTGCTTTTCTCTGCATTGTGATACTACAGTTTTCATACTCTTGATCAAAACCAGAATTGGTAGAAGTTAGTGGTCCCACCACTTAGAATTGCCAGTAATAAGGACAGAAACAGACACTGTTCATGCTGAACCGAGTCACTACAAATCTCCGTTTACATGTTCCCGCTGTGTTGATGTAGTCCACCAAAATGGTCACCTACCGTGAAACTGTTGTTGACATTCTTTGTGCTTGATTCAGCAACACTGGCATCTGAGAGATCCACCTCGTCGAAGATGAGTGACTGTGGACAGCAAAACAGAGGAATGGTAAACACAGATGATTCCAGTAATGTGACAGTTTGACCTCTGACCTTTCAGTTTGGAAAAGAAAAAAATACAACTTGAGAGGAATTTCAGCTGTTTAGATCAAGCTAACAAGACACATGTGCTAATCTGAGTGTTGACAGAAAGGAGGAAGCACTTCAGACTGAAAAACAGTAATGCACTGAAATTACTTCACTCAAATGTGCTGTTTCCAACCGAGTAAAACATATTACGTTAACACAAGCTCGCCTACCAGTTCACTTGGAGATAACTGCCGATTTAATATATTTTATTCACACAAACTGCAACATACACGCAACATAAAAGGAATGGTTCGGGGGGAATCTAATTTACACAATTGTTCATTTACTCCAGATGCAAATCTTCTCTCAATCTGCTCAAACTGCATTCAGATCTTGGTTAAGATCACACAGGCATGTCAGTGTGGTTTGGGACACAGTATAACTTACTGTAAACTATAATAATGAACAAAGTTGTTGAACGCAGCAGACATCTATCTTGAATGAAGACCTGGTTGCAGTTTGTGCAGGTTAAACGTTGAAAAAAGTTTTGGAGATGTATTTTAAGAAAACATTTGGGTGATTATTGACTTCTAGTGTTTGTTAGCAATGTTAGCCTCATAGCCCCAGCCCTAAAGAAGCAAAAATATGGACACCAAAGATGTCTTGGCTAACGGACCACTTCTGGGGTAAGTGGAAAACTGTGTAAATGTGATTTTTCACCAAACCATTCCTTGAATGCATTTTATTCATATCCTCTACATGAACATGCATGTGCATGGTTTTTCTGGGTGGGTTCATTCATTATGATCCTCTTTCTAATAGCAGTGGATGACTGAAGCACTGACGAGGGCATGAGACATGTGGGCATTCACACAACCTTCAGTGCCTCACTAACAGTTCTCCTGGAATACAGTGCTGCAAAAAGCTCCTCAGTACAAACTGTTTTTGTATTTGTGGAAAGTCGATAATATGTAACACCTAGAAAGTCAAAAGCGTAAAAACAGAACATAATCAAGTAAAAAATGTTTTGCTTGCTCAGGCCACTTCTTAGAGATGGGCTTCAGGCAAATCAAAGGCTTGCAATTAGCGCCTGATCATGTTACAGCACCTAATCTGTGTTTAAGTGCTGATTGGCAGATATTTGAGTAAATGATGACTGTGTACTTGGGCAGTGTAAGCAGTGTGACATCCTGTTTATGATATGATCTGCAGGCCTGGCTGGCCTGCAGGACTGAATGAGTGAGCAGACTCTGCGCTGACTGCTTGGCTGGCTGGACTTCACCAGGCCTGCAGTATCTGTCAGAGAGCAGGGTGCCATGCCAACACAAACAGAGTCTCCCCCCACCTCAGCACAAGCAGACGCCTGGCCACCTTGTTTCTGCCTGTGAGGTCACTGTTAGAACTCCCCTGCTTCTATCTCTTTCCCTCTCTCACAGAGGCACTCTTCCCTCGCCATGGAATCAAGAGAGATTTTCCCTTTTTAAAGGTCCAAGTCACACCTGAGAAACAGGGTCAGAACATTTCAGTATATGGGTGCAGACCAGAAAGCCTAAATTAGGTACGCACTACAAAAACTGGATAAAGCTTACATTACCCAACATGTAAACCTGCACATTTAGGGGCTAATAATATGGTAAAAAACCTGACGTAACCAGAAAAATAATACATGCCACATGTGCATCAGGCCTACAAAGTAATTTTTATCATTTCTACTTTGCAGAGTTTTCAGTCATTTTCTCCCAGATCAGTATGTTATATCTAACTTGCTATTGCGATAGACTGGGTCAGCTACCCTGCTGCACCTCACACCTATCTGTGCGTGTAAAGTTAAATGGCAGTTAGATATAGCCCATTTTTTCATAATCAGGATATGATTATGTGTGAGTTTCATTCCTCAAAACGTACATTATTCCACAGAAATTTATTATTTAGCCTGCCCAGAGCCATGGGAAGTACAGCAGAGCATGTTTGATGCTGAGAATCCCAATGGAAATGGCCATAAATTGTTTACAATGTATTTAACCAATGTTGCGGGTAATGTGCTACAATGTTTTACAGATATGTGTATGTCTTTTCCCTACAACAAAGCAGCATTATTCTTTAATTTAAATTCTTTTAATCACATTACTCACTTTTGTTAGAATTTTGTTTTGTGTTATCCACGTCTCTAACAGAACAATGTTAACTCTAAATGATTCATTTAAAACATAAATTCATCTGAAAAGATTATTTATGCCTGCCCTATTAGATAGATTGTGAATACGTAAGCAGTATGTGACAGCTGACTGCACAACTTTGTGAATATGAACAGTGCAGCACGAGGGCCATACAACCCAATACGAAACTGATGGATAAGAATAAGATCCCATGCTGAAGAACAGAGTTCCAATACCACTTAAACAGGCCAGTCTCAATTTTTGTTCAGGAAAAGCTCTGCGTTACATTTTATTCATAAAGATGTTATTTTTTAACTGTCTCTAGTAGCTAGTATTGTTTTGTTCAAAGGTAGGAATAGTTTAAATACTGTTTACTCTGACTAGCTATTTCTTTGTGAATAATTTGAGACGGATTACATTTTTTGAGTACCTGCCCTATTGTATTCAACCAACATGGAACATGAGTTGTTATTTCA
Source organism: Pygocentrus nattereri (assembly GCF_015220715.1). Classification (NCBI taxonomy): domain Eukaryota; kingdom Metazoa; phylum Chordata; class Actinopteri; order Characiformes; family Serrasalmidae; genus Pygocentrus; species Pygocentrus nattereri. The sequence goes on from NC_051216.1 coordinate 24,624,541, forward strand.
CAAATAATACAAACTATATTCTAAAGGCTTGTCTGCACAGTTGGTCAGGGGTGCACAGCAACCATGGCACACACCAAAGCTCTCCTACAGCTGAGATGCAAAAGTCTGGCACGTAAGTCTTTCTGGAGGTTCTGAATACCTCCTCTCTTCCACGCAGAGAATGTGAGATGCTGTCTGAATGCCGTCCTTAACCCACAGGTCAGAGCAGAGTGCTGATGCTGCTGTATGAATGACAAACATAAAGGAAACGGTAATGGCACACTGAATGGCTGGCCCTCTTTAGTCTCTTTGTAGATCAGATGTGGGCTTGAATTCAGTGAAGTCTCTTCTTTCAGACATAGAACAGTGACACACAAGGCCTGGCTCCACAACACTTCTCTTGTACTGCCTATAAGACGAGCAGACAGTGATGACATGATGTTTCTGCAGCCGTATCGCAGCCATGGTGTTCTCAACCATTGCAGGGCTCACTTCCCACTTCAAGCTCAATGGGGAGAACAGGCATCTTTAATTAATGCCAGAGTGAACTGTCCAGCCAAATGAATGCAGCAAATGGCAGTCAGTGATATCTCAGGCGTGAGGGTAAGAGAGAGGTGGGCGTCCACTGCCAGAGAGGTGTGGCTCCTGCTGCTGCTGTTGCTGCTAACCCGAATCGCCACCAAACCTTCCTCGGATCCGCTGGCACCCAGAGAGGGTGGCGGGCGGCGTGCACCGGACCAGCAGACGGACAGCACCCTCCAGCACACGCGGCTACGCGAGACCCGGTACTGCCAGCGGGCCAGCACACCACCCGTCTGCCACAGGGCATCACACACACACATACAAATACATACATACACAGTGGTATTAAAGTGGTGTCTACAAGGGTTTTTAGTTTATTCCTGCAGATTCCTTTAAAAATTTGAGTACCAAAATCAACTGGTATACGTGAACAATCTCTGTCAAACAAACTGTTATATTCAGATTGAATCACTTGAGATATAAACTTCAGCCACTCCTTTTGGGTGTCTGGATGCTTTGAAAAGGCTGCAAATACATACTCGCATACTTCGTTCTCCCACAGTCTCTCTGCTATACGCTGTCTACAGTAATGACACGTCCTATCACTTCAATATGAGTGGGCAGAGTAAACTGCTGTAGACTGAATGGGAAGTTATATGTAAATCATTTAACAGATGTGACATCACAACCATGATGAATTAAAAATTTTCTTTTTGTATATAAACTGGAGACTGAATGGTAAACAAAACAATAACGATTATGAGATAGTACATAGATTTTGTGAAATGTAAGGGATTTTTTTATGAGCCCTTTAAGAGCAGTGCAGGAATGCACATGCCAGAAGGCAGCCTTCCAGTCATCAAAGAGTGAAGCCCTTGTTTAATCTCACATGGACATTTAAAGATGGATGGAGAAATCAATGCACAGTAGGTATCTCCACCCAGCTACCCTACATTACTCTTTACATGATGGACTTAAGAAGAGCAGCTCAGCAGTGGGTGAAGGATGCTATAACTCTAACTATTGTATGTTGAGTCCCAGAATAGCATTAGGTGTGAAAAATGCATCGATGAATTGCAAAATGTCAATCTGAAGGTGGCCACTGATTATTACATTGATCTGGAATTTCAGAATCAATTATAGCTGATTATAATAACATTTAATTAAGTATGCACTCCCTTCCTGGTCAAAGGGCTCTCGAGTTGCACAACCTAGAGGAACCGTGTGATAAAAGAAGACATAGCTAAGCATTAAGAATTATCAACTTTTAAATTAATAGAAAATTGGATAAAAACAATATAAATAATAATATACTGTTTTCTTATTTCCATTTCACTACTGCGTAAAAAGTTCCTCCAGTCACATTCTTCAATGAAACAAATCTTGGTGAAATTACAGATTGCATGGTGGGGCTAAACTATTCCCTGAAGAACTGTAATGAAATCAAACCTTTCGATTCAATTAAAATTACACTCTTAGTAGGGCAGGGCATCATTCAACATCTTACGATACCAATGCCATACAATACAGATACCTTGACTTAGATATCAGCTCTCAAATGATGCTTTATTAAGATACATTCTTTCGAATTCCAAAGAGAAACTTGTGGCTTGTGGTGTGGCTTAAACCAGAAATGAATGTGAGGTACTTGGAAGTAGATATGTTTATGATCTGATTACAGACAAATCCACAGGTGCTGGTGAAATGTAACCTACACCACCAATTACCAGTCTAGTTTTTGAAAAAGCATTCTTATAGGCTCCCTGACACTGATAAGACCGACTATGTGGGTACCAAAATTTGGTACTGAATGATTTTTTGAAATCCAGTTGCAATGAAACAATTTGGTTAACACAATAAAAGTATTAGTATCTGGCTCTAATTGCTAATATAGGTATCACTAAGCTATGATCTCACCTTGGCATCCTTGGCGTAGTAAAGCGTCCGGCCACGGAGTTTGAAGTAGCGTTTTTTCCAGCGCTGGAAAGAGCTGGTCTGTTTCAGGAGCAGGCCTTCCTTTACGCTCGTCTATAGAGGAAGAGAAAAGCAGAACACAATCTGATGAGCACATTAGCCTCTTCACAGCCAACACACTCACACACAGCATTATATGTGCAGACATGGTGCACAAGAACGGATCAGTGAAAGGGTGGAAGCATTGGCATGCTGAAAACTAGTGCTGCACAATATGGATATAGCATGTAATCTTCAACAAACCTCTTGGATATTGCAATGACGATATCAGAAGTGACAATTTGTGTAAAATAGTGAGTTTCTGATGAGCTGTGCAACAAGAAAACATTTTTTAATCTAACTATCCTCTCCTTTTTCCTTTAGGTACAAAATACAAAATTACAAAAGCACCTTTCACTATCATGCAAAGTGCAAAATAAAAATAATGAAATACTAATAGCTGCTTATATCACTGCAGTGCATTGACTCCAGTACTGGTATCGAGTATAGGGCTGATATTGCGCTCATTTACTCATACTTATAAAAGTTCAACAATACCAACATTCCAATATCCGCTGATACCGAACAATGTAGGCTGAGTACACTGCTGTGCTGATGAGCAAACGCAGTGAAGGAGGCTCTGCTCACACAGAGAAGAGTTACTGACTCTGTGACAGTCAGACACAAAGCAAGTAAAAACTCCACAAGTACAGTCTTTTGGATGCTTTAGCCTCAAAAGTGATTCCTGCTATCGTGAGCTACAGAGACTGATGTTGAAAGAGAGAGATCAGGGTTCAAACCTAAGGAACACACTTTATTTACAGCTGTACAGAAGCGCTTTTCCGATGTGAAACAAATCCCACTCATCTGCACTGGTTCGCTACTCGATCCAAGGAAACTAATATAGCATAGCTAGCTAATGCATTTAATCAAATCAGCTTGATTTTAATGATTTAACTGTTAAAGTACATTGCTTAGTAGATTACTAAGTACGGTATCGGCAAATACAAAAAAATATGTATTCATAGTCAGTCTGAAAAGAGAGTATCAATGCATTCCTAATATCAACTGAACTTTCTGCATTTTAAGGCTGCTGAAAACAAGTATATATATATATATATATATATATATATATAGTTGTATAATAAAGTTATTCTTGCACTGTGCGTGTGTTAGGCAATTTGATCTGTTCTGGAGCGTTTGTTGTGCACACTTGCTTAATTGTTTATAAATTATAACATCTTTATCTGTAAATTATAAAGTGGTTTACTCTGGTCAAAGTGAGGTGCTTTGTTGTGTTTCATGCTCACTCTAACCAAAAGCAGAGTTGCTTAACAAATTTATGGTTTGTTAACCAAATGTCTCAAATGTCTCAAGAGGCACTGCCACCAAAATGCAGGTTTTACTTCACAAACTGACAGACTGAGTTAAATACTTTCACTACAAAGCATTATAACATAAAAATAACGTGTCTTTAAGACAAACCTTATACTCACAGATTCATCTCCAGGAAGCCTTGCCAAGATCAAGTGTGCTCCAACAACAATTTCACGCTTGATGGTGGAGAGATAAGGCGAATGGCAGACAAGAAAGGAAGCCTATTACCCAAAAGAACCTGGCAATCTGAGCAGCACAAACACTTCTGTGCAAAGTGCTACCGCATCCCAATCAACACACATGCAATCACTTTTAAGGACCTCAGAGGACTAGACTCAGTTCACCAAATCACAGTGCTGCAATGTTTAAAGACATACATTACCATACATTAGTTCAAAGAAGAGACAGATGTCCAATTATGGCTATCAGTGAGAAGTAAAATAGCCATTCTCCGCTCTCCTCACATGATAACGAAACCTTACCTAAAGCTAAAAGCCCCAAGTCCACATTCATACGTTTTAAAGAGGTGGAAACTGCTGTATTTTATCATTTAAAAATACAATATGTTTTTTAGTGTGTATATTATGGGTATCACAGCTTCCAGAAACGGAACAGATGCATGTTTTATAAAGTTCGGTTGATTTTCTAAGTAAAAATCTCAGTTAAAACATCATCTACCATTAAATGTAACTTTTACATCTATTTATTTACTTAGTTGTTTATTCATTTAGTTTAATTTATTGGACTTACATGAAATATAAAATCTGCCATAATGTTTGCACAAGCCACATTTTATGTCTTTATTCTCTGTAGAGGACGTGTCAGGAAAGTAGGTAAGAATTGCCTTTTATTTTTGATTATTTGATGCTATTTACTCAAGCAGCTGATTTTATTCATTTTAGAATTAAACATGTTTTGGCACATTGCAGCACAAATAGTGTTATTTATGTTGTAACTTTGGCTAATAAAAAGTACTGGAAATGTACTAGTATGTTTTATGTGCTGTAAATATAATAGCCTGTTAACACAAACACCATGTGCTACATGTATAAAACTAAATACAAATAGATAAATAAAATCTAATTAAAATAAAAAAAATCAGCAAATAAAATCTGACAATTTAATTATAAGGATATCAGAATAGGCCCATAAAAATAAATCCCTAATCCTCTTTTAACATTAAATTGGGACTAAAGTCACTAGTTTTATCATAACAGTATAAATAAAATGTACAAATGCGGCAAAATGAATACAATGAAGACAAAATGAACGCAATAAATGTGTAATGAAATCTGAGTTTCATATTTTGGTCAAATCTAATCATCTGTGCGATGTCCATCATTTTATAACAAATATCTCCTGACATTGATGTGATTCTGACATTTCTAAACACCCCTAGTGTAGATCAATTACAGGGTGTAAATAAATAAACAGCCAGTGTGTGTTAGCTGCATGAACTGCAAAGTAACAAGCAGCTAATTCAATCAGCTCATTACACTACTATATAAACACTAAACATGTATAGGTGTTAATAGGCTGTTTTAAATGTGACACAATTTAAAATTTAGAAAGTTAAAATATCTTTAACTGTTATGATATTTTTGCCACGCTACCTTTATACCTAATTCTCCTTCTTTGTAAGAGACACTACAAATTCAAAAGCAAAGCATCTACCACATTCCACAAGAAATCTAACCAATACTGCACAAGAGCAGGGGGTGTTGCTACATGGCAGAGGTGAAGGAAGACAGAGGTGGACGTATAGACAGAGCTGACCTGAGGCGTCACAGTGTCAGCCAGTCGATGTTAGTAGAACAGTTCTGTCATTTCATATTATGCCAGTCCCAACCAACAACAAACAAGTGCTACAGACCTGGAAGCAGACGTGCTGCTTCCCGTCCATTCATCTACAAATACAGCAGGAACATGGAAGGGAGAAAAAAACATACAGGAATCCACAGACTTACAAGGGAGCTAGGCTATTTATAGTAGAGGAAATATGCTCTCTGTGGGGAGAATTGCAAACAGAGGCGCAGGCTTCGATCTGACATCCTGGTGCACAGCTGTGTCAACTTAAACAGCAAGTCAGTCCACTGGTACATTGACTGGTACTACACTGCCATTAAAGCCTTCGACTCCAATCTGCAATAACACTGCTGAACTCTCACCACCTTTAACAACACGCACCTCTTTACACTTTACTAAAATGACATTCAGTACAACTACAATAGTGCAGTTATACTGAGTTGAGTGTCGAAGCTGCTGAGTTTAGACATGCAAATTCAGACTCATTTGAGTATTTGATCATCTGTGGGAGCTAATACACAGACATTCAGTAAACCAAGGAGAAATGAAAAAGACCTCAGCCAATATCAGCGTATCATAAAAAATGTTTTCCCACTGTAATTAAGCTTTCCTCCAGTCCACTGGCACCAGATGCCACACAAGTTTGCCAAAAGTAATATAGAAAAATAACTAACATGACTTTTCAACATCATATATTTTCTCTGTGATGCATCGTAACAAACACTGGGAGATTAAAAGTGCAATCATTTCAATAGAGTTTAGAAAAATAAAAAGATGAGCACTGAAACCATTGTATTGAAATTGTAACCCCTATCACAGAGCAATGTGAAAATTACTGTCTACAATCAAAACTAGGCATTTGTGTGCATCGTATCCATCCTATCTATTCTGTATGGTTTATAACTATATGACAGTTGCACTGTTTAATTACTTTTTGCAACCAATGTGTATAATTACAATACTGTACAAGGGTCAACTGCTATTTAATTTCCAGTACAAAATTGTGATAATTTGGTGAATAATTTTTCAGTGTCAGAAAAAAAAAACAGGAAAGATGTTTAACAGAAAATTACACAGAAGCCTCAACAGCTAAATATATATTTTTTCAGTATTTAGTGTGGCCACCCTCTATTACAGCTTCCAGTCTTTTTGACTTACTTTTGGTTTTTCAAAAGGATATTTTTCCACACCTAGAAACATCTGTCTTAGAATCTGATGTATTTTCTGCTTCCCATATTACTCCACGTCTCAGATCTTTTTGTCTATTTAAATTTTCTCAGTAACAGCTCTCCTAACAGCTACACATCCTTTCAGACCCACGGTATCTTCTCACAGTGCAAACATGGATTTTTTTCAGATCTGAAGCAAAAGTGGAGCTTGACTTGTGTTTTGAAGGGCAACAGAGTGTCAGTGTCTCTTCGGAACAGCTTTTGCTGGGCGGGACACATCTATAACTCGGTGGTTTAAAGACGAGAAAGACGGAAGAGTCAAAGTAGCAGTAGAGTGCACCAAAGAGAGGACAAGTTAAATACTGACAGATGTAATATTATAGGTTCTTTTCTGGTAAATGTATGTTTCTTGCTATTTCCTCTCACTGAAAAAAGAGAACTATGTAATACTTAATGGCTATTTGACTGCAAATCATGAAAGAGTGATTTCTGATTTTTGCACACTACTGTACGTATCTGAAGAGTAAAGACATTTATTTGTTTTTTTGTTTTGTTTGGGGGGGGGGTGAATATTTCCAGTTTTTTCATATCCAGTTCTACTCACTAGTTATGATTCGCCCAATCTCATGATACCACCAGTGCAAAGAAGCAAATGTAAGCTTCCTTTGTCATGTGGAGGCAGTCACCACATATTTTCAAACTGCTACTCAAGCAATGTTGTCAAACAGCTGAACAGTCTTGGAGAAGAACGTTAAGCACCAGTTATGTCAGCTAACAGAATCCTGCACTGGCTAGCAAGGCACAGAGTAAAGTGGGGTGAGGGAGGGCTAACCTACCCACCCAGAGAAAGCAAGACCAATTGTGCTGTCTTGGACTCCTGGCTATGGATGGCAACACTGGGGATCAATCTCCTGGTAATAGGGCTTGGCTATGCTATTTGGGAACCAAGTAAAGACCTTTTTAACACAGAAAAGATTGAAAATCGAAAAATTGAAATGTTTGAATTGTTATGCCTCTACTACATAATGATGCCAGTACTGAAATGGTTAACAGAGCACTTACTTTACACATAATGGAGCACACTTGGAAAAAAAGTCTCACTGCTCCCAGGTGGACTGATATTTACTTCTGAGTTTAACACTCTCAATAAATAGCCCAAGCCACTTCTTCATTTTTACACTCAGCTTGATGGGTGGAGCGCTCTCTACATTGTGAAACACTACAGACATGCATCAAAGCACCTAGAAACTTCTGTGAATAAAGCAGTCCTGCTTAGAGTTCAGATTCAATCAGATGTTTGAATGTTCCAAATAAGAACATCTTCCCTTTACCAACTACAATTTCGCAACCTAATTCCTACAATAGATTAGGGTGACTGTAGCTTCCTTTTAAGGACTTTTACTGTGTTCCATGAAATAAACTTCAAAGAGATGGTACAAAAGGCCTCAGACTGCCGACTAACTTCACACTCCCAACTAAGGTGCAGCTAAACATGCTAACACAAGCCAGAGGCTTATTCAGAATGATATCACCTGTAACTACACATCAAGGGTGTTCACTCATAAGCTGACGATCATTTTCTGTTCATGGCTAGCAGCCTAACATTGCTCTGTGATAGAGGTCAGGAAATGCCATAGCAGATGGATGAGAGGTGCAATCACCAGGCAATTTGCCTAAATCCAATTTCAGCACTAAATAACCGAGAGGACTCATGAAAGCTGTATGACTACACTCTTCACTTTTTCTCTGCTGCGTGCTCCTAGCAGCATAGCAGCTAGAGGACAATCAGGATCCAATATGAGATATGGGTTTTAATCAGGGCAATAGGAAAATGTTGCAACTAAAATGAACAAGAACTGGCAATATCAGCCAAAGCTGTGTTTTAGTGACCAATATAATTGTCAGTCCTCAATTATGACATTTCTTAAACTCTTAAAAAAAAAAACTCCTAAAAAAACTCCTAGTGCTAAATCTGTCCTATTAATACTTGTTATATATTTTATGCAATTAAAACCTGTATAGTGCTGACTGAAATATAAATGCTTTATTCAATATTTCAAGCATTATCAGAACAACAAGAAGTTACATCCTTACATATTGAAACAATCTATTTTTCCTGTTAAGTAAAGACACAGTTCTTGAACCAGGAGGCATTCAGAATATTACTTTAATTCTAGCACTGTGATGTTATAATCAAATTTTTAATAAGATTAATTTTTTATAGCATCTAAATTCCTAACTATTTGATAGGTGTGATGTTGTGGAGTGCTAGTATCATATTAGAATTGTTTTTTTTTCTCGTGTGATTCAGAACTAAAGGTTGGGGCTTGATAATCTACTATTACTACTAGCTCTACTGTTTTAGAAGCTTTGATTATATTAACTTGTGTGCTCAGAGCTAACAGTTTAGCCTTTAGTGCTGTAATATAATTAAAAGGGTACATATTAAACTCATATTGGACCTCCCAGTGGCAGAACCATCTAAGGTTCTGCCTTGTCATCAGGAGATTGTGAGTTCAAATCCCTGTGAGTCACTAATTATTAGTGATATTTTTGCTGATAAAATCACAAGTCATCAATATCAGCTGATTTTCTATATACCCTCTAGACCATCACTACTTTAAATGTATTTATTGATTTGCGATATTTCATGTGTTAATGTCTTAATTCTAGATCTCTAATTGTAAAATACACAGACTGGTTCAGCAATATACAAACCAGATATATAAAACATAACTTTTTAAAAACCTGCAACATCAGAAACCCATACTTTTTAGGCAAAATATTCAGAAAAACACCCAGTTATTTGAGCATGACTGCATAGCACAAGATCCTCCCCTTTCCCCAACCGCTTTACTCTGACAGGCTGCAGCCAAATGTGCAGTTTTGAACAAAAAAAAAAAAAACACAGATTTGGGTTTCCCAGCAGCAGAACCATCTAATTTTATGCCATTATTGTCAGGGGGATGTAAGTTCAAATCCTGGCATTGCTAATTATCAGTTTCTTATTATATTGTTAATATCGGCTGATGTTATAGCCCTCTATTGCATCATTATTTTAAATTTCTTTTTTACAAATATGATTTAAATCCCCCCCAAAAATGCTCTTAACTCTGGCATGCTAGCCAAGCACAAGGGTCTTAACAGAGCACTGGAATCAAATTAGTACTCTGTATTATCAGACACCTTGAGATCAGATATCAGAATCAAACCCATCCTGTTGTACACTGATCGGATGCACCCACATGCAAGACAAGAGGCTGAGGACTGCATCGGTGATACAATGTTAAATTTCTACACATTAATTTTTCCAGTTTTTTCTGCATTAAAATTACTGCATCCTTACTGTATATTATTATTGCTACTCTTGCACTGTAAAGTACTTTGACAACACAAAACCAACACTTGTTTTCAAATGGTTAAAGGAGAAACATTAATGGTCTACTTCAATGCTTCATTTAGTTGTTCGTTTTTGGTCTCCATAGTTCCTTTCCTTGTCTTCAGCTTTCTTCCTGTTGCCAAGTAGGACAAGAAGCTATCTATTAATAGAGTGTTTCTTCACTAAACTGTGAGAGGGAGAACAGCACTGAGCCAGACACAACTGAGTAACCCCACTGTGCCATACTGTACACACACACACACAGCCCTCTGTAACTCTACCACAGCACAGTGTGTAACTCCACACCTCAATCCTAGTGACACTGAAACACAAAAACACCACACACGCACACACAATAGACAAAGGCGGCAATGAGGGCAGCAGCTGTGTTGAGGGGATAAGAGCACAAAGCAGGAGTTCCTAAGAAAGTGAATGAAGAAAACAGGCCTTCATCCTGTCCCTGAGGATATCCAGCCTCAGTATCACACTCACTGGCACACGCCTGCAGTGCCTCCACCATCTATCCACCCACACACACATACACAGGATGTGCCAAGCACCATATGGGTGATTAAATGTAGTGAATCCAACTCCTAGATCATTTCATAGTACATCCATGTACAGGTGCACATGCTTCACTGAACTGAAATTCAAAAAAGAAAAACGACTAATAAAAGTCTCAAACTCTATATAAGTGGAATCAGTCAAATAGTTATTAGTATATAGTAATTTATAATCATTTATGGCCCTTTATCTAATGTTTAGAGAATTTAAGTATTTTGTTAATATTAGGGGGAAAAGGCCATAGTTTAAAAAGGATGGCAGTTAATTCTTGAGAAATTCTCCTCAGAAATACTGTTTCCCATGCTGGACTACTATCTGGTATTGTGATCTTATTTCAGCAGCACGCTGACAGTGTTCCTCAGTTAAAGGAGCTCATTTCAGAACTCACTTCATAGCCTTTTCAACTGAAGGACTGTGTTTGGACTAGACAGAGGAGAAGAACACTTCACCCTTCTGGCATGCTGTGTTCGTCTTGGATTTAATAGATAAGTTTGCTTCAGATGTAGTGACATGTCTATGCTTCCCCCCCTCACCTGTAGGATAATACAAGAACAGATATATGCCCACACTCACTCGTCCTCATCGTCTCAAAGCCTAGACATGCAAATAACTAAAAATTCAGACAGATAGCTAAGAACGTTCTGAGCTGTCTTCACTACTTATTTCACTGTGTGTAGGTTTTCATGGATATCATGAAAGTGTAATCTGAGGTATCAATGAAAGGAGGAAATTGATCGTCGCCTCAGCGATGATCTTGTGGTTTGGGTGTCCCACATGTTTTGTTTTTCTAAGTAAAATTAAGTATACATTGTCGACGGAGAATATATGTTTTAATGCACAATCACTGTTTATTTGAATTTAACGTACTGGAAAAAAACATTTTGTGTTTTAATGTCACTGAAAAAGATATGGCGTATTTTTTTTGTTCCAAATAAACAGACATCATGCACTACAATTTGATGAAAAAAATATTTTAACATTTCATATTATACGTTTATTCTTGTTGATGACATTTGTTTTCACTTAGAAAATCAATAAAACTTTAAAAGAGGGTATTGTAATATTTGCATAAGACTATATTTGTGTAGATCCTAAAAAAATCCTAAAAAAGCCCTGGTGGATACAATTTTGGCAGCAAAGAATCCTGCTGCACTGTTTGACTGGTAACAGATATGGCAAAAGAATGAGTAATAAAGTCAAAGCATAATATGGTAAAGGTCATGTGCAATTTGCCTGTTTTATTCAAATTTACTGTAAATCACATTGAGATGCAATTTTATGAAATGTATTATTATTATTATTATTGGCATTGCCAAACATTTTTATGACAAATTACAAAATCATATCATACATTTGTTCATATAATCCTTTTTCCTAACTAAACAAAATGATGTGAAAATATCATGAGTTAGTGTTGGCCAATTTGGCTGAGCCCTAAATGGATGTGGTTATATGTAAAATGAAAAAGATCTAGCGCATGTTTAGAAGCTTAGTTGGTGGCTAGTGATTGGTCCTGTAAATAAGTCTGCTTTTGTGCACTGTGGTGATCTTTTTATCAGGAATATTGGGCCTGTGGGGGGCTCTGTGGCAAAGACACCATACAAACTGCTGTGCCAGGGAGTTGAAAGGATGCAGCATTTCTCTGTTGGTAATTACCCACAGGCTACTACTAATGGCCAGTACATCAAACTCCCCCACTAAGCATTCCAGCCACACTGAAGAAATAGTAAACTACTGCTGCCACAAATGGCTTTGGGTCTAATTGGAAGCTAGCACTGGGACTGCCAATTCCCAAGAACCGTTTGCTCTAAAGCAAGCCAAAGATTTTGAAACAAGATCTAGGGCTTTCATGTTTGGGTCAATATTGAATTCAGAAAACAGATTTTGTGGTTAGAAACCAGACTAAACACGCATGGATAATTCACTGGTCTTCCTAAGCTCATTTGAAGGCAGTAAGTGCTCTAAAAAGGAAGTTTGTGCTAAGACAAGACTCTAACCAATGGCATGATCTACATCTCAGTGGTGACAGATGGTTCTGCTTTAAGCTTGTGAAAGCCAGATGTATTTTAGGAATGATATGCAAAATTACCCAAAAATATCTTGCCCTATAAATCTCAAAGTCTACTGTGGCCCACTTTGGAACAAGTTAACTCTGTACTTTGATGGTGATGGACTTATATCTGCAGATGCACAGATTCACACATTCTCAACACAAAACTCAAGACTCTCTTATATCATGACACAGGCTGGTGAATAAAAAATTACACAGGGACACTTTTCCACCCTAGTTATAACTTTTCTTGCTTTGTGTTAGTAAAGCATGATTAGAGGCCCACATTAACACAAACACTCTTCTCCAGCCCTGCAAGTTAAAAATACCACTTCCAGTGAAAACTTTTCTGCATGGTTTAAACTGGTCCAGCAATTACACCTTGTCAAATGTTGGCACATAATTTTCCCATCTCCAACGACACAGAGCCATTGTGTACGGCATGAAGCAGTGCACAAGGTAACAATTACACTGGTCAGGACGCTCAGGCGTGGGGAGGAGAAACAAATGACAGCCACTGAAACACTGCTATACAGTCAGCAGGGGAGGGAGGGGGAGGAGACCAGCCGTTAAAACACTTAACAAAAAAGCCAGCGCTGTCCAATCACCCCTACCCAACATACACACTCAGTATATACATACGCTGCCTCCCGTCTGAGATGGCTATGACTGTGAATACAGTCTTGTTCCCTTTAGACAGGCATTGTGCCATCGCATACCAACAGTCATGTCACAACCATCCACAGATTCCCTTCTACACTGAAAGACTGTATGGAAGGCATTTAAGGCCAGTAGGTTATGAGGGTGTGACAAGGTCAACTCAACTCAGAAGACAAATCAGTCAGTCAGTTACTGCAAAAGGAGTCATGTGAAGCAAGAAATACATCAACCAGGTCCAATTATGATGAAATGAAAATTGCATAATGAGAAAAAAATAGTGACCGTCTTCAGCCTCCAAGAGCAATTTACTCTGTAATGCTTCACTTATAGAGCCCTTGTGAAAGAGGAAGGAATAGCATTTAATTGGAGTAGCTTTGTCTAATCTTGTGTCTCTGACAATCCAGTAAACGACACTCTGGTTGCAGGGGTGCCTGGAAGGCTTCCACTTCTCAACTTCCTACATTATCAACAAAGATCATCTGTACAATCCCCTCCATAAACCACATATAGTCTATAATGTATGGGATCATGAGACATATCAGCATTTTCACTAGGAAGACAAATCAATATTTGTCAGTAATCTCATGTTTTCTGAAGCAGATCATATGCAAGACAGAGGAAAGGATGGCAATATGATGGCATTTTATTATTATTCTGATAAATATTGCTATTGTGACAGACAATAATGAGGATATCCTATCATTTGTACTTAAAGAACACTGACCAACTGCGTGTTTCATTAAAAAGTGGACATAATCAGGCCACTTTATTTGATTTTAATACAATGCAGTATGTAAAATGCTGAAGAAAAATCATCAGAACAAAACAGTGTATCTCTATTTTCACATCTGAAAGTTCCACGACAAATAGACAAAACCTGAAGCCATCCGAAATGACTTACAATCAGATATTTTTACATTATATTAAGAGATGAGAATTTTTTTTTTTTGCTTTGCGGTGATCATTTCAATAGTGATGATATGTTAGGGCACAACTGATAGGAAACCAATATTGTTATCAATACCATATCAACATGATATCAATTTGAAGGGGCTAAAAACTATTCAAATATACATTTTCATTTTGTATTTCAATTGTTTTTTTCAAAGGAAAAAATACACACAATTTTCCACCCGAGACGTACATGAACAGCCAATACATGTTTGGTTTCCATTTTTTTTTTGTTTGTTTGTTTAGCACTGGAGCTACAAGGCTAATGTTGCTAACAAATACTCAAAGTCAATACTCACCCAAGACTTCATAGTGTAAGTGGTTTAGGACCTGCTGGGCAGCCACTTCAGACAGCAGGTGTTGAGCCTTAATTCAACTTCCCAATGTGTTCACGCACATTAGACAGGAAGAACAGAAATCACAACAGTAAACTAGTATCTATACGCCTGCATAATCTGTGTGTACACATGGGGAGCCAGATTGTACGGGGGAGTCGGGCTACAGGTGAAGTATTGCTCATTTTTAAAGCTCACTGAAAGTCATACTGAGCACCAAACCACACTGACAAGCCTGAACGGCCTTTATGAAAAACGACAGTTTGAGAGATGTTTTTTGTTTATGAAAAAGATTTGGGTGATTATTGACTAGTGGTGTTTGTTAGCAACGTTCGCCTTGTAGCTCCAGCCCTATAGTAAAGAAGATATATTCACACACCAAACATGCCTTGGTTGATTGGCTACATCTGGGCGAGTGGAAAACTGTGTACATTTGTTTTCTTTTTTGCCAAACCTTTACTTTAAACCGTGCTTTACTGACTCTGATTGCCAGTACTCAGCTGAGTGTTGTGAAATATGATCCTCAGTTCTCAAACTTAAATAAACAGCAGAAACTCACAAAGTCTACAATAATATAAATATTGTAGTGCAGGACGGGCTTCCCAGAATTCATCGTGGTTTTCTTTTCTGTTAATCACCACTTATTTTTCTCATTTGTCATCCATTCTTGTCAAAAGATTTTCTTGTGCGGTCATGTGTTAGTCAAATGCTAAGGGTTAGGTCTGGACGTGCTGCTTTTGTTATTTTAACCATGATGGTGTTTTGTGTTCAAATTTACAAGTTCAAACACAAATGGAAAATGACTCACCTTAGCAGTCTGTGTCAAGATGACACTCAATAACAATAATAGACTCTCAAAAAACAAAACACACACACACATCATCTAAACCACTTATCCTGTACTCTATCTCATCCTGTAGTCTATCTCAGCTGTCATTGGGCGGAAGGCTCACAAAGGAAACAGTATTCTTCATTTTCTATGCTTTACCACTTTTGCTAAACCAATAAATTTGCAGGACTTTAATATCTAAGGATATTATTGACCAACGGATATATCAGTCAAACCCAGGTATATACTCCATGCCTGTGGCAGTTCCACTAATCAGCAGTACATCCCATTCACGAATTAGTGCACAGGACACATGGACTCATCCCTACAGAGCAGATCTTCTTAACTTAATAACAGGACCCGTCAAGACTTGACTGCAGTTCTTTCTCCATTTAATGCTCTCTTCCCTTCCTTCTTTTGTCATTTTAATGGGAAAATGATCCAGGCAAAGATTCTCAAGCAGAGTAAAAGTAAACCTTGTCTGATATTTCACAGAGTTATCATTTCAATCTGTCTACAGCTTCCTGTTTCATTTGTTTCATTCTCCTCCTCAACATTAATGTGATTTGTGATCAATGAGATTGTGATAGGCTGTGTAGGCCATTGTCTACCCTGGCATCACTCACTCCTAAACACAATATCTGCTCAGTGCACTCTAAGTTCTAATTTCACTATCAAATTCTCTCATTCCACACTTAATCACATCACTGGAGATGAAGCAGGGGGACAACAGGGTAACCCTAGACCTTCGGTGCATTAACAGCACAGGGAGCTGGTATTCGTTAGGAACTAAAGACAGTCATGCTGTTTGCGTAAATCAATTTCCTAGGAATACACAAACACATTCAAATCCTCAATTTAAAGGTAAAGTGCAATGCAAGCATTATTTGCGTTTCTTTATTAGCGCTTATAACTTATATTTAAAAGCAGGTAAAGCAGAGACTGTAAGTATTGTCACCCCTGTATTCTGCCCTGAGCAAGAGGTGGTGGAACAAAGGTCTCTAATTCATTTTAGCCTGATTTAGTTTAACGCAACTGATGCAGCTGAAGCTTCCAGGGGAATATATTGTTGACATATTCCACAAAATAAATAGAATATAATGCAGTCTATTACAACACATCATATGGGTTCCATGCACTGGAGGCGTCAGCTCTTGATCTACAGTACTGTGCAATAGTCACAAACCATCTTTCATTTACTTAATTTCCAGTCAAAACAGCCATTAGGTACAAGTTGTTTATTTTCAGCATCAAGAAACAGACATTGTTAACTTCCCATGATCACATAAACCTGTATTTGTTTATATATGTGTTTTATTATGTGTGTGTATACACACACACACATTATATATATATATGTGTGTGTGTGTGTGTGTGTGTGTGTGTGTGTGTGTGTGTGTGTGTATAATAATTGCTTATATTAATTACAGCTTCTATTCAACAGACTTGCTTTTGTTTTGTTTTTTAATCAGCAAAGTTCCTCCAGACTACAGTCTTAGAAGTTGGTTTTACGTCAAACTGTTGTTCTGAGAAACATAAGCAGCTTCTTTGTTTGATTTGTCTTTTTTTCTTATTTGTCTATTTAGTATTTTCAGCAACAGTTTCCGGAGTGTTGTCTTCTCACAAGTGGAAGGACATGAAAATCTGTGGGTTTTTCAGATTTTAAGCAAGAGTGGAGCTTGATTTTCTCCTCTCTCTCAAAGATGAAAGCTTTAATTACCATTTATCTGATGGTGATGGTAACAGTTGTGGTGGTCTTGCATGTTTGTTAGGAATCTAATTTTCTCTATATCTTTTAACATTTTTTTAAAATGGCAGTTTTTTTCTTATTTTCCTTTGACTCTTTCCTTATGCAAATGGATTATATTGCATCTAATATCCATAGTATATCTCCTGGAATAAGAATAAATTCTATTTAATTACCAATTTAACTGAAAAGTAAATAAATGGGAGGTATGTGATTTTTGCACAGTGCTGGCTACTGTGTGTGTGGAAACAAAGTATTTGAAACTATGTCTTTCAAACCCTATGCAGATGCTCACACATGATCAAAGAGCTTGGAGCAAGAGTGCTGTAAAGAAGACATTAAAATGTCCTCCTAACCACAACTGGCCTCAATCAGGTGAGAGAAAAGCACCACGTCTGCAGTATAATGTAGTGTAAAGATTTGGCCTATCTTTTGGTATATCACTGGCATAAAGGGTTGGTTTCTGAATATGGGTTACATCCATAAAAGCATTGAATTGTAAATCCTGTAGTAACTGCCCACTGGTCATCTTATTTTTATTTATGTAAATGATTAATCTTGGTTTAGTTAGCCAGCTCAAAATCTAAAGGTTGCATTTACAGTGGCTGGAATGGAAAATGCCCTGAAGTCGCAAATAATGTATAATGTTGATCATTATTGCAAATAATTTACCTATCGAAATGAACAAAGTCACTAGTACATCAGTACACCTGAAAAATGTATTTCATTGTCTGACTGAGATAAATATCAAGAACTGGGCTATAAAACTAATACTTGCCACTCACCCCATGCTATGTATAGCACACTGTCTCAAGTTTGTAGAAAACCTACTGGCTTCACAAATAGACAGACTGTTAAGTGGGAAACCTCCTGAATAAACACAGAGTGATGTTGCTACGGAAACTAAATCTACAAATCACAAGACAAAAAAAGAACGGAACAGCCTTTTTCTTTATTTTGTTTGTTTCATGTTCACATTAAAAAAAAAAAACTCTAAGGCATATTTACTCCAGCTTAACTGTTACTGAAAGTGACTGAGCCTCTCTGTAACAGTGCTGCTCCCAGCTTTCTGCTCCTACACATTAGGCTGATGAAGATATACCTGGTGGTTGCCATGGCATCAGCAAATCAGGGTGAAAAACTGTCATTGCACCCCCGCAGTAAGAGATCCATAGCATCTGGACAGCTGTTTGCGTGTGCGTATGTGTGTGCGTGTCGGTGGCCGAGGCACAGGCAGGAAGCCACAGACAGTCTCTATGATGAGCCAAGTTGAGCAAACAATGAGGTGGAACAGCACTCAGAGGCTGCGTGCTCCATTACCGCTAATCTGCACTCATCACAGCCCAGTGCGCAGCCTACCAGCCTCCAGAGAAGTCCAGTTAAAACACAGGAGAACAGAGTATCTACTATGAAAACGTTGTTCTTTCTCAGTCTTCTTCAATTTCCCATTCTTCTTCCCTAAGACAAGGACACGTACAACAAACCGTTCTCCTTTACTGCGCTTAATGATTATCTCGATTATCTTGCACTTTTATACACAAGTTCTGTCACCCTCTTGTACACGTCAACTTATATCCCAGCCATACATGCTGTGGCACTGGGCCTTGTGTGCACATGTCCTGCAGTGAGGATGCAGATGGCCTGGTTAGGATTCTTGACGAGGCAGCGAGCAAGTCGCTCTCTCAAACATTATCACAGCAAAGGAATCGCTTTTCGAGGCACACTGCTGATAACTCCAGAACTCAGCTATGTCTCTGAATGTTCCAGCGTGGTGAGTGGTGAAAAGCATTCTAACATCAAAAACTTATGTTGTCTAGAAAACTTAGAAACATGAACTCAAAAAAGCAGCAAACATGTCCTTTGATGGAAGTGACCTAAAAAAAGAGCCAAGCATTTGTGTCTAATAACATCTTGCTACAGGAAGTTAGGAATGGTCTCTTTAAGCTCTCTCAAAGGTGCACAAGGCCATATAAAAGGAAATCTTATTAGATGGCATGTAAACATTTATGCAATGTCCAAAGAGCATAGAGTGATACTATTTTTTGTGCTTTGGTGCAGCATTTTTTACACCAGTGGCATATTTCTGTATACAGCTCGAATACAGACGTTTTTAAACAAGGGCTGAATTTAGGACATTTTACATTTAGGAAGCTATAAATGTTATACGCAGTTGCTTAGGGCCCCCCAAGAATATGGCATGTAGATATTTGTTTATTTACTCATTCCTGCTATTATATTGTATTCTGTTTTATTGTCTTTGGTTTCCCCATATCTTTTTTCCCCAATCAGGATTAATGGAGCGTCAATTGTTTTTCATTCATATATGCAAATTATTATGATTACTATGTCGTGGGCCCCCAAAAGTTCAGAAACGGCCCAGGATGAAAAGACATTTTGAAGTGACTTTCACATTCTTGTATTTTAAAGAGTCCCTATTTACCCATCTGGTCTGGTTTAAACAGGCTCTTAATTAACATGTCAAAAGATAGGCCTTCCCGGCATCAGTTCACGATCCAAAGCAGCAAGCCTCTAAATATAGCCTTCTTAAATAATGCAGCGCGGCTGGAGAGCAGCAGTCAATAATTGAGGGGACCTCATCCTGGTCAAAAAGGGAACTTTTTATGGGGCACAGTTTAAGTGCACACACTAGTTTTGACTAATTTAATCTAATTGATATTGCAAGGTGGGATCAAGTATTTAATTTCCTCGACTGACTGATAGCACTGGAGCAATTAAATGAGCTCTGGGAGAACTTAGAGGTCAGTAAAAGTAGGCTGCACGTCCAGCAAGGGAACTTTCTTCACTTTCACTTTTTTGACACGTCTAAAGAGAAGATTTACTGTAGGTGTGACCAAAGCAGAGCATAATCTACAACCTGCTGCACGGCTGAATAAGCCAGGTTTGAAGGGTCATGATGATGCATAGATTCAGATCGGACTTGGATATGGTTATGCATAACTAAGGTTCTGAATGAAAAATACATTTCCCACTAAACATTACTTAATGTAACGTACCTATATGCATATACTCACTAGTTAGGATAAGTAGAAATAAAAGTTAAATTAAACAAGAGCTGTGTATTCCCTGACATCTTGTAATGCCTCAGCGCTACCTAACACAAAATCCTCCATTTCAACAAGTGGCCAAGCAACAGCAACAGGTCTGAAACCTTTTCGAAGTGGGAGGCCTTCGCATTTACCAACACAGCATGAAGTGAATGGAGAAACGGTGTTCATCAAAACGAGAAGGCAAATCTTTTGTTTTTTTGTGTCGTTCTCCTCTGCCAGCCGGCTCCATTAATGCCATATAAGCCATAAGCTAACACAACCTGTGGATGCTCGACATACAGAACCAGCGTCGTGTCTCAACTCTCCACACAGCCTAATGGAGAACCGTCGCTTTAGGCTACTGCATAGAGGCAAATGTCAAAACCTCGTCAGAGGAAAAAAAGCATACTAGACCGTTAGTTTGTGTTTCCTTACCTTGCTTCGGATCTGCCCAGACGTGGAGACTTTCCTGATGAGTTTCTGCGGCCCCTCTTGCTCTCCCTCGCTGTCGGACGACTCGTCCACCGGCCCTGCTCCCCCGACGGCTCCCGGCGGCGCTGCGGCTCCTCTGGGCTCCTGCTGAGGGGGAGAGGAGGCATGGAGCTCCGCGTTAGCTCCGCCGAGTGCCGCTCCCTTCCTCTCCGCCAGGCGGGAGCTGCTGCAGAGCGGCTGGAAGGAGCCTCTCTTCGCCGTCATCTGCCTCCCTCTCGCTCTAGCTTTTCACTGCCCTCCAAAGCGCAGGCGAGCGGCCTCTAACTCACTCCGCCACCCTCAAACGAGCACATGGACGGCTACCGTGTCCGAGCAGTGGGCATTTTCCCCTGAACACTACACTTACACTGCTCTCTCGCTCTCTGAAGGCGGTGTGTAACCCATAGGCTCTGCCTACATGGAGCCAGAGAGGAAATCTCTGTAGCAGACCCTAGCGGTGGCAGAGCTTTGAGGAAAGTCCAACTGCTGCCAGGACTGCAACACATGTCCCTCTGTCGTACGGCTGCACGCCTGTAGGACAACTTTGAGACAAGCTCCATACGCTCAACAGACTCAGCACCATTCAAAACCAATTACAGCGGGCTGACGCTTCTGCTGCCCCACATCCAGGCCTGCGCGACACGGCTCTTCCTGAGAAATCTGCACGAAATAGGGGCAAGCTCTAAAGTATTATTTACTATGTAATATCACTTAAATCTAACTTGTGAACCTTTACAGCGCTCTGACAATCCTCTACTGTTTTCTAATGCCCTCTTTAATTAATTAGGCATAAGTGAAGCTAAATCATTGTTCATTTGCAAATATAAACTGAGCCTAAGTTCAGACCAAATCAAATGGATTTACTCACACTGAAGAGGGTTTCGACAAAAATGACCCCCTTTTCTTTATTTACTTCATTCTTTAATTATTTTTGCTTCACATTTCTTTCTTTCTGGCATTTTGCTGTTGTATCCGTTATGCTGAAACAGTGCTAATAGCGCTAGGGTCACTCTTTGACTGTAACGTTAATCTGCTTGATCGGTTCAACGGTCCCGTCTGACAGTCAAACCCTAAACGGTAAACTTCAGCCTGTAGCCTCAATTTCACTAAACCTTTTCTATTAAAACAGAAATCCTACAGCAGGCTAAATGTGGCCAAAAAGAGACCGATAAAGTCGTATTTCTGAAGCTCACACTCCACAACGAGCTCAACAAACACAGGAAAGAAAAAATCCTTCCCGGTTTCTATAGCAGCGCCCTTAGCGCCATGCTAAAACCAGACAACATTTTCGGTTATTAGACCTTCTTTAAACCTCAGACTGGTCACTCACTGCTCTTCGACTCGTAGCAAAAGAACACTTTTTACTTCTTCCCCGAGGAGGAAATGTACGGATACTCACCAGCTCTTCCCACACAGGGCTGCGGGTGTACTGGCACTCATCTTCCATAGTCTAATCCCTCTCTGCCCTCCTGCCTCCAAGGACGTGCAGTCAACTACACACGCTTTTCACCAAAAGTCAAGCCGCCTTTGTGATCGAGTAGCCGGGCATATGGGTGGATTCTTCAACGGGCTGTTGTTATTACGCCTTCCACACTCCTCCACTTATCACCTCCCTCCTCCTCCTCCTCTGCCAGGGGCTTCCAAGGGTTGAGCCTCCTGGCCACGTGATAAATGTCAAGCCGTAAAAGGAGCTGCAGTGATCACTATGAGCTCACCAGATCTGCTGGGCTGCTTGGCTGAAATGCTTGGACCCCTTTAAGGAAAAGTGGTGTTTAAAGCGGTTGTTTAGTATTACAGAGCGTTTCCTATGGCGCTGGAGGAAAAGACATGAATTACCACCTTTACAGGCTGCAGAAATGACTCGAAACACAGGGAAGCTGTAATGGGTTTAACAGCTTTAATTATCATTTCGCACAAAAAGAGAAAACAATTTAAATATTCGTTCATGAAGGGGTAACGAATCTTTCATGAGTCCTCAGGCATCTTCTAGGAATTCCCTTCAGCTTAAAAATATTCATTGCATTAATAACGATGTGCTGAAATTCATTATCCCAGGTAAAGGCCAGGTTAAGGGTTTCCAGTAGTCACCACTAAGCTTTACAGAAGTTTATTATTATTCAACATTTTTGTGGCCATACAGTGCACACGACTTTAAGAAAGAAGGAGTTGTTCAGAAATAGACAAAAATGCTAACTACTGCTACTACTACTAACAGCAACAATAGTAATAATAAATAGGTTTCAACAATGAAATTACACATACAATTATTATTAGAATTGTTCTAATTATTATTGTTACTATTTATTGTTATTATTATGTTTTTATTATTGTTGTATTACAAAATAAATATAAGACAACAATACTTTATATTGTTATGGCAACAACAACAACAACAGCAACAACAACAACAACAACAACAATAATAATAATAATAATTAACTAGGAGAAGAAATTCTATCAATACCTTGTTATATTATTGTTATTGTTTTTGGTTAATGTTCTTATAGTGTAGCAGTTCATATAGTTATGTAGTTCTTGTCGTTTAATCTTTAATTATTATTCTTGTTGTTGTTGTTTTTGTAATAAACACGTTAGTCAGTTTTCTGTTTTAAAAATCCTGAAACTTTTTAGTTTTAAAAAGCCTTTGTTTCTCTTGGAACTAGATATCGAAACGTGTCGCGTTCCGTACGGACGGATTATGCGACGGACGAGTTCTGTTCTGCAACAGTTTTCTTCCTGTCGGCGTCCAGTGAGTGAACATGGGAGAACCCAAATAATAGTGTTATTTGTTCTCTGTGAACCGTTTAAAGAACGGTTCTTAAAGAACATCAACATGCATGCGCGTATCTTATTCAAAGGTACAGTCGCAGCTGTGGCTGCGAGGAGAATCCGTACTATTCTGGGGCCTGTCGCGGCGAAAGAGGGCTGGAAATACAGCGCACGAGAGGTCAAACTACTGAACACAGCTTCAGGTCAGTGGACAATTCAGTTATACTGCTCAAATTTCAGTTACAGCTCAGTTATACCGCTGAAAATAAAGTGGCAGCTCAGTTGTTCTCGTGAAAAACCAGTCACAGCCCATTTATCCTGCTAAAACAATCAGTGATGATTTAGTTATGCCGCTAGTCGTTACAGCTTAGTTAACTGGCGTTATACAGCTAAAATATCAGCTGTAGCTCAGATGTGCTGCTGAAACTTCAGTTACAGCTTAGTTATACTGTTAAAAACAGTTATTTCTAAGTTCTACTGTTAAAAATATCAGTTATAGCTCAGTTATGCTGCTGAAAATCCAGCTTCAGCTTAATTACACTGCTAGCTAAAAGTTCAGCTTCAGCTTAATCATCCTGCTGAAGATTCAGCTTTACTCTCAACCAACTAAACCAAACGTACTCGGACAGCTCAACACCCCATGGCTCTTTGTCAAGCTTATCTGCATCTATTGAGCCAGACTACGTCCCCTTATACCATCTTCCATCTGAAAACAGCCAGCTTTTCTAGTCAGCCTAATGTGTTGACAGATAAACAAATGGTTGGCATCATTTTAATTCTTTTGTGTGCTGAAAGTGTCCTGTGAAAAGCAATGGTTGTTATTATTATTCTGATCTCATCATACATACTCTGTTTGTAACTGCATAACTATGTAGTATGTACCTAACTTCTGTATGCTTCTTCATTTGTCTGTATACTTTTTCATTTGATACGTATTTGGTTCACAGGTGACACGGTGAAGATAGGGGATGTCTCGTTCCAGCTCAAAGCACCCAGAAACCCTGAACTTGTGCCAGTAAATCACAGTATGTGACATTCCAAATACAATTTAGCATTGGGAAAGCTTTCCTCTGATACAGAAATAACTTGCCTTAACTCATTAGCAGTTTGTCATGGATTGAAGTATGAGCAACAGACTGTCATATTCAAGAATGATTGAACCTGGTTCAGACAGATAGTGGTGGTAGAAGACCATGTATTTATCTTATCTGTAGATTACAATATGACTGTACAGAAAATATATATAATATACCACAATGAACATATTCATGTTGTATACGCAGAAAAAAAACATTAACCACAGTGTAGCTTAATTAAAGTACTGGCTATATAATCTCTTTGCAAAACAGTGTTTTCATCTATAGTGCTGGATAAGCTAGGAAAACCTTAATCTATACAGTATCCCTCTCGCGTCTTTTGTCCATGCTTGTGGAATCTTCTTTTCTGCTTTCCACAGGTTTTTAATAGGGTTTTATGTCATGAACTAGAGTGCTTAGTGAATTAAATTCACTGGCTAGTGAATTATATTTTGCACAAATTTGACAGAATGCCTTAGATCATTTTCCTGATGTAGTACCTGGCACAGTCTGAGCCTCCTGACAGAGGCACCCTGGTTTTGATGTCAATCTTGTATTTGATGTGCATGATGCTCGAAGAACTGCTCCACAATATAACACATCCACTGTTGTACTTCATACTGGAGATTTGGTTCTTTTCAGTATGACCATGCTTCTTTTAATGCCAAAACCAACATTTCTTTATCATTCAATGATAGTAGCCAGTTTGTTTAATTGTTTAGCTGTCATAGCTGCTGGCTGAAAAACTCACAATAACGTCAATGGTACAGCGATTCGACGTCAGCGATAGCTTCAGAATTCAATATAGTCCTGCTGTCTACATCAGGTCAAATATTGTCTTATAGAAGTTATGTGTCCGTTTTCTTTTTTTTGTGTGGTAAATTCATATCATGCTGTTATCATAAATAAACAGGTTGATAATTTCTCAACCAATCAGATTGTGCCATTGGGGCTAACTACTTTGAGAATAATATGTAGGTAGTAATTAAGGGTGTGTAAAAGTTTGACATTGAATCAAAAGCTGTAAAATAAATGTATATTTGTAAACAGATCCTAACTTGTTGTTCAGATTGAATTGCATACACTTTGGCTTGAAAGGCAGCATTCTCTCTTGTTCGAAGGAAGTGCACTAACAGTGTAATAGCACCAAGAACCAAACCTGCCAAATGTGAACACATCCCAAGCCATTTGTCAATGCAGTGTAATTGAGGTGTGTTAGAAAGGACCCATATAATGGAAATCTTTAAACTCACTTTTAAACATAGTTTAAGTTTCGTAAAAAACACTGTTTACTCCCCAGTCCCTGAAAATATTAGCCTAACATATATCCACCAGTATCAGAGTACGCTACACTGTAAGCAGTGCTTCGGCCTGGACTACTTTCTGAATGAGGCGCAAACAGGGCAACCAGTCGGATCAGAGGTCACAGAAGTACACAAATCAGTCTTAAAGGCACAGTGAGGGGAAAAAAAATCTTATTTCATTTTAGAGGATAAGCAGTGGTTGGAAAATGGACATGTAAAAATGAATTATGTTTTTGGTATATAAACCCACATATGTTATTAAAGGACCACAGGAAAAAATACAGTTGAAGAAAAATGTAGATGAAGAGCCCTTTATTGGCCTCTGTTAGAGGAAAAAATATTCAGTAAGTCATGCAAATGAGTTAAAGAAAGCCTTTCTTCATTCCAGCACATTCTTGTGATGAGATGTGTCAAACGTTCTCTGTCTGACAATGGATTATATAGGCAAGACACATAATATAAAGCTTGTGATTAATTATAGAGTAAGACCTTACCAAATATGGATTTTATGACATGATATTTAAAAAACAATGCTAGAACATGTACCCTTCAGGGGTGAGCTTTAAATACAGGACAGAAGCCCTATTTCTAAAATAAGATGATAACTTCATTTCAGAGAAGGGGATCAACCATAGAGAGAGACATTGGCTTATTTCCCTTCTCACTTACATAGGAAATATCTACACCTGTATGTCTTTAAAAAGATTTATTGTCAACATGTTGGGTTAAATGTCTTCTTTGCTATGTTAACCAATACTTTGTTGCCAAAAACATGAATGCTATTTGATTGAAGCTAAGTACTTGATATATATAAAAACATAACTGCTTATAATGAGGATGTAAGATCTTTTCTCACACCTCACTCAGGGCTTCATCTTCTCACAAATAACAACAATTTATTAATACAGTTCAGCTCATTAGAACTTAATCAATTAGCACTTTGATGTATAGAACCAAAAGCAGTTTTGTGTTAAATTGGTTAAATAATTTCAGTGTGTTGATTGTGCTACAGTAAATTAAGACTACATTCCATTCTAGTGTATCTATCTGCTTGTCTTTTTTATGCACAGGTCATACTGTGTTGCTGGTGATTAATTAAAGATTCATATCTGTGTCACATATTAGGGTATAGAACATATTTTGGGAAGAAGCTTTTGACTTGATTTCTGACAGTTTAGGTCATTTTTCTTTCGTAATTTAATTTGACTTTGAGTTTTAATTAGGACAACTGGTCCTTTATGCCTTTTTGGCTATATGTAATGGTGGTACGTTGTTAGTATTGCAAAATAAAGTTATGTTTCCTGTAGTACCGGAGTCCATGCCACAAGCAGTTGCTCAACACCTTCGGTGGATCATGCAGAAAGACCTCCTTGGACAGGATGTGTTTCTCATCGGTCCCCCTGGTCCACTGCGGCGGTCCATTGCCATGCAGTATCTGGTAATTACAAACTGCAGTCTTAAGAAGAAAACTGTCTCATTGTACACATGACCCTTGCTTTTTTTCACTCAAACACAGGCCTGTGCTACACATTTTGTCTTGATTTTGTCTTGATTTTGTCATCTTGTCGTTAACTTTAGGAGCTGACCAAGCGGGAGGTCGAGTATGTGGCTCTGTCCAGAGACACCACAGAGACTGACCTCAAACAGCGCAGAGAGATCCGCTCTGGCACTGCCTTCTACATAGACCAGGCAAGTAGGAAGTCGTAGCCTCTACATCAGTCCACAAGCTGTGCTTACTCTTGTTGAACATATAATTATAACTTGCACATGATAAAGCAGTGATTATGTAGTCAACCCTGGTCAAGCCTGTATTTTACTCTTCTTCACCCTGCAAGAAAATGTAGTAGTTTACAGGTGTGCAGTTAATATACAATGTTTTACAAACCTCTAGTATTTTATTGGAAGTAACAAGGCTCTGCTCACCTCCCAGAGTAGAAGTACATTTCTACAGTTGTGAGAAAGTTTATCTGAAATGGGTCTTAATGTGATCTGAACTGAGCTGATGGTCTGCCGACCCATTTCCCAAAAAAGTTGAGAGAGCAGGCCAAATGTAAATAAACAACAGCAGTGATCTGCAAATTCCTTTTAATTTGTATTCTGTTGAAAATAGCACAAGGGCATATTTAATGTTTCGACTACCATCTGCAACATGTTCCAAAAAAGTTAGGACAGGAGCATGCTTACCACTGTGTAATGTCACCTTTCTATTTAACACTCAGTAATTGTTTGGGGTCTGAGGACACCCACTGTTTAGGTGAACATATAAGGTAACTTTTTTCTGGTTTTTATTGATGTAACATTTCAGCATTTCTTAATGTACCACAATGTACCAAGTTTCCAGTGGTAGAAGCGTCTGGACTCCAGGCAAGCCAGTCTAGCACTTAGTACAAAGCCAGACTGTTTAGCACATGCAAAATGTGGCTTGGCATTGTGTTGCTGAAACAAGCAGGGATGTCCTTGAAAAAGACGTTGTCTAGGTGGCAGCATATATTGCTCCAAATGTACTCCTTGGAATTAATGGTGCCTTCACAGATGTGCATGTCACCCACTAGTACTGCCAGGACACTATCATGATAACGCTGTCACAGACACTGGCTTATGAACTTTGCGTTGACGACAATCTGTGTGGTCTGTTTACTCCTTGGCCTGGAGAACAGGCCTTCAATTATTTTGAAAAACAATTTAAAGGTGCACTCATCAGTTTATAGCAGTCATTTCCACTTTGTCATTCCATTTCATATGAGCTTTAGCCCAAACAAGTTGGTGGTGTTTCTAAATGTAATTAATATATGGCTTCTGCTTTGCATAGAAGAGCAGAACTTGCCTTTAAAGATGCATGGTGTTTATTGACGAGGGTTTTCCAATGTGTTCCCAAACCCTTGTGCTTATATTTATTAAACAAACATGCAGGTTTATAATGCATTGCTATCTGAGGGATCAAAGGTCATATAGATTTTCAGCCGAGCCCTTTATACACCCAGATTCCTCTGCATATATTTACAAAAAAACAATGAAATTTGGATAGTAGAACATGAAATATCTTGTTTATACTGTTTTCATTCAAATAAAGGTTAAAGTTAATTTGCAAATCACACCTTTTTTGTTATTTATTTGATCTACTCCCACAACTTTTTTTTGTTTTGTAATTTAACAAGCACCACAACCATTTACACAACAAATGGTTTAAACAATCAAGGATCTTGCAAAATGTACACAAATGCTTACATTTGTAACTAATCATTCTGAAATACAGCTTTTTTTTCTATTTGAGCTGCTGTGTTAATTTAGTCCTGTATTTCTGATCTTCATATCCTAAGACCCACTCTCTTGAGTTAAAGATCACAAATAGACACCCTGACATTCTGCTGTAGAGTTTCCTGGTACAGCTTGGTCTCTTGGTCTCTTGGTCTCTCAATGATTTGCAAGGTCCCCAGAATTTGTATGCATGTTTTGTGTTTTGTTTTCTGACTTTATTATTTATTATGACATTATTTCTCAAGGTCAGATCATCTTTAGGAGTTATGATTGTAGAAATCTAGATCATTCAAAAGGTATTTTTTATGTTTGTTATCTTTCCTTTTTTATTTTGATGTATTTTATTTTGTTTATTTTATTTTGTTGATTTTATTCCATTAGTGGATTGGCAGCTCATTTGCTAGATTTTGTAGTAGGCAGATTACCTTTCTTAGATGAGGACAAACTGCATTCTCCAAATTAATTAATTGTTTATTATTTATTTATTTTTGCTTACAAAGTGAGAGTTGTGAACAGTAATGAATCAAGCTGATCCACCAAATAGAATACCAGTTCATGTAGTTTAACTCTGGGTTTTTCAAACTTTCACACCTCCAGGCCTGTGTATTTATCACCAGAAAGCGTGTAGGTCCACAGTGACACACAGCTCAACGTTTTTGCTTAACAATTCAAATTTAATGGTGACAAATTGAGTGGAATGTTTCAAAAACACACTCATTTTTGTTTATTACATTTTTTTTTACACTAGTCTCTTGCAAGTGGATAACTGAACGGGGCGGGGGGGGGGGGTTGTTTTGTTTCTAGAGACAAGAGTCAAAGCTGCCTTTGCATGCTGTTGTTGCAGGATGTGTGTTAAGCTTTACACTTTGAAAACCTTTTATATAATTTTATTTGTAGATTGTGTTTGTTTTTTTTCTCATTGATTTTTTTTACAAAATAAAAGTAAAATCATGGCCTGCTACAAGCCATTGCCCTGGTCCACATGTGGTCCTTGGCCCAATGGTTGAAAAACTCTGATTTAAGTGACATTCACTGAAGCCTATATCAGAATCGGACAAGATTGGCATTGAAAATTTTTTTGCTCCGAATAGCCAATCAGCAATCAGCCAACTTCATTGTACTGATTTTGGACAATTTGTGTTGCAGTCTTATAACATAGATAATGTGAGGTAGGCTTGTGCACTCATGCTGTATTTGAATGCTGTTGTTGTACCTGTAGTAAAATGTTAGTGTAGCTATGTGTGACTCTGGCATTCAGAGTAGTGTGTTATTTGATTTATATAATTTCAAAAAGCAATTGTTGTCTTTTTTTATTTAAGAATTTAAAATGCAGTTTGGCCCCTTAAAGTGCAAATAATAATTTATATTGTGAGTTTGGCGAGTACAAACTACTGAAAATGTGCAAGAGTGTTTTAAGTGTTCATTTAGCCCATACAGTGTGAACTTGGTATTAAAGAAAAAAACATGACTGAAAAATTGGCCAAAAAAGGAAAATTGTAAATCATGATCATAAATATTCATGATTAATTCAGGGGTTTCCTTTACCTAAAGATGAACAAAGGCTATGTGAAGATGGATTTCTTCAAGATATGGTGATGGGTGCTGTTTGTTCTTGATCCACGTGTTGATCTTGTGCTTCTTAGGTACTTAATTATTCACTGCTATTGTTCTATTGATTGAAAAGTCAATGAAAGTGTTTCTGTGCACCATAAATGAATTAAATAAATGAATGCTTGTTTTGGAAAATTGTGTTGTTAGTTAGTGGTAGTGGTATCTGTTATAATTAGCTATTTTTAGGGCAAGTTTCCACTTCTTTAGATTTGGGAGTAATATAAATGATCAGCTTGTGGTCAATATTCTCGATGTGCCTTGGCAAGAAGAGGTTAAAGAATTTGAATTATTGATTCTCTGTGGTGTTTGTAGAAATCAGCTTATGCCTTAATTACAGAAACATGAATAGCTTGCATTGCATCATTAATGATGTGGTTTAAGCTGTCATTAGTGCCCCAGTCTGTTGGGTGTAGTTTTTGATTGTTAAACTCACATGTGTGATGGATGAGCGTAATAGCACCGTGACACAGTGGATCTATGTGTATATTTGAGATTATGCAGGGGTGCGATGGGAGGGAATGTTAACTGGAGCATCATACTGCTCTCAGGGGTTCTGTGCTCTTTTTTAGACCCATATTCCAAGCACTGAAAAATGGCTTTCAGCATACTATTTCTGTATGAATAGGAAGTGTCTCTCAGTTGAATTGAAAACATTTTGTTTTAAATATTTCCAAAATGTTAAGGACTGTAAGTGGTTTCTATTTAAATAGATGTAATTTCCAGGCAGTAGTATGTAGTGCCCAAACTGACCTGAGCTTTAATGTTAAGCGGAAGAGAAAGGTCATTTCAAATACAAGTGTGTGACTTAAGTTTAATGAATCATCTAGTCAGTCAGGTGCAAAACAACAACCTACAAACAGGAGGTTTGGTGCCAACAGGAAGACATTTCACTTTTTTCCCCCACCCATAGGCTATACTCGAGCCCCCCCACAACCGTTTAAATGAAAGTATCTATGTCTTATCATAACAAGTTAGAATGAAAATAATCTTTTAAATTGTAATGAATAAAAAGGGTCACAACCTCACACTTACTTTCTCTTGTGGTCATTTCCATAACCTTAAACCTGTACTTTAGCCAAGTTGAAGAGATTTTTAATCACTAACGATAAAGAAGAAAAAAAAAGCATGGAAGATTTAACAATGCCTAATTAAGGAAACAAATGAAATGATGAGTGCGGATATCTTCAACACTCACACATGGTCCTTCCCACAGGTCCGAAACAAACACTGCATTTAGTTGTGGTGCTGACACCTAAACATTTTTGTTTATAAGGTTCACTGCAATTCAGTTCCACTTTGCTACATTCCTAAGGGAAATTGTATTGGATCTCTGCGGCTTGTGTAAATAGCTGGAGTGCAGGAACAGAAGTCAGCTGCTCAGGGAAAGCGATGTACTTGGTGTATTTACAAAGGTGACGTCATGTACCCAGCTCTTAGCTATTCCATTGCAAGCTGAATGGGAGGCTGTCAGGGTGCAGGAATTCTAGGAAAAATTATTTCTGATGAGCTCACACTTTCCACCTTAGCCTCTTGTCTATTGCTGCACACTCAAAGTCATTGGTCTCCTAAAAATGTGCAAGAGGGAAAAAGATTTAGGGGAATTTTCCTGGGTTTATAAATGATTTGCTGTTTCATTGACAAACATAGTGCAAGGCTGGTATGTGGCTTTAGCTCACCTCCCTGTCCTGCGTCAGTACTGTTTTCTAGTCATTATGGGATTATACTGTCCATGATGGAACTGGGTCCAGAGTTAAATTTGGAGCATCTGTCTGCATTTTTATAGGCCCTATTCCCACACAATCAGGCATATATTTATATGTTAACCTAATTATATGGCGACTTGTTTTGTGGTCACCGGAGTAGCCTAGAATTTCCTGCCTTTGACGTCAAGACTGTTTGATTCTTGCACGCATATGTTTGCATGGTTGCATCTTCGTAACTCAAGAGATTTGGTTGTTCTGCCCATGATTGGTCAGAAGGAGAAAATATCAGCTTGTTCAAAACAGGAATAAGCTGTTCTAGGTGGTGGGTGAAATAACTCAAAGATTTTATAAATAATGTGGTTACAAGATTTCCCCTACAAGACCGAAGAACCTTCTTTTGAACTTTGTTTTGTTGTTGTTTTTGGATGTAGGTGTTTCACATCCTTGCATCACAGTATTGAGAACCTGTTTTTTTGGACATGTGGAGTTGATTGTAACAGTGATTGGGTTTTTTAAACTCTTATCCTCAAGAAACTCAGCTTTTTTTTTTTTGATGACTCATTTAACCAATCAAGGAGTTGAACAGTAAGCTCTGTGTGGCATGCAAGGGTGGTTCTTTTGTGCTAATTATGGGAGGAAAAGGCACAAAACCGCAGAAACCCAGTCACTTACGCCAAAGCTAAAGCATTATAAGTGGGGGGTAAAGTAAACTTTAGACTGTGTGCAGATTACTGTATCCAAAGGTGATGTGCTGAGCTGTAGCTGTGTGTGCAGTGTGCAGTACGAGCAGCGACAGAGGGCAGGATTCTGGTACTGGAGGGGCTGGAGAAGGCAGAGCGTAACGTGCTGCCCGTTCTCAACAACCTGCTGGAGAACCGTGAGATGCAGCTAGAGGATGGCCGCTTCCTCATGTCTGCTCAGCGCTATGACAAATTGCTGCAGGTGAAAGCACGTTCATGATACTTCAAACATTTTCATTATACTTTTATCCTTTGAACCTTTGAAACTAGGCCTTTTACATAGGTATTAATCTTAAGTCCTTATTCATAAACTACTATGAATTATTTAATAACACTTTATTTAAAGACTACCTACCAAAGAGGTTCATAACACATGCATAAGCACTTAATGTTATATGGATAAAGCAATACTTGTGTGTTTATGAACATGTTATGTTTTGACAGTGAGCAAATGTCTTATGAAGTATTGTAGTATTGTATGAATGTCTTATGAAGTATGAAGTATTGTATTTATATAAGGGGCCTTAAACTAGGTGATGGACTTTTGTTCCATTTATAACACT